>NW_020954572.1:7982352-7998324 GCF_900497805.2 Vombatus ursinus | reverse complement strand
AGAAAGAAAGAAAGAAAGAAAGAAAGAAAGAAAGAAAGAAAGAAAGAAAGAGAAAGAAAATGGAAGGAAGGAAGGATGGAAGCTTATAAAAAAGTATTTATGTTCCATTATCATAATCTTCTACAGCTCAAGTGCATATTCATACCTTGATAAAGCAACAGATAAAGATTTTATTGAAGACATCCCTGGAACTTTGCAAAGTTTTTTGAAAGTTGTTTAATTTTCATTCATCTGAATGTTACCCATTCCCAGTTACGCATTGGTTCTATCTTTAAAAAGCCAAAAAATCATCACTTTCTCCTCCTAATCAATCCTGTTTCCATTGCTCAAACAATAATAAGACATGAGAGCACAAAAATCTTTTTGCAACAAATCTATTTAGAGCTTTCTACTCAGCAAAGACCTACACAGAGCTCCAGCTGAATGTGAATTAGAGGATCAGAGGGATTTAGATTTTAAAGGGACTTTAGAGTTCATCAAGTTTGACCCTTCATTTTTCAGATAAAGATATTGAGTACTAGAGGTGAAGTGTCCTCTGCAAGGTCATAAGGGTAGTAAGTAGTATTCCTAGAATTCAAGAGAATAAGGGACCAAGATAGCATGTCTTAATGGTCCTTAAGGTGGTCTTGGATTCTTTTAGATCTTTGATTGAAAAACCAGTGTTTGTTGCCATGGCTACTTAAAGACCCACCTCTCCTCATACTAACCCCTACCTCTGCTTCCTATGCTGTATATCGAAATGTGAGGAGAAAATACTTGATTCCTCATATGTGCAGAATAATACAATTAATTTTAAGTATTCTGTGATACTTTGATGAATGTGGTATTAGATAGTGGTGTACTGGAGCCAGCCTAGCTCACAAGCACTGACTGTTAAATCTTTAGTGTGAACATTTAAACCTTGTGAATCAGCAAACACTATAAATCAGGGCTTAATTTATCAATTTGTTGTCTGTCCAGTCTTGGGAAGTGATGGAAAAAATGTTAATACTGCAGATTGCACTTAAAATTGTGCTATGTTTGCATTTCTCCCCCTGGAGGGTTGGTTGTTAAACATTTAGTTGCACATTACTGTTGAGTCTGTGTTGAGTCAAAGAATATAGGTTAGAATCACAACTTAACTGCTTTGTAACCTTATCCTTAGTTCCTTGGTGTCCTCATCTGAAAAAATGAGTCCATATTCCTATGGACTAGATGACCTCTAAAGTCTGTCTTAACTCTAAAGGTATGAAAACTGTGAACATTTAAAAGACCTAAGGGCCAAAGTTCTTTCCAGAAGAAAATTAAAAGTCTCTTAAGAATATGTCTCTGTTGTCCTTGACTAGACTTTTTGGACTGGATGAGAATCTTTGTGATACAAGGAGAATATTATCCCTACTGGTATAATCATTCTATCAAATTGCCATTTATCCCAAATGGTGCCTCCCTGCTGCCTACATTTCAGTCCCATTGTGAGATTACAAGTCATTTCTTACAAGATCTCTTAATGGATAGCTCCCCAAATCATTATTTTTATTGTAAATAATGTACTGAGCAATAGTAAAACATAGTAAAATGTAAAAATGCATTAGCATTAGCATCTTTGTGTAATCTTGCTATAATATCTTCCTTAAGCCAGAATTTTATCAGCTAAAGCTTCAATTCAATAGATGGTATTTGAAACACCTCAGGACCAGTAACTTTTTAAAAGTGAAATCAAAGGCAAAAGGTCCTTAGGATGAGGTAGAAAGACTACCAGTAAAGGAGTCAAATGATTACTTAAATTTATAATGGGAAGGGCCCTTAGAGGCCAGCTCATCAAGCCCCTCTTATTTCACAGATGAGAAAGCTGAGCCTCACTGAGATTAAGTGACTTGATATGTCACAAAGGGTATAAGCGGTCAGTTTGGGATTTAAACACAGGTCCATCTCATTATAGACCCAGCAATCCTTCTAATGCATTACAATTAGTTCTGGATATGCCTCATGTAAACAAAAGGTACTGACTTTCTTGCATATAGTAAATAGTATTGAACTGAAGCAGTAAACTTTTCCTCAATAGACATTTTTCCAGTATGATGAAGGAAACAAAACTGATTCCTGAGCATATTCCTAAGAAATCCATTTGCAAGAGAAAACTAGGCTTAGTGTCATTTCAGGACTTATCATGATATGTTTGAGTGATTTGTTCTTTCTGCTCTTAAGTTGATCAATTATTAATACATAAATAATTGTACTACTGATCTCCCTACTATAAAAAAGATTAAAAGAAAGGCAGCATAACATATATCTGAACTTCCTAACTTAGGGTCTCTAGCCCCCAAGAGATTTCAGTAGATCTGTGAACTTGAACTTGTATGAAGGGGAAAAAAACATTTGTTTTCAGTAACCTGTAACTGATATTGACCATTTCCTTCAACTATTTTAAAACATTTCTGAGAAGGGGTTCATATGTTTCACCCAACAGCCCACAAAGCTCATGACAAAGCAGCAGTTGAGATCCCCTGGTATAAAAGAAAAAAATATTTATTATACTCTTTCAATTAGAATAAATGTATTCAGATCCTTGCTCTGGTACTTATTGCTTCTGGGGTGTCAGACATATTGTTCAACCCATCTGAATCTCAGTTTTTTTCATCTGCAAAATGGGGAAGGTGACATCTGTACTATTTACCTTTCAATGTTGCTGTGAATAGTAAGTTAATAGCTATATCTTTGAAGAGCTCAGAGAGTTCTAAAAGAAACCTATAATGTATAATCAAATTTCTTGAAAACCTGGCAGCTGATTAGACAGTATCTGAACTTTCTGGCTCTATATTCTCTTTTTGAAAACCTTTTCCTACTCTGGGTATATTTCACCTCTCATAACCCCTTCATTTTAAGAAGAAAAGATATGGCAGAATGAGAAGGAAATTTTGTCCCCTTCCTAAGATTTCTGATAAAAATTCAAAATAAAGATTTCCATTCCTGGAAAACAATAAATAAAAGAGTTCTAGGAAAATGGAGGAATCATTAATAATAAAAATAATTAATAATCCTTAATTAAGGGAGGCATTAGTCAGAAACAAAACAGACTCTGAAAGAGGCAGCAGGAAAAAAAAGAGAAGGATAAGTATAAGAAAATTAGATGGAGGGAAATACAGTTAGAAACCATAATTATGAATGGTAATGGGAAGAACCCATAGAACAGAAGAGGATAATAGAATGAATTAGAAAACAATAGAATTAGAATCCAATAATACATTAATTAAAAGAAACACATTTCAAAAAGAAATACACACAGATTTAAAATTAAGTGTTAGATGAATTATAGGGAAAAAATGTGGTTGGTAATTATGATTTCAGACAAGGCAAAAGAAAATATAGACCTAAATAAAAGAGATAAGCAGAGAAACAACAAACATTTTGTCAAAAGTTACTATAGATAATGAATTAACATCAATATTAAACATATATGGACCAAATACCATAGCACTTCAATTCTTAAAGTCAGAGTTAAATGAGTTACAAGAAGAAATAGACAGTAGAACAATAATAGTGGGGTACCTCGTTTTTTCCTCTCAGACATAGAGAATTCATACCAAAACCAAACAAGAAAGAAGTTAAGAAACTGAATAGAATTTAAGAAAGATATGATATTTTTGGATATTATTGAATTGGAATAGAAAAGAATATTCCTATTTCTCAGCTCTGCATGTTACCTTAAAAAAAGAAACAAACATGTATTAGTTCATAAGCCCTCTAAAATTTCAGAAAAACATGAATATAATTACTGTTTTTACTGACCACAATGCAATAAAATTACACTGAATAGCAATCTTGATGCGAAGATTGAAAATCAATAGAAAAATAAATGACTTATTCCTAGAGAAGAGATAAGTCAAAGAACGAACTTTAGAAGCAATCAATAATTTCATTAAACATAATGGCAATAATGAGACATTGTACCAAAATTTTTGAGATGTATCCAGAGTACTAACTAGAGAAAATACATACATACATACATACATATATATACATATATATACATATACATATATATACATATATATAATTAATAAAAGAGAGAAAGAATAGAACAATGAATTGAGTGTGCAAATAACAACAACAACAAGAAAACCAACAAATTAAACTCAACAATACCAATATAGAAATTTTAAAAAATTAAAGAAGAGGTTACAAAAACTAAATAATGATAATGAATTAAAAAAAAAACTAGGAGCTATTTTTAACCAAGAAATTGATAAACTATAGCTAATAAAATTAATTTCATGACCTTTTTGTCCCACTACATTCCAATGAAGCTAACAATCTAAATGAACTGAATGGATATTTATGAATTTGTATATAAACATATGTATACACGCACACTCGTTACCCATGTTAACAGAACATAAAATTGAATCCTTAAATAATCCTTAGAAAAAAGTATTTAAACAAGCCACAAATGAACTCCTAAAGGAAAAGAAAACCAAACTAAAGAACCAAATGTATTAACATGTGAATTCTATTATTTATTTAAATTTATATAGATATATATATACATAAATATATTTAAAAAGTTATTTAAAATAATACATAAAGTGTTTGAAAAAAATAGGTGAAGGTGGCAGCTAGGTGGTGCAGTGGATAGAGTCCCAGGCTTGGAGTCAGGAGGACCTCAGTTCAAATCTGGCCTCAGACACATGACACTTACTAGCTGTGTGACCCTGGGCAAGTCAGTTAACCCCAATTGCCTCACCAAAAAGCTAAAACAAAAACAAAACAAAAAAAAATAGTTAAGGAAGGGATCCATCCAAATTCCTTCTATGACACAAATATGGTCTTGATACTTAAACCAGGATGAGTCAAGACAGAGAAGAAACAAATAAACAAACTAGAGACTAATTTCCCTAATGAATATTAATACAAAATTTTAAATAAAATACTAACAATGAGATTATAACAACATATCACAAAAATACGCACTATGTTCAGGCCAGATTTATATCAGGAATGCAAATCTGTTTCAGTATTCAGAAAAAAATATAAACATCATTGATCATATTAATCACAAGACCAATAAAACTATGATTATTTCAATAGATGCAGGAAGAGCTTTTGGCAAAGTTAATTGCCCAATCCTGTTAAAAACCCTTGAAACCATAAGAATAAATAGAACTTTCTTTAAAATTGTCAGTAGTATCTGCTAAAACCAAGAGCAAGCATGATCTATAATGGGAACAAGCTAGAAGCTTTTCCAAAGTTGCAGGATATTAAATAAACCCACAAAAATCATCAGCTTTTCTGTATATTACCTACAAAACCCAGCAGGAAAATAAAGAGAAATTCCACTTAAAAATAACTATAGGTTGAAGACTTCCAGGAGTAAGCAATAAATCATTGTAGCTCTCCCATATTCACCTCCAAACAACCATGAAATAATGCCCCAGAACAGTGGAGGCAAATGAAAGATGGACTGGAGTGGTCTTTTAGCCAGGAAACTTGGAGGATCAGCAGGCAAGAAAGGTCCTATTCACTCAGGCAAAAGGGGAGAGTGTTCCAGGACAAGAAGTGTCCCAGCAAGCCAGCAGCAAGTCACACCTCAGCAAACCAACAGGAGATCCTGAGCCCCAGTGTGGTAGAGCAGGCAAATGGCAACACCAGGACTCCCCATGTGCCTTAGCATACCAGGGGAACTGGCAGACTCCAGCTTCAAGAGACAGCACATGCTGTAGTGTAGCCCTGAGTGGGTAGGACTATTGTAATGGTCAGACTTCCATGTGCTTCAGCATAGCTCAGGGCAAGTGGGCATCCTTCAACAAGTAGAGAAAATAGGCAAGACCTACCTGTGCTTCAGCACAACCCAGGGAAAAGAGGTATCCTCCAGGAGCCTGACCTCCATGTACTTCAGCACAGGCCGGGTCAAACAGGTACCCTCTGGTGGTCAGATCTCCATGGGCTTCAGTGTACTCCTCAGGAAATACAGAAAAACCTCAGTGGGCCTCAGCAGGCCAGACACTACCACTGGGACCCTAGCTCAGCACCAGGTAAGCTGTAGACTGCTACAGCCTCCACCAGCACCAACCACCCTCCACCTCACTCATTCAACACAGCACCATATAGGAGAGTCCTCCATGGGTCTATGGACAATATCAGTGAAGCATCGTGTAAATAGCCAGGGCCTGCAGTCACTGGCACAAGAAGACTGAGAGCATGGGAGCAGAACTCAAATTTAAAAGAAAGGAAAAAGCAAAAAAAATGAGCAAAAAACAACAACAAAAAAATAATCTGACCATAGAAAGTTATTACAGTGACAAGGAAGACGAAGATACACACTGAGGACGACAACAATGTCAAAACACCTGTGAGCAAAACCTCAAAGAAAAACAGGAAGTGGTCTAAAGTTAAGAAAGAACTTAAGGAAGAGCTCAAAAAAGGAACTTAAAAATCACATAAGAGACATAGAAGAAAAATTGGGAAAAGAAATGAGAGTGATGCAAGAAAATTATGAAAAAAGAGTCAACAGCTTAGAGAACTGCTCAAAAAGTAAAACTGGCCAAATGAAAAAGGAGATACAAAAATTCACTGAAGAAAACAACTCCTTAAAGAGTGCAATTGGCCAAATAGAAAAGAAAGTACAAAAGCTAATTGAGGAAAACAGCACCTTAAAAGTTAAAATTCAGCAAGTGGAAGCTAATGACTCTATGGGACATCAAGAATCAATCAAACAAATTCAGAAGAATGGAAAAATGGAAGAAAATATAAAATACCTCATGGGATAAGCAACTAGCATGGAAAATAGATCCAGGAGAGGCAGTATCAGAATCATTATACTGCCTGAAAGGCATAATTAAAAGGAGGACCCAGACAGCATCTTTCAAGAAATTATCAAAGAAAACTGCCCTGATGACCTGCAACCAGAGGGCAAAATAGTCATTGAAAGAATCCACTGAACACCTCAGGAAAGAGTTTACAAAATAAAAACTCCAAGGAATATTATAGCCAAATTTCAGAACTATTAGATCAAGGAAAGAATACTACAAGGGGCCAGAAAGAAACAATTCAAATATCAGGGAGTCACAACAAGAATGACACAGGACTTGGTAGCTGCAACATTAAAGGATCAGGGTTATGTAAGATGATATTCCAGAAGGCAAAGGAGCTAGGACTACAATCAACAATCACTTACCCAGCAAAATTAAGCATTAATACATCAAAGGAAAAAATTGTCATTCAATGAAATAGAGGGATTTCAAGTTTTCATAAGGAGGAGACCAGAACTAAACCAAAAATTTGATCTCTAATATCAAGACACAGGTTTGATTCCAAATTTTCTCCCTTACTCCCTCCCAACCCACCCTCATTGAGAAGGCAAGCATCTCGATATAGGTTATACAAGTACAGTCAAACAAAACACTTCCATAGTTGCCATGTTGTGAAAAACAGTATATTTCCCTTCATCCTATTCCACCCCCCCATTTATTCTATTCTCTCTTTGACCCTGTCCCTCCTTAGAAGTATTTGCTTTTGATTACCCCCTTCCCCAATCTGCCCTCCCCTCTATCATCTCCTTGCTCTCTTATCCCCTTCCCTGCCTATTTTCCTGTAGGGTAAGATAAATTACCATACCCAATTGAGTTTGTATGTTATTCCCTCCTTAAGCCAAATTCCATGAAAATATGATTCACTTATTCCCTTTCACCTTTCCCCATTTCCCCTCCTCTGTAAAAGTCTTTTCTTGTCTGTTTTATGGGATATAATTGACCATATTCTACCTCTCCCTCTCTCCTTCTCCCCATATAATCCTCTCTCACTTCTTAATTTTATTCTCCAGATATCACTCCTTCATCTTCAACTCACCCTGTGCCCTCTATTTATCTATATATACATGCATATAATTTTTCCCTCCAACTACTAATACTGACAAAGGTCTCATGAGTTACAAATATCATCTTTCCATGCAGGAATATAAACAGTTCAAACTCAATAAGTCTCTTATGATTTCTCTTTCCTGTTTATCCCTTCATGTTTCACTTGAGTCTTGTATTTGAAAGTCAAATTTTCTATTCAGCTCTGATTTTTTCATCAAAAATGCTTGAAATTCCTCTTTTTCACTGAATGTCCATTTTTCTCCCTGAAGGATTATACTCAATTTTGCTGGGTAGGTGATTCTTGGTTTTAATCCTATCTCTTTTGCCCTCCAGAATATTATATTCCAAGCCCTGCAGTCTCTTAATGTAGAAGCTGCTAAATCTTGTGTTATCCAGATTGTGTTTCCACAAATTCTCATCTCAGATAGAGTAGAAACAAAATTAGACCTAATTAAAGAGATAAGGAAGGACACTACATCTTACTAAATGGTACCAAAGACAATGAAACAATATCAATTCTAAACTTGTATGCACCAAATGGTATAGCATCCACATTCTTAAAGGAGAAGTTAAGTGAGTTATAGGAAGAAATAGACAGCAAAACTATATTAGTGGGGGAACTCAACCTCCCCCTCTCAGAACTCAATAAATCCAAACAAAAATTAAACACGATCAGGGTTGAAGCAAGGATGCCCATACCTCTATTATTTTTCAATATAGTACTAGAAATGTTAGGTGCAACAATAAGAGAAGAAAAAATATTGAAGGTATTAGAAAAGGCAATGATTAAACAAAAGTATAACTCTCTGCAGATGATATAATGGTATACTTAAAGAATCCTAGAGCATCAACTAAAATATTAGTTGAAATAATTAACAACTTTAGCATATTTGCAGGATAGAAGATAAACCCATACAAATCATAAGCATTTCTATATATTACTAACAACTTTGAGGTACCACCTCACACCTTTCAGACTGACTAATATGACAAAAAAAGGAAAATGATAAATGTTTGGAGAGAATGTGGGAAAATTGGGAGACTGATGCACTATTGGTGGAGTTGTGAACTGATCAAACCATTCATGACAGCAATTTGGAACTATGCCCAAATAACAACCAAACTGTGCATACCCTTTGATTCAGCAACACTACTGCTATATCTGTATCCCAAGGAGATCATAAAAACTGAAAAAGAAAGACTTACATGTGCAAAAATATTTATAGCAACCTTATTTGTGGTGGCAAAAATTGGGGAATGGCTGAACAAGCAGTGGTAGATGCATGTAATGGAATACTATTGTGCAGTAAGAAATGATGAACAGCAGATTTCAGAAAATCCTGGAAAGACTTGGGTGAACTGATGCAAAATGAAATGAGCAGAACAAGGAAAACATTGTACGCAGTATCAGCAACATCATGTGATGTTCAACTATGAATGACTTAGCTTCCTTAGCAATCATCCAAGACAAATACAAAGGAGTCATGAGGGAAAAGAACTGATGGATTCTGAATGCATATCAATGCATATTTTTTTCTCTTACTTTATTCTTTCTCATGCTTTTAAAAAAAATCTGTTTCTTATTTCACAACTGTGATTAATATGGAAATATTTCTACATGATAACACATGTATAAACTACATCAGACTACCTACTATTTTCAGAAGGAAAATTTGAAACTCAAAAATGCATTTTAAAAATGAATGTTAAAAAATTTCTTGACATAACTGAGAAAGATAAAATAATATAGAATAATATAAAATAAATAAAATAAAATTATGATGGGCAATATAAAATACTTAATGGTCTATCTTCCAAGATACACCAACAAGAATGATATGAACATAATTACAAAACAATCCACACAAATACAGATCTAAATAGTGAAATGTTCATTGCTCATGGGTAGGTCAAATTAATATGATATAAATAACAAAAAATACCTAAATTAGTTTACTTATTCAATAACAATGAGTCTGATGACTCATTGCCAAAGGATCACTTTATAGAGTTAGAAAAAAAATAACAAAATTCATCTGGAGGAAGAAAAGATCAAGAATATCAAGGGAATCAATGAAAAAATGGGAAGGAAATGTAAACCAGATCTCAAACTATACTACACTATTCTATACTACAAAGCTACTACCTAAAACAGTTTAATATTGGGCAAGAAATAGAGAAGTTGATCAGTGAAACAGATTAGGATCATAATAAATTGAAGCAAATGAGCACATTATCCTAATGTTTGTAAACCCAAAGATTCTAGCTATTGAAGTGAGAAATCATTATTTGACAAACACTATTGGGAAAACTGGAAAGTAATTTGGCAGAAGCAAAGAGTAGGAAACTGAATGGAAGGTCATCAAGTGGGGAATAATTGAATAGGTTATGGTAAATGAGTGTGATGGAATACTATTATGCTGTAAGAAATAACAAAAGGAATAGTTTCAGAAAAAAAAGAAAGACTTGTATGATCTGATGCAGAGCGAAGTGAGAACCAGAATAGTCTCAATATTGTAAACATAATTATCTCTGAAAGACTTATGAAGTGTAATGAACATAATGACCGACCACAATTCCAAAGGTCTCATGATGAAACATGTTCAATTCTAGATAGAGAGGTGATGTACTCATAGTGCGAATTGAAGCATATTTTTTAATCTTTCTTTTTCTTTCTTTATTTTTTCTGTCTTTTTAGGGAAACTACATGGTACAGTGGATAGAGCACCAGGCCTGCAGTTAGGAAGAACTGAGTTGAAATATGACCTTAGACACTTACTAGTTGTGTGACCCTGGTCAAGTTACTTAACCTCTGTTTGCCTAACTTTCCTCATCTGAAAAATAGGGATAATAATAGGATCTAACTCTCAGAGTTGTTGTGAGGATCAAGTGAGATTATGAAATGCTTAGCAGAGTGTCTGGCTCTTTGTAAGTTCTATATAAATGCTACTTATCATCATCATCATCATCATCATCATCATTATTATTATTAATTTTTGTGGACATGGCTAATACAAGAATTTGTTTTGTGTGACTACACACACTCACACACACACGGTCATTATTTTCTTGACTTCTCCAAGGGGCTGGAGAGAGAATATGTAACTGAAAATAAAACAAAATTGAATTTACAACAACCAAAAAAAAAAAAAGGAGTCCTTTCACCAATAATATGTGTACTTGGTTTTATTTACTGCTGGGCTGCTATTGTCAGTTTTTGTGTCTTAGAGTCTGTTCCAGTAATTTGCTTTTTTGCTTTATTGGACCAATATCAAATATTTTTGATGATTACTGCAATAAATTTCTGTTTGGCAGCTATTTGGCACCATTGATGGAGAGTTGGACTTGTGATCTGGAAGAACTAAGTTTAAATCCTGAATCAGAGTACACTAGTTGTATGATCCTGAATGATTCACTTTATCTTTCTCAGGCTCAGTTTCCCCACCTGTAAAATTTGGATCTTAGTAGCAACTATTTCCCTGGGATTCTGTGTAGAATAAGGGGCCTAGAAATGTTGTGTTTTACAATTTTAGAGGGCTGGCTAATTTTTTAATGATTAGTTGCTAAATCTTTTATTTTTTCCTCATTATTCATATTTTTGACCTCTATGTGGCATCTAACATTATTGAACAACCATTTCTCCTAGATTGCTTTTCCTCTCTGAGCTTTAGTTATATTCCTATTTAGCTCCAAAATAATGCTATTGTTATCATTTTATATCATCACTCTCTCCTAATTTGCTTCTACATGAATGACCATCATTGTTCTTTTTCCTAATTATCAGTAGCCCTTAATTTTCTCTTCTTATTCTTTTTCTTCCTATTTTTATACTCTTTCCCTTGGTGATCTTATAAATCACCATTGATTCAATTAACATCTGTCTGCACATGATTCCCAGGTGTATATATACAGCCCTAGTCTTTCTCCTGAGCCCCAGTCAAGCATCACCTTTTCTATGTTGGACATATCCAATTGGATATTCCATAGGCATCTATATTTCAATCTGTCTAAAACAACACCCAATATCTTCCCTGAGGAACCCATCTCTCTCATCAAATTTCTCTATTTCTGTTAAGAATATCCTTAAAATCACCTTGGTTAGAGACATCAATCATTCTTTATTCTCCCATCTTCTTCACCCCTTATATTTAATCAGTTGCCAAGTCTTTTTTTAAATTCTATTTCTATAATATTCAATACTATCATCATAGCTCTACATATTTTAGATATATAAGCCACAGCCAGAAAGAGCTTAATCAATGGAAATAATCTAGGCAATGGAGTTATTCCTTCTCAAGATTATTTCACAGTATTTTTTGATCAAATTGTATTATTTCTGATAGATGAATGATAGCTGATGTTGCTATAAGCTTGGGAAACAGAATTAGATGTATCATCTCATCAGTTATAATTTTTTTATTGGAGTATCATAATTCTACAATGATGCTTGGGCCTAGGACTTGTGGATTTAAGCTCTAATGTTTTTGCAGTTTTATTTGCAGTTGGGAAGAATAGAGAACCATTTAATCTCCCTTATTTGTCCTCCTTAGTTGTTTACATATTACAGAGGGTAAGGTTAATTAATTCATGTTTGCCAAGGGCTTTCAGATTCTAGAATGAAAGGAGATGTTTAAGGCAGTCTATGTGCTAGGTATTATTTTGATTATACTTTAAAAAGTGTCTTTTACTTTGTTCTCCATTACTTGCTATAGCATCAGTGGTTGGTGTGAATTATATTACTTTCTCTACAAAATCATTAGAATTGGCATACTTCATTGTAAGTATGCTATAACCTTCATCTACTTCAAGCACCCTCATATTTTCTGTGTCCAAACTTAGGAACTGTTAACTCTTATAGCTGTTTTACAACCTTTTCTCCTTTAAAGTGTGCATGATTGGAAGCCAAAATTTTAAGGCACTATTACTTGAAACATATGTACTCCTGAAAGAATTTGGATGGTCTAGTAAAAAAAAAATGTCTACACAGTATTAAGATATTTCTTGTCCATTTTAGTTAACATACTGTCAGATATTTAATTAGGAATAAATTTTAAATTCCCTTGCCTTGGTTTTATGAAGTTTGTAAGTGATTTCACAGCTTCTGGATAATTAATTCTACTATTATTCTTTGATCTTTAATCAACATTTCACATTTTGCTGTTTATTTTTAATAGTACCCTGCAGCTTTTGAATGTACTATGTTCCCACCTTATTTTCAAGGCATGAAAACAAAGCACATAATTTCCTAGGTTAAACAATGAGAGGAAACACCTTTTTTTTAAATTTTATCAAAAAAAACAAAGTTCCCTAGCTCTTGTTAAATCAAAAAACAGTGTAGTATTCCCTTTATTATTCATTCTAGAGAGTATATATGCCATACATATTTTAGAAGTATGATGATGAAAATGGGAAATAGTCTAATATTTTCAAAAACTAATAGATTGAACTGCATTTAACCAACACACAATAACAAGTGATTTGTGAGTTCTACTGAACATCAAGATTATAAACCTGTCCTCTATCTCTAACCTGAAAACCCTTAAAAAAGAACTCAAAAGATAGAGAACTGGTTGGAATCCAGGAAATCCATGGTTTAAATCTTGCTTCAGATACACTATCTCTCCTAGAATACATGAACTAATTAGTCAGTTAATTACCCTCTGTTTGCTTCTTTTTGTCCATCTGTAAAATGAAGGGAGTTGACTCGATGATCTGTAAAGTTATCTATACTTTAAGAATCTATTAACTGAATTTTTACTGATTCTAATATATAACATTTTGTTCCTTTTCTCTTTATATGGGGTTTTGGGATAGACATTACAAAGAAGTTTATAAATATTAATTGAATTAGTGTCATCTCCAATTTAAACATCATAAATACATAATTACTTATCATTTTGAGATAAGTAAGACATGAAGGTGATAGATCTTGTCAAAAAAAGTACTCTCAGGGTTGTTAAATCACTAGTTTATAATAACTAGGTCAGTCTATGTATCTATAGTACATTACACCATTGCAGGTTTAAAAATCAATGTTTATGGAATTGAAATGACTTATTTTCAAAGTCACCAAAAACAAGCAAAATGTATTACAAAAAGAAAACTAGACCAGGTAAAAACATGGATATGATTTAAAGACTCTGATGTTAGTGGAGATAAACTCAGTGTTTCAACCACTGTGCTATACATAAATAAGAGTGACAATGATGGAAGTGAAATATCAAAGAGAAACTGCTGGGCTGATAACCATGACATAAAAGAAGAAAGAATGGGATCATTTTATCCAAAATCACAGTTGCTTTGATATGTAATATTTAATATAAACTTGAATGTGGGGTAGGAGATGGTTTATACAATTAATATATCATACATGCTCAAGACTTGGTCTTCATTTTTCTTTTCAGTAAACCCTACCAAAAAGACAACCTCATTTAGTTGATAGTGTTAGACCTGTGGTGAAGAAGACCTTGCAGCAAAACTTTCTTCTGACACTTACTAGCTGTATTACTCAGGGCAAGTAATTTAACCTTTGTGTGCCTCCATGAACTTGACAAGTCTTGTGCTAAGACATTAACTAGTTGAATCTAGGTTGGTGGAGGGCATTTCTAAACTGGGAGTTCTCCACACAGACAAAAATATATATGCTTTGTAAAGTCACATGTGGGCACTTCCAAGGAAACCTACAGTGTTTCTTTTAAGATTCGATTGACAGACTTATCAAGAAATATGTACTTTGACGATAGTTAAAACACATATTTAGCTCCACCATTGAACCTGACCCAAAAAGAGGAGGGTAGAGCTGACTGAATTAAACAAAAGACAATGCAATGGTTTAGTAATTGCCATGTAAACACCCTACCATTACAGTTTGAATATGTGATTGCCTCTTTCCTGCTAAAGGATAATTCAGTTTATATGATATTTACTTTTGGAATTATTAAGTGTAATTATAGGGTATCTTTCAGGAGGAGAGAAACACAGTGAAATTTGGCTTTGAGGATCTTTGTGCCCTTAAAGTCAACAGTTACTTTCCAAAAGTCATTCATTTTAGATACTAATGCATTTGCCTGTCACTTTCTCATTTTCCTTAAGTAATTGAAGCTCACCTTATGAGGAGTTTTTTTTCTTGTATTTCCCACATTGTTTAAAAATCTAATAAAACCATACTCACCTTGACTATGGATGAACAAAATTTCAGTTAAGATCATGACAATTATAGATGTGGACTTTAAGAAATCTAAATGACAATTTTTTTTATCACAATCATACCAGAAGACATAAAGATCTTTATTATATTTATTATCAAATACTCTACTAAAAGACTCTCTTTTTACGAGTTATAATAATTCAAACATTTTTATAATCAAAAATTACAGTGAATTGAGACTCTTGTTACTGCAATATATCATCTATTTTAAGTGCTATATTGTTTATCATGTAACAGTAACATGATATAATAAATAGTTAGATGATTGGCCTAAGATTCAGCTAAATCCTGGTTCAAGGCCAACCTCTGACACATGTTATAGGAACTGTGTGTCTAGGAACAAGTTATTTGACTTGTCATTGTTCCCAGGCAATTCTATTAAGTTCTAAATAACAGAGTTGTGACCTACCTAAATAAATGAATAGGCAGTTTGTCAACTGAGGGGTTTACTGTAAAGGCAGTTAGATTGCACAGTGAATAGAACTTTGGATCTTGAGTCAGAAAAACAAGTTAAAATCAAACTTCAGACACTTATTATCTGAGTGACCCAGGCCAAGTCACTTAACCCCTGTTTCTCTCAGTTTCTTCAACTGTAAAATAGAGGTAACACTACCACCTACCTCACAAGGCTATTGTGAGGATCAAATGAGATGATATTTACAAAGCATTCAGAGCAATGCCTGGCACATAGTAGTTGTTTACTAAGTGCTTGTTTCCTTCTTTCCTTTCTGTAATCTAGACCCACCTCACTCACACCAAAAAATAGATGATGATGATGATGATGATGATGATGATAAGGAGGTAGAGGAGGAGGAGAAGGGGAGGAGGAGGAGGAGGAAGAAGAAGAAGAAGAAGAAGAAGAAGAAGAAGAAGAAGAAGAAGAAGAAGAAGAAGAAGAAGAAGAAGAAGAAGAAGAAGAAGAAGAAGAAGAAG
>NW_020954572.1:7873878-7982342 GCF_900497805.2 Vombatus ursinus | reverse complement strand
AGAAGAAGAAGAAGAAGAAGAAGAAGAAGAAGAAGAAGAAGAAGAAGGAGGATGATCAAGGATTTAAATTACAATTCTTATAGTGGAAGTATAATCAAATGCTCATGTTTGCAACTTTTTCAATTTAAAAAAATCCATGTATGCATATATACTAGACAGAATTATAAATTCTGCAAAATTGTGTGGAGTTTGGAAGCAGAGCCAAGATGGCAGAGTAAAGGCAGGGACTCACCTGAGTTCTCCCCCAAACAACTCCAAATACCATTAGAAAATGACTCTAGGGGCAGCTAGGTAGCTCAGTAGATAGAGCACCAGCCTAGAATAGCAGAACCTATAAAAATATGAAGTGAAACAAATTTCCAGCCCAAAGAGTAGAAGGTCAGCAGGAAAGGTCTGTTGTGCCAGGGTGGGAGAGGTGGAGAGTCCAGTGCAGGCTGCACCAGTGCTTACCAGGTCACCAGCGAACCCAGAACAGTCCTCAAGGCAATTCAGTAGCAGTAGTAGTGGTTTCCAGATCTATAGGCCCACAGACTCCAAGGACAACTTAGAAGGTCAGCAGGAAGAGGCTATCACACCTCAGTGAGAGTGGAGTGCAGTCCAGTACAGGTTGCACCAACATAGCCCTGGACATAGCAAACTAGAAACAAGCCTTGGAAGTGACTGAATCAGAAGTGGCAGTGACATTGGCTGCTTCTAGAGCTCTCAGTGAACAGACAGTAAGGAGGGTGAAACAACTATTCAGAAGGAGATTACAGGGATCTCATTGCTAGAACTGAAGCAAGACTAATACTCAAATCCAGTCCCAATCCTGGGTGGCAGTCCCAGGGCAAAGAGGAACATGAGCATAGCAGAACTTGTGCCCATAGCAGAGGAGGGACCCTCCTTACAGTTCCAGAGCAGAAAAGAGTGCTTATGGTGGCTCACAGACCAGAGTACAGGCCAGGAGAGGAGTAAACAACTTTTTAGATCATACCACCTTAGAAAAATTGAAAACTTACAAGTCCCTAGAAGTATCTCTGAAAACAACTGCACAAAACCCCTGAGGCTTAGGACCATGCATCCTCCACCATGGAAGCACAGCCCTACTTTAACAAACAGTCAAAAGTCAGGTAATAAGCTGTGGAAAATGAGCAAATGACAGAAAAAAATCTTGTAGAAAGTTATTACGGTGATGAGGAAGATCAAAACACACAGAAGAAAACAAGAAAGTTAAAGCTCCTACATCCAAAGCCTCCAAGAAAAATATGAATTGGTCTCAGGTCATGGAAGAGCTCAAAAAGGATTTTGAAAGTCAAGTCAGAGAGGTAGAGGAAAAATTGGGAAGAGAAGTGAATGATGCAAGAAAATAATGAGAAAAGAGCCAATAATTTGTTAAAGGAGACAAAAATACTGAAGAAAATAATACCATAAAAAAGCAGACTAGGCCAAAGGTTAAAAGAGGTCCAAAAAGCCAATGAGGAGAGGAGTGCCTTAAAAAGCAGAATTGGCCAAAAGGAAAAAGAGGTCCAAAAGCTCACAGAAGAAAAATCATTAAAAATTAGAATGGAGCAAATGGAAGCTAATAACTTTGTGCAAAATCAAGAAGCAATAAAACAAAACAAAAAGAATTAAAAAATAAAAGACAATGTGAACTATCTCATTGGAAAAACAACTGACCTGGAAAATAGATCTGGGAGAGATAATTTTAAAATTATTGGATTACCTGAAAGACATGATAAGAAAGAGCCTAGACATCATCTTTCAAGAAATTATCAAAGAAAACTGCCCTGATATTCTAGAATCAGCAGGTGAAATAAAAATGGAAAGAATCCACTGACCAGTTCCTGAAAGAGGTCCCAAAATGAAAACTGCCAGGAATATTATAACTAAATTCCAGAGTTCCCGGGTCAAGGAGAAAATATTACAATCAGCCAGAAAGAAACAGTTTAAGTATAGTGGAGCCACAGTCAGCATAACACAAAATTCATCACTTTCTATATTAAAAGACCAGAGGGCTTGTAACATTATATTCTAAAAGGCAAAGGAGCCAGGATTACAAGCGAGAACCACCTACCCAGCAAAACTGAGTATAAACCTTCAGGAGGAAAATGGATATTCAATGAGATAGAGGGCTTTAAAAGATTCTTGATGAAAAGACCAGAACTGATTGGAAAAAAAAATTGACTTTCAAATACACCGCTCTAGAGAAGCATAAAAAGATAAGCAGGAAAGGGAAATCATAAGGGACTTAATAAGGTTAAACTGTTTACAATCTTATATGAGAAGATATTTGTAACTCATAAGACCTTTCTCATTATTAGAGTAGTTTGAAGGAGTGTATATAGACAGAAGGCACAGGTATGAGTTGAATATGAAGGGATGATATCTAAAAAAATAAAATTAAGGAGTGAGAGAGGAATGTACTTGGGGAAAAAGGAAGGAAGAGGTAGAATGGGGTAAATTAACTCACATAAAAGAGGCAATAAAAAGCTTTTATAGTGAAGGGAAAGAGGGTGGAAGTGAGATGAGTGAGTGAACCTTATTCTCATCAGAATTGGTTCAAAGAGGGAATAACATACACACTTAATTGGGTATAGAAACCTATCTTATCTTGCAGGAAAGAGGGAGGTCAAGAGGATAAGATAAGGTGGGATTGATATAAGGGAAGGAAGATTGGGGGAGAGGGTGGTCAGAAGCAAAGCACTTTAGAGGGCATTTCTCTGATAATGGACTCATTTCTCAAACATATAGAGATCTGAGTCAAATTTATAAAAGTAAGAGCCATTACCCAATTGATAAATGGTCAAAAGATATAATCAGGAGCCAAGATGGTGGAGTAAAAGCAGTGATTTACTTGAGCTCTCCCCTAAACCCCTCCAAATACCTATAAGAATGGCTCTAAACAATTTCTAAAACAGCAGAACCCACAAAAAGACAGAGGGAAACAAATTACAGCCCAAGACAGCCTGAATGGTTGATCTGAAAGGTATATCGTGCTGGGCTGGAAGAAGAGTGCAGTTAGGCATGGGTGCTCAAGCAAGGGAGGCCTCAGTGAACCTGGAACAGGCCTCAGAGGATAGAATCATGGGCAGCTGTCACAGTTTCCAGACTTCTCAACCCACAAATGCCAAAGACAACTTAGAAGGTCAATAGGAAAAGTCTGTGTCTGCAGTGAGACAGAAGCACGGGGTCCCTGACCCAGTCCCTGAGCGCATCCCCAGGGTGGCTGCTGCCTCTGAAGCTTCCAGCCCACAGACTGAGGGAGAATCCAGTGGATGATCAGAGGGGGATTGCAGAGATCTCTTTGATGGCTGGATCTGGGTCACAGTTGAATCTGGGACAGAGTTCTGAGTGGCAGTCCTGGGGCGAAGAGGAGTACTGGCATGATGGAGCTTGTCATGGCTGTGGAGAGAGAATCCTCCTCATAGTTCCAAGAGTGCTTGTGGTCACTCATAGACCAGAGGACAGGCCAGGAAAGGAGTAAACACCTCACCCTTGATCACACCACCTTGGAAGAACTGAAAATTTTCAGGTCCCGAAAAGTATCTCTGAAAACAGCTGCACAAAACCCCAAAAGCTTGGGACAGTACATTTTCCACACTGGAAACAGACCCCTACCTTAACATAGAATTTATGACTCAAGTAATTGGTCAGATCATGAGCAAGCAGCGCAAAAAAGAGTCAGACTATATTATCATACTTTGGTGACAAAGAAGATCAAAACACACAACCAGAAGAAGACAATGAAGCCAAAGCTCCTACATTCAAAGCCTCCAAGAAAAATATGAATTGGTCCCAGGCCATGGAAGAGCTCAAAAAGGATTTTGAGAAGCAAGAAAGAGAGTAGAGGAAAAACTGAGAGTAATGCAAGAAAATCATGAAAAACAAGTCAACAGCTTGTTAAAGAAGATCCAAAACAATGCTGAAAAAAATAACACCTTAAAAATAGCCTAACCCAAATGGCAAAACAGGTCCAAAAAGCCAATGAGGAGAATGCCCTAAAAAGCAAAATTGGCCAAATGGAAAAGGAAGTCCAAAAGATTACTGAATAAAATACTTCCTTAAAAATTAGAATGGAGCAATCAGAAGCTACTGACTTTATGAGAAATCAAGACACTGTAAAACAAAACCAAAAGAATGAAAAAAATACAAAATAATTTGAAATATCTCATTGGAAAAAAAAAAACTGACCTGGAAAATAGATCCAGGAGAGATAGTTTAAAATTTATTGGACTATCTGAAAGCCATGATCAAAAAAAAGAGCCTAGACATCATCTTTCAAGAAATTATCAGGGAAAATGGCCCTGATATTTTAGAACCAGAGGGCAAGATAGAAATTGAAAGAATCCACTGATTACCTCCTGAAAGAAATTCTTAAAGGAAAACTCCTAGGAATATAGTAGCCAAATTCTAGAATTCTCAGGTAAAGGAGAAAATATTGCAAGCAGGCAGAAGGAAATAATTCAAGTATTGTGGAAACACAATCAGGATAACACAGAATTTAGCAGCTTCTACATTAAGGGACTAGAGGGCATGGAATATAATATTCCCAGAGGGCAAAGGAGATAGGATTAAAACCAAAAATCACCTACCCAGCAAAACTGAGTATAATACTTCAGGGGAAAAAATGGTCATTCAGTGAAATAGAGGACTTTCAAGCATTCTTGATGAAAGATCAGAGCTGAATAGAAAATTTGTCTTTCAAATATAAGGCTGAAGTGAAACATGAAGAGGTAAACAGGAATGAGAAATCATAATAGACTTATTAAGGTTGAACTGTTTACATTCCTGCAGGGAATTATGATATTTGTAACTCATGAGACCTTTGTCAGTATTAGGGTAGTTGGAGGGGAAAAAATTATATGTATGTATATATATATATATGTATATATATGATAGATAGATAGATAGATAGATAGATAGATAGATAGATAGATAGATAGATAGATAGGTAGAGGGCACTGGGTGAGTTGAAGATGAAGGGGTGATATCTGGAAAATAAAATTAAGGGGTGATAGAGGACTATACTGGGAGAGGGAGAAAGGTAGAAGTAGAATGGGGTAAATTATCTCACATGAAACAGACAAGAAAAGGCTTTTACAATGGAGGGGAAGTGAGGGAAGGTAAGAAGGAATGAGTGAATCTTATTCTCATTGGATTTGGCTTAAGGAGGGAATAACATACACATTCAGTTGAGTATGGAAATCTATCTTACCCTACAGGAAAATGGGGGGGGAGGGGACAAGAAGGCAGGGAGATAATAGAGGGGAAGGCAGATTAGGGGTGGAGGTAATCAGAAGCAAACACATCTGAGGAGGGACAGAGAAAACTAGAGAATAGAATAAATGGGAGGCAGGATAGGATGAAGGGAAATATGCTTAGTTTTTCACAACATGACTAATATGAAAGTGTTTTGCATGACTACCCATGTATGACCTGTATCGAGTTGCTTGCCTTTTCAATGAGGGTGGGTGGGGAGGGAGGAAGGGAGAAAATTTGTAACCCAAAGTTTTAAAAACACATGTTAAAAAAATTTTGTTTTCACATGCAACTGGGAAAGAAGAAATACAGGAAGTGCAGTATAGAAATCTATCCTGCCCTACAGGAAAATAGAAAGAGAAGGGGATAAGAGAAGGAGGGGAGATAGAAGGGAGGGCAGATTAGAGGAAGGGATATACAGAATGCATGCCATCTTGGGGTGGGGGGAGGGATGAGATGGGGAGAAAATTTGGACTTCAAAATCTTGTGGAAATGAATGTTGAAAACTAAAAATAAATAAATTAAAAAACAAAACAAAAAAACCATATAATCAGTTTTCAGATGAAGTAATCAAAGCTATCTAAGGCCATATGAAAAAATATTCTAACTGATTATTGATTGGAGAAATGCAAATTAAAAAAATTCTGAGGTACTATCTAATATCTATTAGATTGCCTAATAGGACAGAAGAGGTAAATGACAAATGCTGGAGGGGATGTGGGAAAAATGAAACATTAATGCACTGTTGGTGGAGGTGTGAACTGATTCAATCATTCTTTAGAACAATTTGGAACTATGCCCAAATAAGACAATGCATATCTTTTGACCTAGCAATACCACTACTAGGTCTGTATCCCAAAAGAGATTAAGAAAAAAACGAAAGGAAAAGGACCTATATGTACAAAAATATTTATAGCAGCTCTTTTCTGGGGGTAAAGAATTAGATATTGAGGGGCTGTCCATTAATGGGGGAATGCCTGAAGAAGTTGTGTTATGTGATTATGATGGAATACTATTGTACAATAAGAAAGACTTGCATGGACCAATGCAAAGTGAAATATATTGTGTACAAAGTAATAACAATATTGTAGGACGATAAGCTGTGAATGACTTAAGCTAGTCTCTTCAATACAATTATCCAAGACAAATCTGAAGGTCTTATGATGTAAAATGCAATCCATCCCTAGACAAAGAACTGATGGTGTCTGAATACAAACTGAAGCATACTTTTTTTTAACTTTCTTTATTTTTATTGAGTTTTTTGTCTATGTTTTCTTTCACCACATGACTATTATGGATATGTTTTACATGACTACACATGGGGAGGGTAGAAGGAAGAGAATTTGGAACTCAAAGTTTTAAAAACAAATGTTAAAAATTGTTTTTACATGTAACTAGGGAAAAATAGAATACTAAATAAATAGAAAAAACAAGAAAAATACATGAGGTTATACAGGGTGAAATGTTATCTTTTAGATTTATGTCCAAATCCATATACTTCATTTACTGTAAGTTTTGTGCTTCTCTGCTGGTCAAGATTAAAGTCCAAGAACTATGTGTTTATGATTAATATTTTTACCTTTGGAACATTTAAGGGACTTTGATGCCGACAACCAACTTTGTTGCTGATTGAATGAATGACCAATACTTTGATTGCTTGACTGCTGGCTCTTTAGCTTCAGATATATTTAATAGATAAATGATTTAGTCCATCCACACAAATTTTGGAGTTTCCCCCTTCCTTATGTTCAGCATGTTTCCAATACTCTGTCCATTTTCTTCCATGAGTTAATCAGTCACAGACGTAAGGAAGTCTGCTTCTCAAAAGATGACCTTATTAGCTTCTTCTAGCTATCTAGCCAGTCACAGTGTCAGTAAATGATAGAATTCATTTCCCTAATGAGTGCACCAGGGATGTTACTACTAAGCAATGAATGGATCCAAATTCTAAAACTTTGTCTAGGCAATAGTCAGAAGGGAGGGCTTCTAGTAAAATTAATAGCCTACTTGCTCTTTTTTTTCCCAATGTATTATTGAAATTGTGTTCTTTCAAGGTTACACAGCTGTTTTAATGCTGATTATGTTTTTAGCCAGGCTGGATAATTAAATCGGCTAGAAACTAGTGTAGGGTTATTCATGACAGCAAAGATGCCAAGAACAGTACAACAAAGGCCACTTAATGATAAAAGGAAAGAAGTAAAGATAAATGTAATGGAAAACTATTAATTGTAGACTGTCTTTGCTCATTTGCAGTGGGAATTGGTTTTGTTAAAATATTTCATCTTTTTCTCTTGTATATATTAAGACAAATATCATATTCACATTCTGATGCTATGGTTTCCACACCAAGTATATAGTAATTAGAAAAAAAATGCCAAATTATTATTATTGTTTTAGTTTTATCAACTCCTTATATGTGTTAATCAAATATTGAATACCACACTCAAAATAATTTCACTCTCCTACTCAAGAAACTCTAGAGACTTCATATTGTCTCTAACATAAAATTCCAATTGCTCTTTCCAATATTAAAATCCCATTACATATTGGTTTCATTCTTTCTCTCCAGGTTGTTTTGATGCTGCTACCATCATCCATGTATTCTTTTTTTCCAGCTAACCTGGTCTACTTGTTTCCAGGACATGACATTTTATTTCTTGTCTCCAGACTTTTGCATATATTGTCTCCCATGGCTGGAATGATCTCCATCACATCTTTTACCTTTTAGAATTTCTGGCTTTTTTAAACTGCCTTTAAAACTTGGATCAGGTGCTGCTAAGTCCATACAAAGACTTTCCTGATTATCCTAGTTGTTAGGGTTTTTTCCCTTTCTTATATTATTTTTTAATTACTTGTTAATTATTAATTGTATATCTTCTCTCCCAGAATACAAGTTCTTTGATGGGAGAAATATTTTTTTAAATTTTTTTCTTTTCATCCTTAACAATTAGCTCAGCAAATGACAGAGTAGATGCTTCATAAGCTCCTTGAATTAATGAGTGAATGAAGTAAGAGATCTTTGAGGTCACAGTTAAATAATAAAATAACAATGAAAAAGGAATATAATCCATCTACAGTAACATTGATGGATGTTTCCCTAAAGCATCAATTCTTTGAATGTCTTTAAATTTCATTTTTAAAATGTTTTCAAATTTCATCAGCACTTAATTTCCTTTATCATATTTTTCTGCTGATACTATATTAATATTAATCATTTAAATATTGATATTTCCCCCTTTGTGTAAGATTATAAAGAATTCCTTTATTCTCCAGCCAGTCCTCTTCAGAAAGCAATAATAAACTAATCTATGCTTTCCCTTGGCCTTTCTTATTTTAAATAACTATTTATAATAATTTTGAATATTTCTTAATTTCATAGGATTTTAGAGCTGAAAAATGACCACTAAATAATTTAGTGCAGTTTCTTCATTTTAGAGATCAGTAAACTGAATCCCAGTGGGATAAGGTGACTTCTCCAATCTCACATGGGAAATAGAAGTATTATTTAAATGCAGGTCCTCTAACTCCAAATATGGTGCTTTTATACCTACATCATGCTAAGATGTCCTACAATACTGTATCCTTTCCAGAAATTAAATTATCTTCGATTTAATTTAGAAGTAAATCACACTGGAAAGTGAATAGATGGATAGAAGCTGAGTCAGGAAGACCTGGGATCAAGTGCTAACTCTGAAGCTTGTTAGTTGTATGGTCATGGGCAAAGTCACTTAACCTTTCCAAGTATCAGGCAACTAAGATAAAAAGTTTTCCATGGGATACAACTTGGGGTCAATGGGTCATACCAACAAAATCACAGGTCATTGATGTATTTGACATTTTTTTTTTTGGTATGCAACATGGACATCTTTGAACATTTTAGTTCACTATCATGTTCAAATGACTTTAGGATTCCTATTGAAAGTGAATCCTTATTCACTCACATGCACATACACAAAGGCACTCTCCAGAAAGTAATGTGATAGTATTTGTCTCCAGTGAAATGACTAGAACTGAAAAATTAAAACCCCTGATGCCTCTAATAGGTATATTTAAAAACATTAATTTCTCCGTCTGAATGACTGCATACATAAACTTGGCATCACAAGTATAACTATCTGCCACCCTCTGTTAAGTGAATGTAAAACTGGGTAAGCAATGATGCATTTCAGCGAGCAGATTCAGAATGCACATTACATCAGCTTAGGGGAGAGGTACTAGAACAGGACGTAAAATACCTTTCTACTATGGAGAGGAGACAGAGGCTTGGTCTGCGAATTGCTCTTTTAAGGAAAGAATTATTTCTATAGCTTTTGTAATGGTTCAGAAGCAAAATTGCTTCTACAGTGTTTTGCTCAGCAACCCGCTGGTTGTTCAGTCTGTCACAATATATAAAATATCATAGCTTTGATATCACTGCATAAGCTTTTCCGCGCTAATGCACACCAGACGTAATTAAGAATAAACTAATGCTTTCAGACAAGCTATGATGGTGTTTTTTTTAATTTCAAAAATCTCTTTAGAGAAGAATATTACATATGTATGTACATGCTTGTACATATAAACACATGCATATACACCTTTTTTCAACAGTTTGATTTGCCAAACATCTCTAGAAATAAAATTTTATCTTTTTTTTGTAAGAGAACTCTCATTTAAAAGAAAAATGTTAATTTAAATGTTTTTTCAACTTTGTCTTTTCAGTTCACATCTCCCACTACCCCCAACCCTTCCTTTCCTGAGAAAGCGTACAGGAACTTTCCTATAAGGCTTAAAGAGATTTGTAATGATAACCTCATAGGAAACCAAAATGGATAACTGCAATATAGTTGCCTTTCAATCTTCTTACTGAGAGTGATATTACTGGAGTCTTGCATCTTTTATCTGAGATGTTTGAAGTAGAGAATTTTTTAGAGAAAGTATTTCATGGATCAGTTAAGAGGAGAAACAAATGTTAAAATAGGATCACAGAGAAGTGTTCTTCGAAAAATGTTTCTCCTTTCACCTTGGCAAAAAATATTTTTTGACATAAAAGGACTCCATTCTCTGTTCTTGGTGAAGAGGGTGCAACAGAAGCCACTGAGAATTGGTCTCTAAAGCTGGAAGGATCACGTGCCCCCAGAGAACTGCTTGATCACTAGTACAGCTGAGCCCTTACTATGAGACACCTGAGAAAAGGCTCCTTTAGTCATTGACAACCAAGGCATAGAAAAGAAAACAAAAAATTCAATACCTGGTGGGATGGGGCATGGTAGGAAACAAGTATGTGTGAGTGCACAGATGGGCATAGATGTGCTCTTTTTACCCTTTTTAATCACATACTCTTTTCTCACCATGTTTGACTCAGTTTGGTGGTAAAGCAGAATAATCAACAGTGTTGGACATCGAGTCAGGAAGTCCTAATTTCAAATTTTGTCTCAGATGCTAATTAGCTTTGTGACTCTGCACTAGTCATTCAGTCTCACTTTAATCATCAATGGGGACAGCATATAGCACCTACATCCCAGTGTTGTTATGAAGATCAAATGAGATAATATATAAAGCACATTTTAAATCTTGAAGTGTTTATATAAACACTAGCTATCGTTACTGAAGCAAATACATAAAC
This sequence comes from Vombatus ursinus, assembly GCF_900497805.2. NCBI lineage: Eukaryota > Metazoa > Chordata > Mammalia > Diprotodontia > Vombatidae > Vombatus > Vombatus ursinus. Next base: position 7,971,499 of record NW_020954572.1, on the reverse strand, counting down.
CACTGCCTAATTTTATACTACAGTACAGGTACAGAAGTTATCATGTATTGCATAATGCTACTCTTTTATACTAGTGATATTATAATTATTTCCCATCATTCAAAAATACAAACACATGAATAAATAAGCCATATATCCTTCCCTCTCCCAAATAAAAGCTAATTACCAAAGAATGTCTGCATGTGTTTTTTTTCCATTTGTTAAGGAACCTAAGAGACATGGCATTATATATGGAGAACTGGCTTCAGAGTCAAGAAAACATGGATTTGAGTCCCACAAATCATAGCTCCAGTCCAAAAAATGGAAAACGGAAAATGTGTATGTGTGTTTACTATTCTCACTGATGGTATATGTAATTATGGCAGTGAAGTCTAAGTTTAAAGATGGGGGTGCTGATCTTTTGTTATTACTATGTCATTACTATGTTATTAACTAAATGATTTTGTTCTGAACTACACTTATCTTCTAGACAAGAGATTGGTAAAAGGACATATATTTGTGGGGGCTTTTTTGATATGGTTTAGAGAGACTTTTAAATCACAATATACCTACAAGCAGGGGTGACTTTCTGGAGTGCACATAGTGCAAGGGGGAAGTATTTTCTAGACTAATAAATATAGAATATTCATTGTAGGGTAAGGTTAGGTCTATATTTCTGGCCACTTCAGTGATATGTACAATTAGTCCATCCAAAAAAAAAAAATCTAGCATGGAGAAACAACTGATTTGGCTGATTAAAAAAAATAACGCAAAATTTAAAAAAAAATGCTGAGTTGACTTCCAATTGTTTGTTTGACATAACTAATTGGTCACTTCTTTTTTATATGGCCAATCTGGTATACATTTAGGTATAAAGATGGTGAAAGTAAGATCTGGAATTATTCATCTGGTCCAGGTGTGAATTACATATCTGTTCATTTTCAGTAATTAAATAATTACCTGGCTTAGCCCCTGAGTAATCACTCTTTGACTATGTCTACATGACAGCAAACAAGCAGTTTGGCAGTGAACAAATTGACATACTGTACACACCATTGTGTAAATGGCAGTCTCTTGGAGTAGGCACTTTTTCCAGCTTGATTCACCTTCATTAAAATTTTTCTCTGGTGTCATCTGGGGAGATTTTGGAAAAAAAACAACAACAAAGAGTTCCTTCATTGGCTTTTAATGAGTCAATGTGTTTTCAAATCAAATTTATAGATAAGGTAGTGTTGCAGAATGCATTAAGTACTGACAGTCAGGAAGACCTAGGTTCTACTTCTGCTTCAGGTATTTAAAAAGCTATGTGGCTATGCCCGAATCATTTAACCTCTTTGACCTTCAGTTTCCTCATCTATAAAATGGGGATGATAATACCCATAATACCTAACCCACAAGTAAGTTGTTAGGTTCAAAACTTATAGCTTATGTCAATATTTGCTCTTATTTTTATGGTTTTGTAGGCAGAGTCATTCTTTATACTGTGTAGTTCCTTTTAGATAGTAGTTGAAATACATTTTGGACATTTTAACAGTAATCATGTAGATCTGAAATTTAAAAAAAGTTTGTGTCATGATCCTAAATAATGTATATTTGATTCCAGTCAGAATTTTTTTCTAATGTTTGTTAAGTCACAATTCCCTTTTTTCCTTCATTTGGTCAGTTTATTCTGCAAACAAAAATTGAACAATTCTAATCTGTGATTAAAAGATGGAAAAAGTCAGTGAAGATTTTGTATAACTGTTCCATCTTAAAAAATAAAATCCACCCCACCTCCCGCTACTTTCTGAAGCCTCCTCAAAATGAATCCACTCTCCAACCATCTCCACCCAATCTGAAACTTGGACTTTCCCACTCCTCCTCTCCATAGGTGAATATTTTATTTTATCTCCCTGGGAACTGGACTTCTGAAATACAAGATCCTATTGTTTCCTTGCCATTACCCTGCAGGGATATACCACTTCTTCCATACCCTTCTATGTATTATCTTCACTATTAGAACATTGGAACAGCTAGTTGATACAGAGGAGTCAGAAAGACTCATCTTCCTAAGTTCAAATCTTCCCTCAGACATTTACTAGCTATGTGACCATGGGCAAGTCACTTAACCTTGTTTGCCTCAGTTTTCTCATCTGCAAAATAAGTTGGAGAAGGGAACGACAAACTACTCCAGTATCTTTACCAAGAAAACTTCAAATGGGAGTGGAACACAAGCTAAAAAATGACTGCCCAACAGAATATTAATTTCTTTAAGGTAGGGACTGTCTTATTTGCTTCTATTTGTGTTCCCAGTGCTTAGTACAATCTTAGCAATGTTTTTCTCTCACTATGTTGCTGTTTTTGTCTCTCTCTTTCTTTCTCTGTCTCTTTGTCTCTGTTTATCTCTCTCTTTTTCTTCTTTGTTCTCTTTTTCCCTCTTTCCCCTGGCCTGTCAAATTTTATCCTCAAGTACTGGTAAATCAATCAAAGGACCGAAAAGAACAGCATAGCTTATTAAGTGTTAAATTATATACAAAAAGAGACAGTTCCTTCCCTCTAGTAACTGATATTCTAAGGAAGCAAATGGGTAAAAAACACTTGGTTTGTAAGTTGTTTTCCCAGTACACAAGATGACCTAAAGTAGTCAGGTAGAAGAGACTGTTCATATTGGAGTTCATGTTTACCTCTTGTTATTCTTCTAGTAAGAAATGGTGGAGGACAGGCATATGGTAGGAAGCAATGTGCTGAAAATATGGACATTCTGTATAGGAAAGACAATAATGAAACTGAGTTAGACTGACAAATAACAAAGGGGAAAAGGAATAGAATGGCCTCTTTATACACACTGCCTTCCTAGAAACTATTTCCCTGTTTGGAGTTATACAAAGATGATAATTATTTCAGTTGCTGTTATGAAAAATTTTAATAGGTCTCAAAGAGCAATGGGCCTTTGAAAAAGTCAAGGTAGGTGAGAAAAAAATAACAAATATACATTTTTTTCCTTATGTGATGTTCTTAAATAATAAATATAATTTTCCAAATTTAATCCCCATTTAAAAATGGTTGGTTAGTTGCCCTCTTACCACCCCCTCCCCCTGGGAACTAATGCTATGTTAATGTAGTTAGTTGGAAGTATTAGAAAATATAAAGTTCAATTAATATGTGTTTCTGCTACTCAAGAATATTATGAAAAGCATCCTAGCATGAGGCTGAAACTTCAATGTATCCAAGCAGGGAAGCTAATCATCGTCATTACCGTTTATACCTCATTCAGATAACTCACTGAGTGCTGTCTCAGTAAATTACAAAAATGCCATAAGAGAGTAGAATAGCTACACTGTAATATACCATATTCAACAGAGAACTCCAAAGACAATGCCTGTCCAATCACCTTCTGGCTTAGGGTTAAAGATATGTCTGCTTATAGAAAAAGATGAACAAAAATAGGCTCTATCCAGGCTATAGTATCATCATCCTGGCAAAAACATAGTTGGATAAATTTTTTTAATTTTTCATTAATTAATTTATTTTTAGTTTTCAACAATCACTTCCATAAGCTTTTGAGTTTTAAATTTTCTCCTCCTCCCTCCCCACCCTCCCCAAGACAGCATACTATATGATATAGGCTCTACATACACGTTCCTATGAAACATATGTTCATAATAGTCATGTTTTAAAGAAGAATTAGAACCAATAGGAGGCACCACAAGAAAGAAGAAACAAAACAAAACAGAAGAAAAAAGCAAATAATATGATTCAATCTGCACTCAAATTCCATAGTTCTTTCTCTGGATGTGAATAGCATTTTCCATCATGAGACTTTTGGAGATGTCTTAGATCCTTGCATTGCTGAGAAGGGCTAAGTCTATTAAGATTAGTCATTGCACAACCTGGCTATTACTGTGTACAATGGTCTCCTGGTTCTGCTCACTTCACTCAGTATCAGTCTATACAAGTCTTTCTAGGTTTTTCTGAAGTCTGCTTGCTCATCATTTCTTCCAGCACAATAGTATTCCATTACATTCATATACTGCAACTTGTTCAGCCATTCCCAAATTGATGGACATCCCCTCAATTTCCAATTCTTTTTTTTAATTTTTAATTAATTTATTTTGATTTATCAACAATCACTTCCATATGCTTTTGAGTTTTAAATTTTTCTCCCCTTCCTTCCCCACCTCCCTCCCCAAGACAGCACAAAATCTGCTAGAGGCTATACATATACATTCCTATTAAACATATTTTTCACATTAGTGATGTTATAAGTAAGAATTAGAAGCAATAGGAGGAACCACCAGAAAGAGGAAACAAAACTCAACAGAAGAAAAAAATAGCAAGTAGTATGCTTCAATCTGCATTCAAACTCCATAGTTCTTTCTTCTTTATGGATAGCATTTTCCATCACGAGGCCTTTGGAGATGTCTTAGATCCTTGTGTTGCTGGGAAGGGTTAACTTTATCAATATTAGTCATCGCATAACGTGGCTCTTATTATATACAACATTTTGCTGGTTCTGCTCACTTCGCTCAGCATCAGACCATACAAATCTTTCCTCAATTTCCAATTCTTAGCCACCATAGAAAGAACTGCTATAAATATTTTTTGTACATGTGGGTCCTTTTCCCATTTGTATGATCTTTTTGGGATACAGCCCTAGAAGTGCTATTGTTGGGTGAAAGGGTATGCACAGTTTTATGACCCTTTGGGCATAGTTTCAAATTGTTCTCCAAAATGGTTAGATCAGTTCACATCTCCACCAACAATGCATTAATGTTTCAATTTTCCCATATGTTCTCCACCATTTATCATTGTCCTGTTTTGTCATGTTAGCCAATCTTATAGGTGTGATGTGGTACCTCAGAGTCATTTTGATTTGAAATTCTCTAATTAATAGTGAATTAGGAATGAGAGGACCAGAGAAATTAGGCGAATTTTCTAGGGGCACACTGGATGTAAGTTACAGATTAAGGGAATATGTCCAATCCATTTTTCTTTAAACCATTTCTTTCATCACTATGTCAAACAAGGTACCACCTAACTGTTGTCAACTCTTGACTAGTAAATGACTGATAAACCATTCTAGCCTATCCCACCTTCATACCTTCATACCTTCTCCTCCACATTACTTCATCTTTCCTCTTGTTCATCTAACTGTTCATTACGTAGCACAACCTCTGGATGAAGGAAAAGAGAAATAGGCAAAAACTCTAATCAATTTATATTTCAGTAATTAAAAGGGAAAATAAAGTTTTAGTTTGACAGAAGTCTTGAGATTTCCAGATTTTATATAGACTCCATTTTTTTCAATATTATTATTGCCCTTTTAGTATGAAGACTGAAAAACTGATTGTAGCATATAATCTGAAAATTCTAGATTTATGGAGCCTTTGAATATAAAATCTAGCTACTGAATTTTTAGCAATTCTTGATCATATCAACAAATAATATCATAATACTATTTGAATGGCATCTTTTCCTGTAGGATACTATCATATAGAAAAGAGACTCAGTAATTCAAAGAATGCTTCTTTATTCCAAAACCTTAAGTCTTTAAATTTGTCAAATACAAAGTTACTATGTTTATTTGTTGCTGTAAATTGTATGTCTACTCTGTTCCATTGATCTACCTTTTTATTTCTTAGCCAGTACTAGATAGTTTTTACTATTACTGTCTTACAACATAGTTTAAGATCTGACACTACATATACTTCAATCTAAACAAGATATCATTTAAGTCTGAAGGTTGAAGCAAGTTCAAAATTCTAGCTGTCTTCCATTAAGACATGAATTGAAGAGATTTGCAAAAAATACGTAAAATGCTGCTATTCTTCTAACTTATTTTTATAATTTTTTTGTTTTCATAAAAATATTTGAAACCATGGAAAAAGTTTATTATTATGGTTTTTAAATGCATTAACAAATTAAAATATTTCAATTATGATTTATATCATATCATATTTCTATCATAAATATGATAGATTTAACTCATATAAACAAAGTTGTTTTGTGTCTTTTAAGAGTGTAAATGGGTCCTGAGACTTTGAAGTTTGTAAACTGCTGCCTGATACCAATAAAATCATAATTCCAGATTTTAAAAAATGGCAAAAAGTTAAAAGGCTAAAGGTTTAATAAAAACAGGAGTTAACTCATCAGAGATTAATAAATAACAGTTAATGAGGATTTATGTTACAATCAATTTTTGACAGGTAATATACTATTTTGGAAAAATCACTTCAGTGATTCATTTTAAACAAAAATACTGGCACTTCCCAGGGAAGAGCCAAGATGGCAGAGTAGCTGAGCTCTCCCAACATTCACCTCCAAACAACTTTAAAATTACACCTCAAATTAAATTCTGGAGGGGCTGAGACATTTTTTTCAGCCAATGGCAACAGAAGAGGTTGGAAAAGAGAAATCTGTGACATAGGGGGAGAGGTTGACCTCTTCCTGAAGAGGAAATAAGAATACTTAAATAACTCTATCTTAGAAAAATAAATTGAATAAGCCATCAATGAGCTGCCAGGGCTAGAGGATTTAAAAGTAAATTCTACCAAACATTTAAGGAACAATTGACCCAAATAAAATATAAATTGTTTGAAAAATAAGTAAAGAAAGAGATCTAAAAATTCCTAAGTCAGATATGCTTTTTATACTTAAGCCAGGGAGAGCAAAAACTGAGAAAGAAAACTATTGATCCATTCCCTAATGAATATGATGCAGAAAAAAGTGAAATAATAGCAAGGACATTACAGCAATATGTCATAAAGATCACACACTAAGGCCAGGTGAAATTCATAGCAAAAATACAGGGCTGGTTCAATATTAGTAGAACTATCACCATAATTGATCATATCAATAACAACAAAAATTACGTGAATACATCAAAAATATGAGAAAAAGCCTTTGACAAAATACAACACCCACTCCTATTAAAGACATTAGAAAGCATGAGAACAAATGGAGCTTTTAAAAAAATTTTAATTTTTCTTTTTTTTAACAATTAGGGAGAAATAATTAATTTTTTAAAATTAATTTATTTTGAATTATCAACAATCACTTCTATAAGCTTTTGAAATTTTAATTTTTCTCCCCCTCCCTCCCTACCTCTTTCCCCAACATGGCATGCAATCTGATATAGGCTATACATATACATTCCTATTAAACATATTTTCACATTAGTGATGTTGCAAGTAAGAATTAGAACTGATAGGAGGAACCACTAGAAAGAGAAGATGAAACACAACTGAAGAAAAACGTATAGCAAATAGTATGCTTCGATCTGCATTCAAACTCCATAGTTCTTTCGTATTTGTGGATAGCATTTTCCATTTATTCCCATTTTCCAGTATCAAGAAAGAAAAGGTTGCATCCACCACCAAGGAAGAGGAAATTAAAACAATAATTAGGAACTATTTTGCCCAACAGAATGTCAATAAATTTGACAATCTTAGTGAAATGGATAAATATTTACAAAAATATAAATTGTCCAGATTAACAGAAGTGGAAGTAAAATATTTAAATAACCCAATCTCAGAAAAAGAAACGGAACAAGCCATTTATGAACTCTCTAGTAAAAAACCTCCAGGACCAGATGGATTTACAAGCAAATTCTATCAAACATTTAAAGAACAATTAATTCCAATACTATATAGGCTATGTGGGAAAATAGACAAAGAAGGAGTCTTATCAAATTCTTTTTATGTTACAAATATGGTGCTGATATCTAAACCAGGAATAGTCAAATCAGAGAAAGAAAATTATAGACCAATTTCCCTAATGAATATAGATGCAAAAATTTTAAATAAAATATTAGCAAATAGATTACAGCAACTTATCACAAGAATAATACACTATGACCAGATAGGATTTATACCAGTAATGCAGGGCTGGTTCAATATTAGGAAAACTATCAGCATAATTGATCATATCAACACCAGAACTAACAGAAACCACATGATCGTCTCAATAGATGCAGATAAAGCTTTTGACAAAATACAATAACCATTCCTATTAAAAAATACTAGAGAGCACAAGAATAAATGAAGTCTTCCTTAAATTGATAAGTAGCATTTACCTAAAACCTTCAGCAAGAATCATATGTAATGGGGACAAGCTAGAAGCATTTCCAATGAGATCGAGGGTGAAACAAGGATGTCCATTATCATCACTGTTGTTCAATATCATACTGGAAACATCAGCTTTAGTAATAAGAAAAGGAAAAGAAGTTGAAGGTATTAGAATAGGCCAGGAAGAAACAAATGCAGCCTTTCTTAAAATGATTAGCAGCATCTGTCTAAAAGCAAGAGCAAACATTATTTGTAATGCTGATAAACTTGAAGCTTTCTGATAAGATTAGGAGTGAAGCTAAAGATGTCCATTATCACCAATATTATTCAAATTATACTAGAAATGCTAGACAAAGAAATGAGAAAAGAATAAGAAATTGGACTAATAAAAACAGTCAATAAGGAAACATTACTATCAGTCTTTGCAGATGATATAATGTTATACTTAGAGAACCCTAGAGAATCAACTAAAAAAATTTTCAAAAAAATTAACATCTTTAGCAAAGTTGCAGAATAAAAAATAAATCCACACAAATCAACAATATTTCTGTATACTACCAACAAAACCTAATAGCAAGACATAGGAAGATAAATCTCCTTTAAAATAACTGGAGACAATATAAAACACTTAGGAGTCTACTTGCCAAAATAAATCCAGGGATTATTTGAACATAGTTACAAACCACTTTTCACACAAAGAAGGATGGATCTAAACAGTTGGAGAAACATCAATTGCTCAAGGATAGGCCAAACCAATATAATAAAAAATGACAATCCTATTGAGTTAATTTTGTTATTCTGTGTCACATGAATCAAACTACCAAAGGATAATTTCATAGTTCTAGAAAAAAATAGTAACAAAATTCATCAGGAAGAAGAAAAGTTTGAGAATATCAAGGGAATCAATAAAAATGGGAAGGAACGTAGCCTAGCAGTTTCATTTTTCAAAGTATATTACAAAGCAGCAATCATCAAAAAAATCTGATACTGGGTAAGAAATAGAGTGGCAGATCAATGGAATAGATTAGATACACAATACGTAGCAATATATTCCCATATCTGGTATTCCACAAACCTAAGCTTTTCAGCTAAGAACTCAACATTTGAGAAAAAATGGAAAGCAGTTTGCAAAAAAAAAACTAAGCGTAATTACCAAAATTACCAAAAAAAAATTACTGAATTAGAAAAAATAATAAAATTCATTTGGAAGGGCAAAAAGGGAAGAAAAAAATAATGAAAAAAAACATAAAGGAAAGAGGTTTAGCAGTACCAGATCTTAAACTATATTATAAGGCAGTAATTGTGAAAACTATCTGGTACTGGCTAAGAAATAGAAAGGTAGATTAGTGGAACAGAAGAGACATACAAATTTATAGCAACAAATAAATATAGTAACTTTGTATTTGACAAATTTAAAGACTTAAGGTTTTGGAATAAGAATTCATTATTTGGTAAAACTTATTGGGAAAACTGGAAAGCAGCATGGCAGAACCTGGGCATAGACCAATATCTTAACCAAGACAAGGTGAAAATCTATATGTGACCTAGATATAAAGAGATATATTAAAAGAAAATTTGAAAAAAAGGAACATTTTATTTATCAGACTTATGGATACATGAATAATTTATGTATAAACAATATAAAGAGAACAAAATGAAGTGCACAATTGAAAATTTTGATTGCAGTAAGTTATAAGGTTTTTATACAGATAGAAGAAATGCAGCCAAGATCAGGAGGAAAGCAGAACATTTGGAGAAAAAAAATTATAGGCAGTTTCTCAGATAAAGGTGTCATATCTTAAATATATAAAGAACTTTGTCAAATCTATAAGAATACAAGTCATTCCCCAATTGACAAATGGTCAAAAAATATGAATGGCTGTTTTCTAATGAAGAAATGAAAACATCTTATAGTCATATAAAAATACTCTAAATCATTATTGATTAGAAAAATGCAAATTAAAACAACCCTGAGATATCATTTTATACCTAAAAAATTGGCTAAAATGATCAAAGGGGAAACAGTCAAAATGTTGAAGGGGATATGGAAAAATTGGAACACATTCATTGTTGGTGGAATTGTGAAATGATCCAACCACTGTGGAGAACCATCTGGAATTATTCCCAAAGAGTTATTAAAGTACCTATACACTTTGACCCAGCAATACCACTACTAAGTCTATTTCCAAAGATGGGAAAAAGGGAGAGAACTTATATATTCTAAAATATTTATCGCAGCTCTCTTTGAGGTGGCAAAAAACTAGAAATTACAGGGATACTGTCAATTGGGGAATGGCTGAACAAGTTGTGGTAGATGAATGTGCTAAAAGAAATGAAGAGTTTGATGATCTTAGAAAAACACAAATAGGTTTGCATGAAATAAATAATTGAGCAGAACTAAAAGAATGTTGTATACAGTAAAAGAAATACTGTTTTAAGAACAACTTTGAGTGACTAAGTCATTTTGGCTATTATAAATGCCCAAATTAACTACAAAGGACATATTCAAGAAGACAATATCTGTGTCCAGAGAAAGCTGATAAATAGAAGCATATATAGAATGATTTTTACACACACACACATACACACACACACACACACACACAGTAGCCATCTTTAGGGTAGGGGAAGGAAAAAAAGGGAAAAATTACATAACTTTATTATATAGTTAAAAGGAATAGTAAGTTGTACACAATAGATTTGTAGTTTCATGTGCAATCTCTTTGTTACTCAGTTTACCCATTTGCAAAATGTGAGGTGTATTCTACATCATCTCTAAGGTTCTTTCCACGTCTAGCAACATACAAATCTCTAATGATATTGCATCCATAAATTTTTCAATATATTAGAATTATTTTATAATTTAACATACTCATTTATAGAATGTTATACTCTGTATTTTAAGAATGATATCTAAAGATATTCTAATTTAAAATGACTGCAGTAAGTCATGGCCTACCAGAAATATAGGCATGTAACCATTTTTGAAATGTATGGGTGAAGGTAAATCAAATTTATTGTTCATATAAGATTCTTCTATGCTGAGAGAATGTGGTTAGTATCTCCCTTGGGACATTTATGGACTTGTGAATTGATGTAAGGACTATTATAAAGAACACGTACAAAGGAAATGCACAGGTCATTTTGGCCTTAATTACTCACATCAAACAAGTATTAAATACTCTTAATACCTCCTAATGCTCAGAGTTTCATATATCTCCCTTAAAGACTATTTGTTATGTCTTGTTCTTACATAAATATCAAAGTAAGAAATCTGTTGTATTTAAAAAAATAATCTTGCATAGAGAAATAGATCCTCAATTTTAATAGCAGTAGATAGGATAAGGGTAGAAAAAACATCTTGAAGACTTAAGAAAAGGTGTAGTTGGGGCAGCTAGGTGGTGCAGTGGATAGAGCAGCAGCCCTGGATTCAGGATGACCTGAGTTCAAATTTGGCCTCAGACATATAACACTCACTAGTTGTGTGACTCTGGGCAAGTCACTTAATTCCAATAGCCTCACACAAAAAAAGAAATGGTGTAGTTTACCAACCCCATTATTTTTTTTAAGCAGACAGCAAGCACACTGTCTATTGCATCCATAAGAAATAAGACAAATGAGATAAGAATTTCTCTTTTTTTCATTTGCTAAAAATATTTGGGTAGAAAAATGGATATCGATTGTTCTAATTGGGGCACACACTTTCCACCAATAACAAAAAGGAAATCAAGTTTAGAATGACATATTAAGGTTCTTAACTAAAATATTTGCATGATAGCCCAGAAGTCCAGGGGCAATGAATAGATAATCTCCAGCAAATTGACATTCATTTGCATCATGATTGAAAAGAGAAAGAAAAACTGAGGACCTATATTGAAAGACACTTTCCACATAATGAGGTATCAAATGGAAGAAATATGCCATTGTGATGGACACTCTACTTGATCTAGTATGGTTGATTTCATATTAGTGTTGTAATTTGTTCTTTTTTGCACTTGTGGATATTGTAATGGCAGTATTTTGTAAACTGGAAACGAAATGAATGTAATGCAAAAATGGAGAGACACCATTATTAAAATGACTTTCCAAAATAGTCATCAATGAAAAAAAGGATAAAAAAATCCATCTTTTTCTGATATCAATTTAGCAATGCAAGCTCTAGCCACAAGTACATATAATCTAATTTTTCCTTAAAAATCCTACCTGATTCCCTAAACTTAATACATTGACTAAAGTTTCAGAGATCTATGGAAATTATGGTTGGAAATGATTGCTTATATATTTTGTAAATCTCCTGCAAATCTTTACTGTACCAATAGCTTCTTCTTCCTCAAAGACACTCCCCTCCCCATTCTGAGTAGTTTTCTTCTTAGACTTCTTTTAAGCATGTTAGAATCATAGGATGATATGGCAAAAATTGAAAGGAAATCAAAGGCTATCTTTTGTCCATTCTCTTGACTCTATGAGGAAAGAAATACAAGGAGATTCAATAACTTTTCCAAAGTTAAACAGGTTGTAAGCATCAAGGGCAGAGTTTGGATTACTTTTTTGAATCAATTGCCCTTGGCAAAGTTATTACTATAGAAGAGAAAAGTCTGATTTTTATGGATGTGACATAAAATGAGTAGTCTTTCACCTTTTACTTATGATCATCAATTCAGAGCTAAATGGTACTTCTGAGATAGCTGTGTTGAGCATAGAGTCCAGGGAAACTTATGGCAGAGATCATAATTAAGAGGCCAATGTAATGATCCATGACAGAGGTGATGAAGGGCTGAATCATGTTAATGGCTGCATGAAAAGAAAGGGTCAGATTTGAAAAGTAGGTATTTTTAGTTTTACAGATGAGGAAATTGAGGCCTAAGGTTAAGTGACACATCCAAGGTCAGATGGTCAGTATGCATCAGAGGCAAGATTTACACTGAGGTCTTTTGATTTCAGTCATTCTTTTTCTACTATACTATGCTTCTTCTTGCCACTGCTGAAAAAATAAATTGTGTGGTGGTATTTACATATGGACAATAGTTAAACATACAGGGGATCTTGGTTCATTTTTAATTTATTTTGCTGGACTCCTGGTTTTCTGCTATACCCAATGCCAGGGGCTGTTTGAAACAGGTATAATGCCACAATGCATGATGGATTCATAACAAACTTTGATGGTGATGAGTGCAGTCTTACAGAGTAAATCTCTCAGTTCAATTCAATATGCACCTACCTGCTACATTCAAACCATCACTAGGCACTGAAAGACATACAGCATTTAAATAAAATACTATCCTTTCTCTTGTAGGGCTTACACAACTGAGCAATTGTTGAGTCAAGGATCTATGATTTGTTAATCAAACCACTGCTGCAGGTTTTCATCCATCTGTAATTTAGAATCAAAGTGAGTTGTTTTCATCTCAGAGAGGGTTTTTGATCTAACCCATGATCACCCAACGCAGCTAGGGAGTGTTATGTGGGATAAAATGTCTACCCGGTTACTGGAAAAGATAACATATGAAAAATACATGAAGGCAAGACAAATTATATGTGAGGTTGAAGAGGGAAAATCAAGAAAGGATTCTATGTGACCTGGAATAGGTATGAATTCAATTAGGAAGATAATTCCATGCATATAGAAAAGTAGAAAATACTGGTAATAGACTTCCCATGTTGTGTTACATTGGCCACGTCATTTAACCACTCAAACAACTTTCTAAGACTATAAATTATGGACTAATTTCAATCTGCATTGATAGATTGAGTTCCCACATGAATTGAATCATTATTCCTTTTAAACATACCCATCTCTCTATCCTTAAAAAAGATACATCTGGTGTTGGTGATTTCACATTCCTCTTAGATACTCTGTTTTTTCTGGATTTAAGTATTAAAAAGTGAGTAAGAGGAAGGGAAGTGGGGGACAAAGAATGCAGAATGAAGTTATTGATTGTTTCTATGATTTGTTGTTTGACCCACTCATTCTTTAGGATTAGATTATTTAGTTTCCAATTATTTTTTAGTCTATCTTTCCATGGCCCTTTACTATATGTAATTTTTATTGCATCATGATCTGAAAAAGATGCATTTAATATTTCTGCCTTTCTGCATTGGATTGTGAAGTTTGTATGCCCTAGTACATGGTCAGTTTTTGTGTATGTGCCATGTCCTACTGAGAAAAAGATATATTCCTTTCTATCCCCATTCAATTTTCTTCAGAGGTCTATAATACTTAACTTTTCTAAAATTCTATTTACCTCCTTAACTGCTTTCTTGCTTTTTTTGTGGTTAGATTTATCTAGTTCAGAGAGGTGGAGGTTGAGTTCCCCCACTAGTATAGTTTTGCTATCTATTTCTTCCTGTAACTCCCTGAATTTCTCCTCTAAGAATTTGGATGATATATCATTTGGTGCATATATGTTTAGTAATGATATTACTTTATTGTCTATGGTGCCTTTTAGCAGGATGTAGTTTCCTTCTTTATCTCTTTTGATAAGATCTATTTTTGCTTTTGCTTTGTCTGAGATCAGGATTGCTACCCCTGTGTTTTTTTTAACTTCAGCTAAAGCATAATATATTCTACTCCAGTCTTTTACCTTTACCCTGTGTGTGTCCCTCTGTTTCAAATGTGTTTCCTTTAAACAACATATTGTAGGATTATGATTTTTAATCCATTCTGCTATTTGCTTCCATTTTATGGGAGAGTTCATCCCCTTCACATTCACAGTTATGATTACTATCTGTGTCTTTCTCTCCATCCTCCTCCCCCATTCATGCTTCTCTTTCTCCTTTCTCCTCCTCACTAGTGTTTTGCTTTGGACCACTGCCTCCCTCATTCCCCCTTCCCCACCAACTCCATCCTATTAGTCCCCTCCCTTTTATTTCTCTTTTTCCCTCCTACTGCCTATAGGGAAAGTTAGATTTCTATACCTAACTAATTATGTTATTCCCTCCTGGAGCCAAATCTGATGAGAGTAAAGTTCAAACAATGCTCATCTCCCTCTCTTCTTTCCCTCCACTGTAATAGGTTTCTGTATCTTTTCCTGTAACTTAATTTACCCTTCTCTGCCTCTTCCTTTACTTTTCTCCCAGTACATTTTCTTGGTTATGTCAGATTAATCCACTTGGATCCATTTAACCCTCTTGATTAGATTTTTTACATCAAATTCAACTTATACCCACCCCCTTTATGTATACCCCTTTAAAATGGTGTAATAAAAATACAGTTCTCAAGAGTTACAAGTGTTATCTTCCCTTGTAGGTGTGTAAACAGTTTGTCCTTATTAATAACATGTTGTTGTTGTTGTTTTTTTATGTTTCTCTTGAGTCTTGTATTTGAATATCAAATTTTCTGTTGAGCTCTGGTCTTTTTATAAGAAAGGTTTGGAAGTCTCCTATTTTGTTGAATATTAATCTACTCCCCTGAAAGATTATGCTTATTTTTGCTCTGTAGTTGATCCTTGGTTGTAATTCAAGTTCCTTTGCCTTACAGAATATCATATTCCACACCCTATGATCTTTTAATATAGAAGCTGCAACATCCTGTATAATCCTGATTGTGGTTCCATGATATTTAAATTGTTTCTTTCTGGCTGCTTGCAACATTTTCTCTTTGACCTGGTAATTTTGGAATTTGGCTACTATGTTGCTTGGTGTTTTCAATTTGGGGTCTCTTTCAGGAGGTGATCTGTGGATTCTTTCTACGGCTAGTGTATCCTCTGGTTCTAGGACCTCAGGGCAGTTTTCCTTGATGATTTCCTGAAAGATGATGTTCAGGCTCAATTCTAATTTTAACAAATTATTTTCTTCTATTAGATTTTGTATCTCCTTTTCCATTTGGTCCATTTTATTTTTTAAGGAGTTCTTCTCCTCAATGAGTTTTTGTGTCTCCTTTCCATTTGGCCAATTCTGCTTTTTAAGGAGTTGTTGTCTATGGTGTATTTTTTTTTTTCATTTGGCCAATCGTATTTTTTAAGGACTTGTTTTCTACAGTTAATTTTTGTCCAAGCTATTGACTTTGCATACCTCTCATTCCTTTCCCCAATTTTTCTTCTACCTCTCTTATTTGACATTTAAAATCCTTCTTGAGCTCTTCCAAGAAGGCTTTTTGGGCTTCAGACCAGTTCATATTCCCTTTTGAGGTTCCAGATGTGGGTTTGTTGACAATGTTGTCCTCTTCAGAATTTCTACCTTGATCTTCACTGTCCCTATAATAAGAATCTATGGTAATTTTCTTTTTGCTCATGGTGTTTGCTTATTTCCTGGCCTTTAAAAAAATTGAGCTCTCCTGCTGGGGGTTAGGGGGCAATGACCCAGCTTCTTGTGCTGGGACCCTGGGGCCTGGTCACTGACTTTGTGTGTTGGGACCCCAACTGCTGGCAGTTGGAGGCTGTAGCGTTCTGGCAGCTTACTTGGTGGTGGGGTGGAATCTGCAACACTGGAACTCTAGGGGTAGGATTGGGTAGTCTGGCCCCTGGAGGTTGCCTGCTTACCTGGTCCTTTCCTTTCCCTTCTTTCACTTTCTTTGACTGCTTTCAGATGGATGTTTCACTGCTATTGTGGGATGTTTCTCTGCCTAGGGCTTTCCCCCTTAGAGCCCTCCCCAGAGTTTTGCTGAGGCACTGGGAGACTTGGCTACTATAGAACACAGAGGCACATGGTGATTTCAAGAGCCATTTCCACTGGTTCCCCTGCCTGTACTGAGGCACTCAGGGGTCCTGGTGTTGGTGTTTGCCTGCTCCATCACCTGGGGTTCAGGATCTTCCCCTGGTATGTTGAAGTGGGGCTTTTCACTAGCTTGCTGGGGCACCTCCTGTTCTGTACTGCTCCCCTTCCAACAGGGCAAGAGGGGCCTTTCCCTTTAATCCCTTAAGCTACCTGAGCTACTGGACTACTGTACCCTATCTTTCTTCTGGTTCAGCTGTTCCAGGGTTTTTCGTGGGGTGATATTTTCTAGGCTTTCAGAGGTTGATAAGGGATGGTAAGATGACTTACTTTTTGCTCTGCTATCTTCCCTTCTGGAAGTGGAACTTCCCTGGAAGTTGCAGTTTTGACTTTGCTATTTTCTTGTGAGTTTGCTCTTTGATCTTTTCTGTTACCATAGTAATTTTCTGTGATCAGATTCTTTTGTTTGTTTGCTTATTTTTCTAACTTATTTCTTGACTTTGAACTTTATGTTAAACTTGGGCTCTGCTTCTGAGGTGGTGAGGGCACTATCCCAAGCTTTAGGTTATTTATGCAGCTGTTTTTTTAGAGCTTTTTCTGGGGTTATCTGAGTTTTCATTTCTTCCAAGGTAGTATGATCTAAGGAGAGATGTGTTTACTACTCTCTTAACCTGTGTTCTGGTCTCTAAGTGACTATAAGCACTCTTTTCTACCCTGGAACTGTGACCAAGGTCACCACACCCCTGAAGCTGGAAACTCTGGTGTGCTAGTGCCCCTCCTCATTCTGGGACTGCAATACCCTCAGGACTATGACCCAAAACCTTGTATGAACAATGCAACAGAGGCTTGTACCCAGTACCAACAAAGGAACCCATGTAATCTCCTTCTGACCAGTAGTCTGACCCCCTTACCATCTGTGGGCTGAGAGTTCTGGAAGCAACAGCCACTTCTGATGATTCAGCATCTCCTCCCAAAAAACAAAACAAAACAAAACAAATGAAACTATTGTTGGTTTGCTAAGGTATAGCCTGCACTCCTTTCTCACCCTGGTGCAACAGACCTTTTTTGCCCACCTTCTAAGTTGTCTTGGGTTGGAAGATTGTTTCACCCTTTCCTTTTGTGAGTTCTGCTGCTCCATAATTTATTTCAAGGCTTTGTTTAAGTTGCTTGGAGAGTAATTTAGGGTAGCTCAGGTGAGTCCTTTCCTCTTCTCAACCATCTTGGAGTATTCCTTCAAATGAGAAAAAAAAGTGAAATAAAGTATTGGAATGTTCTTTTTATACTTATGTCCCTTAAAAAACATTCAAATGAAACTAAAATATTTAAATGGAGTCAGGGATGGATTTTGGATACAGAGCTTGCCCTAGAGCCAGGAAGATATGTTTAAGAACTGACGCACATTGGCTCTGTGACTCTAGACAAATCAAGTTAGTTTTCTATACTGTAGAAAGTACTCTACAACTATAAGTCACAGAGAAGATTTAACCTGTATTGGTAGAAGGATTTCCTCACCAGTGAATTTCCTACACCAATGAAACCACAAATCCAGTTCCTCTAAACATCTTAGAATATTTAAGCTTGGAAAATTAGTAATATAAATGTTGAAAAATTGTTTTCTACACACATTCTTGGTTGTTTGAGGGGAGGAATGCTGTTTAATCTGGTTATGAGATCAATTTGAGTTAATAGTAAAACATGGCAACTAGAAAAAGCTAACAATTTCAAATTGTATTAAGAAGTAATAACATCTAGAGATAACATCTCTGGCCTGGTCATATAACACTTGGAATGTTGTGTTCATTTCTTGTTGGCCCATTTTAACATGAGCAGTGTCAAGCTGGAACATGTTTAAATGAGGGCAACCAGAAAGTGAGACAGTAGAAATCAGGGCATAAAAAGAGGGTGTAGGGGATACATCAAAAGTGTCTTCAAGTATCTGAAGGAATTTCACAGAAAAACAGATTTGATTTGTATCATTTAGGCCCAAAGGGCAGAACATGAAACAATGAGTGGAAGATGCTGAGAGCCAGATTAGGCACTATGGGTAGAGGAAGGGAGGGTTTCTTAAAAAAAATTAGAGCCATAAAATGAGTCTGTTCATATGTTTGAAGACAACAAGCATCTTCTCCCTCAGTCTTCTGAGATCTTACAATTCTAAGATTGTGTTGTGGATCAGAATTATAATTCTTACTTGTTGAGAGCAAGAACACCTTTAAAATTATCCTGAATTCTATTTGAAAACATTGAATCTTTGGAGCAATGCTAAAATACAATAAATTTTAATGTGATATTTCTTCTAATTGCCTCTAAGTTATAATTTGCCCTCCAATAGCATATGAAAGAATTGTTTATAATAATTTTCCAATACGTATTTTCTCACCTGTTTTTCCTTCAGAATTTTGTTTCTTCCCCACATACCAACACTGAATTAGATAACCATAAGAGAAATACCTGAACAAGTAGCATTATATAACCTCATTAAAGGGTAGAAAGATTCAATTCAATTCAATTCATAATTGTTTATTAAGTGACAGCCTTTGTGATAGGCTCTACATTAGGCACAGGGATTACAAAGACATAAAGGAAAATAGTGTTTTGGTGGAGAAGATTACAGGATTAAAACTAAGAGATAAGGCCATCTATTCCAACCCCTTCATTTTATATCTGAGCAAACTGAGACTCAAAGAGAGTGATTTCTCCAATGTCTCATACTTAGTAAGTAACAGAAATGAGATTAGAACCTTGATGGAGTATTTGTTTAATCAAAATGTTCACTTAATATCTTAGTAGTATTTGGCATTGACCTGTATGATTTTTTTAAAATTTTTTTTAAAGGTAATTGTGGTTAAGTGACTTGCCCAAGGTCACACAGCTAGTAAGTGTCTGAGGATGGATTGGAACTCAGGTCCTCCTGATTCCAAGGCTGAAGATGTTTAACAATAGAGAATACAGACCCTCTATCTCTGACTATACAAAGAGAAAATCAGTCACTGAGAAATGATAAGTAGGCACATTTATCTTTGGTGCCCACCCCCTTTCAACTTCTATTTCTTTTTTTTGCTCCAATCTCCTAGTGCTTTGGGAACCCAAATATCCCTCCTAATACTTCCCAATCATATGGGCAATATTCCAAGCTCTCGACTTCCTTAAAGTTTGCCTGTCCCACCAAAATACTTCTCATAGGTATAAGAAAAGGCTAATAAACCATAAAAAACTAATTCTGATTAATATGTTAACTCTCATTCACTCTTGTTTTGTCTTTCCTCACATATCATATACCTTAATATGCTCAAAAGACACAAGAACATGCTTAATAAATTAGGCTTTAATGTTTAAAATTATGGTCAACATAACTCTGGCCAGTTAATAGGGGAGACAGTTTTTTCGAGGACAGTGATATTGGCTCTTTCAATAACCTTAAAAATAACCCACCTGTTCATAGGGCAAGTGCCACACAAGGGGAAATACATTTATAACTTTTAAAGTGGGGGAAGTCAGGCTCTAATTCCTAAATTTCTATTTCAAATTAGCAAACTTAGCAAACCATTAATACTGCAGACTTTGAAATCTACTCTTGTAGAAGTTTAACTGAACTGTAGCCATGTACTCTAAATGGTATCTCCTTTTTTGGTACTACTCCAAGTGATGGATGGCTTGCACTTAGATTAAATTCATCAAGTGTATCTTTGGAAAAAGTCATTCAGGAAGAGTGCTACCTTTTAGTCTAATTTCATTTCAGAAGAGTTTTTCCTTTTTTTCATATAATTTTTGAACTAATAGTGGGGGAGAAGAGAGAAGGGAAATGTTTCCCAAACAAAGCCATAGATATAAATTCATTGTATTTTTAAATGCTTTGAATCCCTAATGTTTCCTTGTCATAAAGTAAAGATCATTTTATTCATCAAAAAAAACAACAACAAAACCTTACCTTTTTCTCCTTTTTCTTCATACACTTGGCACCTTTTTGAATTTGTCTTATTGTTTGGAACTGTTTACTTCATGCATTCTGAAATAAAAATTCTTTTGGCATTTTACTGGGTCTTTTTTCCTCTGTGGTTTGAAGTTTTTTCTCCCTTTTTAATTAAATTGACCTTTTCGTTCACTTGACTGCCCTCGCCCTGATGGAGAATGACTGTTCTCTTGGAAAGCAACTAGAAATGAACAGAGAAAGACTGAAAACATTGACATGAAATGAAAAAAATTTGATGCTACAATCTGGGAAATATAATTGTATAATCGTTACTTTTCATAGCTGCTAACGCAGAAAAATACTAAGCTTGGCACATTTCTTGGAGTTTTAATGATGACAGGCTGCTTCTCATCTTCCTGAATGAACACTTTTATGGTGTACTTTATAACTAATGTCTTCAAAGTATTTTTTAACTGTCCAGTAATAGCTCACCTTTCTCACCTTTCTAAACTACAAAGAGTAATTGAAAATCAGAGTGTCCTCTATTGCCATTAGTTATGCACTGTATATCTTTTATATTTGCAAAAGTTAATTAAGGGCTATATTTTCTGGTTCTGGCATTAGGGCTGGATCTGCAATACCCAAATGACCTTTATGGCTGTTGAAATTCTAATTCCTGTATTTACCTTCAGAAGACTCAAATCATAAATGTGTATGGGTATTAGGCAATCCAAGTTGGCTACTAGAAGCTGGGGCATGACTTGTAGTATAGCAAGGGTAATTGTCTTGAAAAACAGTTAATAAGTGAATGGAAATAGGATACTAATAACAAAGAAAATTCAATCTATCCTTCAACCCCTGCCTAGGGAAGGAAAGGTGGAAGGGGAAAGCAGAAATGATGGTGTTTTCTTTTTGGTATAGATTATAAACCTCTGTCAATGTGGTTGCTTTGAACAACCAAGGTGTAGCACAGTTATTTCTGTCTTATATCACTTTAAAATTTTAAATGGTCAATCTAACTACTTGTGAAGCAATTGTCCATTAATATATACTAAAATGTTTAATCAATCCTTTTGCTGAACCGGAATTGTTGGTATAGTCCAAGATCCTTGAATTGACTGACACTTTTTTTCTCAAAACATGTATGGGCCAGTGTTTTTCAAAAGATTGAAAATTTACTAGGCAAGAATGAATAAGTTGAAACTGAAAGATTAAATGAAGTAATTCAGAAGTGCATAATGAAAAAATAGTTTCAAATTCCAGTTAAATATTTATTTAATTCTAGCAATGTGTAAAGCTATGTGCCTACATGTTGCTGAGGATAAAAAAAAAAAAACTGAAATGATAAGATTCCATGCTCTCAAGAGGCTTTCAATATAATAAAATATGGCAGGATGTGGGGATGGATGCAGCAAGTACAACAAAAACTTCAATACTAGGGAGAATGTCATGGTTCCAGATA
Organism: Vombatus ursinus; assembly: GCF_900497805.2. Taxonomy (NCBI): domain Eukaryota; kingdom Metazoa; phylum Chordata; class Mammalia; order Diprotodontia; family Vombatidae; genus Vombatus; species Vombatus ursinus. The sequence continues at coordinate 7,949,454 of NW_020954572.1, read as the reverse complement.
AATCACTATAAGAAACTTCAGGAGGAAGAGGTCAATTTTAACTAGTTAGGGAAAACTTTATGGATGAGGTGGCACCTAAGTAAGGCCTAGAAGGATTTTAGTATTTTCAAACAATGAAAATCATGTAGAGAAAAGGAAAAGGAGTCTATTTCAAGCATAGTGGGTAACACAAGCAAAGGTATGCAGACAATTGTGATATCTTCAAAATTAAAAAAAAAACTTTACTCTTTAAAAAATGAATAAAAATGAATAGAAGGAAAAAACTACTTATATTTCAAGTAAGGTAATCCAAACAACTAACTCCTGATACATTGTCATTCATTAAGTCTTTCTCATTCAGGCTTTATCTTTACTATTAAAAATTTTGATTTTAGAATAGGAAAGATATTCTCTACTCACTGCAATCCTTCAGAGAGAATTGTAAGACCATGAAAGTAGGAGTGCTTTTAATTACTTTCTGGTACAGTTCTGAGTCAATGCAGGCTCAAAACAAGGAAAATGACAAGGAGAAAGAACCCCAGTGGGTCACATAATTTTGGTTACCAAGAAATATATATTCTCACATTGAAGTATCTGAGCTTAATGGTGATTTTCTATAAGTCTCTATCTAAATTCCAACTGTTTGCCATACTTTGTAAACCATAAAACTGTCACAAAGGTTTAACAGACTTGATGGTTTAGAACAGAATGTTGCTTTTATTTTCATTCACTCAAGCATGGTTCTTTCCCTATACAAAAATTGTTACTAAGCTTTATGGGAGTCCTTACTAAAATCCATAGAGGAAGTCCCACTGGACCAATAGTTATACGATGTTGTGAGAGTAAGTTCAGAAGTTTTGACCTCTTTAACAGATCTTGCTTTTATATGAAACACTGATCACTGGATTAATAAAGCCCCCTCCATTTCCCCACCATAGATTGATGTTCTATTGCTTCTAAGATAAAATACACAATTCTCAGACTGCCTGGCTCCCATCGATCTTTCCAATATTATTTTCTAATACTACCATTCATTCATTCTCCATGAAATTCAATTGGGGCCACCTAGTCCCTGAATTCAACCTTTGTGCCTTTACCTAGGCCAGAGGAAGGGAACCTGTGGCCTTGAGCCACAAGTAGCCCTCTAGGTCCTCAAGTGTGTCCCTCTGATTGAATCCAAATGACACAGAACAAATCCCCTTAATAAAAGAATTTGCTCAGTAAACTTTGACTCAGTCAAAAGGCCTCACTCACAAACTTAGAAGGTCACATGTGGCCTGGAGGCCACAGGTTCCCCACCTCTGGCTAGCCTCTCCTCCTTTTCGGAAATGTGTTACCTCATCAACTCTGCCTCATAGAATCTCTAGTTTCTTTCAAAGCACAACTCAAATACAACTTCCTACATGATGTCTGTCTTGATTTTTTCTAACATCCTCCTCAAATTGTTAAGGAATTTTTCCTCTTGGATTTACTTTATATCACTGTAGTCTGGTTTTACTGAAATTTAAGAATATTCCAGAAGACTAAATAGTATCATAGAGACTTTGGAGGACCAGAGATCACAGAGTTTCCCAAAGTTTCCAGGTTTCCAGAGAAACAGAAGGGAGGACAGTTGTTCCAGGACTGTCTATGGTTGTTCTGATACACAATAAGGAATAGGGGGGGTGCTGCTTCATTGGTTGCAAAAAAGTAAAGCAGAATCAAAAATAATGGAAATGGATAGGGGGTGAGGGTGGGACCAGACAGAGGAGACAGAGAAAGTAAAAGCCCAGAAAAGACAAATCACATAAAATAAAATCGAAGTAGCAGGTTTGTTGATGAGAACTAGGAAACTAGGAGATACACTGAGACACAGAGAGGCAAATAGATAGAGACACAAAGAGACTCTCCAATTGTACTTTTTCCCCCCTGACTTTGAACTATCTGTCCCTGCATCTCACTATGCTCACTCTCACTTTTTCTTATATGTATTCATTCACACACTCACTCTCACTTAATCTCACACTGACACAAACATCACTCAATCCTGCTCAGTGGGAATCCTACTATAGTAGCAATTGATCCTACTATGTATTTTAATACATGTACATCAAATATAAGGAAAAGAAATTTATTTTTTTATCTTTTTTATTAATTTATTTTGATTTATCATAAATCACTTCCATATGCTTTTGAGTTTAAAATTTAAAATTCTCTCCCTTCCTCCCCACCACCCTCCCCAAGACAGTGCACAATCTGATATAGGCTATATATTTACATTCATATTAAACATATTTTCACATTAGTGATGTTGTAAGTAAAAATTAAAACCAATAGGAGGAACCATCAGAAAGAGGAAACAAAACTCAACAGAAGAGAAAAAAATAGCAATTTGACTTCCATAGTTCTTTCTTTGGATGTGGATAGCATTTTCCATCACAAGGCCTCTGGAGATGTCTTAGATCTTTGTATTGCCAGGAAGGGTTAAGTTTATCAATATTAGTCATCACACAACATGGCTGTTATTGTGTACAACTTTCTCTTGGTTCTGTTCACTTCACCTAGCATCAGACCATTCAAGTCTTTCCAGATTTTTCTGAAGTCAGACTGTTCATCATTTCTTATAGCACAATAGTATTCTATCACATTCATATACCACAACTTGCTCAGCCTTTCCCCAGTTGATGGGCATCCTTTCAATTTCCAATTCTTTGCCACCACAAAAAGAGCTGCTATGAATATTTTTGTACATGTAGGTCCTTTTCCCTTTTGTGTGATCTCTTTGGGATATAGTCCTAGAAGTGCTATTGCTGAGTCAAAGAGTACGCACATTTTTATAGCCCTTTGGGCATAGTTCCAAATTGCTCTCCAAAATGGTTGGATCATTTCACAACTCCACCAACAACGCATTAGTGTTCCAATTTTCCCACATCTTCTCCAACATTTATCATTTTCCTGTTTTAAGAAAAGAAATTTAGAATTATATATTACAGAGTAGTTTTCTAACTGAAATATGTTGCATTAGCAAATATGTGCATGTGCACATATGATGAGGGTGTCTTTTGTTGTAGTTATCAATTTTCTCAGTGCTACATTCATATCAGCTATAAAGTCAGAGAAATCATTTGTAACTACCCAACTTTTAGGGTAGACAGATGGTAAGGACTCATGAAGAAGGCTATGATACATTTTGAAATCTTCAAGTATACTAGTTTAAAGTTACAGACTACATTTTGTGAATATTTTTCTTTCATAGAAATAAACAAAAAATGAAGAAAAAAGGTCATTTTGAGAAAATTCCAAAATTTATTTTTTTCCTAATATGTATTAATTTATTTTTTAGGAAAAAAAAGTTTTTTTTAAACACCAGTAATCAGAAAATTATTTGAAAGCTATAAAGGAAATATTCAAGTGAAACATCATATCTTCAAAAATTATTTTGCATATACACCTAGTGATTAATATGCTATATTTAAATATAAATCTGTAACATCAGTAGTCAATATGGTGACTTACCAACTCTATCAATTCTTTCAAAGTCTTAAAGACAAATTTTGCCTTTTTTCCCCCACTTCATATGTTGTCATCCCTTCCCCCCCAGGTTAAATGTACCTCTAAGTTCTATTCAGCTCAGTGGTGTTGTAGATAGAGGACATATTAGGGATCAGGCAGACCTGAATTCAAATCCTACCACAAATAGTTCCTTAGTCTTTGATTCTGGACAAGTCACTTTGTCAAACCTTAGTGTCTCATCAGTAAAATGAGGATGCTAGCAGCATTTACTCCCCTCATCCTTTATTATGAGAATTAAAGGAAATATTATTCATCATGCTTGCAAACCTTGAAACACTTACACAAATATTAGATATAATTTTCATTGTTCTCTTTCAGAGATGAATAAAGCTGATCCTGAATTCTCCTGGCAGAAAGGCATCCACTTTGGCAGGTTGGAACATATAGTATTATGTTTACTTCCAGGTGCCAATTGTTAGGAAGATGATTTACAATTTAAAGTATATCTAGAGAAAGGTAACCAGGCTTCTTAAGGAGACAAAAGTGGTAAAGTGGAAGGAATGAAGGGTTTACAGAAAAGAGTATTTGGGTTTCAAATCCCAGCTCTTATAAACTGTGTAACCTTAGCAAAATCATGTAACATCTTCGGCCTCAGTTTCTGAATCTGCAAAATGAAGAGGTTACAGATAATCTACACAATCTCTTGTAGATCCAAGTCTATGATCCTGTCATCTCTTGATCCATCCTAAAGGGAAAAAATAATGACTTGGGTTGGGAAGAGGGAAATGGACAGTAGCAATCTCCTAATACTTGAAGGATTCAAATGGAAGAGGATACTTGTCTTACTCTTCTTGGACTCAAAAGGTACTAGGTAAAAGTCTCAAAGAGGAAGATTTTGGCTTGATATAAGGGGGAAAAAAACTTAGCAATTTAAGTGAATAGGCTGCATCAGAAAGTAGTGAGCTTTAAATATGAGGCAGAGACTGGGTAACCATTTGTTAAGGATAATAATGAGGGAAAATTTCTGTTCAGAAGAACTTTGAGGTCCCATTGAGAAGAACTTTGAAGTCCCATCCACCTCTGAGAGTTTATGAAAGAGATTCATACAGTTATAGGCTTACCTTGTTATCTAGGGACTGACATCTGAAATGCAGCTGATTCTTAAGATTGATAGTCAGGATGCATATCTACCTGACTTTTAATGTTCTAAAGAATGATGCATATGATACTTTATTATCATTAATACAGTTAATATTTGCTCACAAAATATACCAATCATAATTCAAAGAAATTCACCACTGGTAAGTTAACTGAATGATGAATCTTTTACAACCATAAAAACTCACAAAGGCCATCTGTTAAGTGGAGGGAGTACACACATCTATGAAACCACAGATTCTTAAATAATTAAATTATCATACATGTAAGAATTGGGGGAGGGTTGGTTGGAAAACTGATTTATCTGGTGCCATGTATATTATTTGGAAGATCAGGCATTAGGTTAAGGTATCTTTTTACCATTGAGAAGTCATCAAGTCAGCATTTATTAATTGAGTGGTTATTATGTTCCAGACACTAGGTATATAAAGAAAGGCAAAAACAGTATCTATCCTCAAGATCTCATATTCTAGTGAGGAAATAACATGCAAACAACTATACACAAACAAGATATATAGAAACCAAATAGGAGATAATTTTGGAGGAAAGGCATTGGTATTAATGGAGACAAAGAAAAGCTCTTACAGAAGTTTAGAATTTAATTGAGAGTTGAAGGCAACTAGGGAAGCCAAGATACAGAAGTGAGAGGTGAGAGCATTTCAGGTGTGAGGGTTAGCTAAAGAAAATGAAGAAAGTTGGGTAGTGGAATGTCTTATGGAAGGAATAGGAGGGGGATCATTGTTACTGAATCACAGAGTATGTTGTGGAGAGTAAAGTCCGATTAAAAGGTAAAGATGGGCCAGGTTATGAAGGGTTTTAAAACCTAAATGAAGAACTTTATATATAATCCTAAAGATAACAGAGAACCACTAGAATTTATTGAAAATGGATAAGACATGGTTAGACCTGCATTTTAGGAATATCACTTTGACAGCTGAGTGAAGGATGGATTGGAGTGGTGAGAAACTTGAGGCGAGGAGACTAATCAGAAGGCTACCACAACAATCCAAGTATAGTGTGATAAAGGCCTGTATCAGACTTTTGGCTATGTCAGGGGAGAGAAGGGACATATTCAAGAGATGTTATGAAGGTAGAATCAACAGCAGTTGGCAATAAATTGACTAAGTGAGGTAAGAGAGGGTGAGAAGTTGATGATATCTAGATTGTGAATTTGAGTGACTGGGAAGACGGTGCTGTCCTCAAGGGCAATAAGGAATTATTGAAAAAGGTAGGGATTTTGAAGAAAGATAATGAGTTCAGTTTGGGACTTATTAAGGTTAAGATATTTATGAGGGTTCAAGTCCTAGAGATCAGAAGATAGGACATCTCTGAATAAATAAATCTGAGAATCATTTGTACGTAAATGATAATGAATTCATTAGATCACCAAGCAAAATAGCATAGAATGAGAAGAGAATTGAGGAAGCATTAGTCATGTATGAAGAGAATCAGGAGAAATCTGTGTCATAAAAACCTAAGGAGAAAAGAGTATCAAAGAGAAAAGGGTAAGAGGTCAAGAAGGATTAATGTTGAGTAAAGGTCATTGGATTTAGCCTTTAAGAGATCATTGGTAACTTTGGAGATAATAGTTCCAGTTGAATGGTGAGGTCACAAGGTAGAGAGTTAGAAAACAATGGGAGGAAAGGTAGCAAAAGTATGAGATTCCAGATGGCTTCCTCAAGCAGTTTAGTACTAAATGAGAGAAGTCACTACTTATTAAGAAACATTTGCAGAAAGAACCATGCTCACAGATATCTGTTAACACTTTTAAAAAAAATAAACTGTGCCAGGGAAGTGGAGCCAAGATGATGGAGTAAAGGCAAGGATTTGCCTCCTCCAAACAACTCCAAATATCTTTAGAAAATGACTGTAAATAAATTCTAGAGCAGCAGAACCCACAAAAAGACAGAGTGAAACACATCTCCAGCCCAAGACAACTTAGAGTTCAGTAGGAAAGGTCTGTTGCACCAGAGTGAGAGACAAGTGCGCAGACCAGGCCCCAGCAAACCCAGTGCAGGACTCAGGGCGACTGAATCACTCACAGCAGTGGTGGTTTCTGACCTCTCAGTCTACAGACTCTAAAGACAATTTAGAGGGTGAGCAGGAAAGTTACTTTGCTCCTGGGTGAGAAAAGAGTGTAGTTGAGCACAGGCCAAGCCAGAACATCTGAGGCCCCAGCAAACTAGGAGCAGGCCTTGGAAGTGACTGAATCAGCAGCAGCAGTGACTGCTTCTGTATCTCTCAGACCACAGATGGTAAGGGGGAATGACTAAGTGTTCTGGTGTTTTTTTTTTTTTGGTTTTGTTTTGTCTTTTGTCTAGGCAGTGGGGTTAAGTGACTTGCCCAGGGTCACACAGCTAGTAAGTGTTATGTGTCTGAGGCCGGTGCTCTATACACTGCGCCACCTACCTGCCCCATGACTAACTGTTCTGAAGGAGATTACAGGGGTCTTTTCACTAGCACTGAAGATGGACTCTGTTACTTTGCCCCTACTCAAATCTGTGGTCCAGGGTGGCAGTCCTGGGGCAAGGAGGAGCACTAGCATAGCAAAGTTTGTGGCCACAGTGGTGGGGGGACCCTCCTCGCAGTTCCAGGTCAGAAAAGAGTGCTTGTGATGGTTCACAGACCAGAGCACAGTCCAGGAGAGTAATAAATATCTCTTCTTACATCATACCATCCTGGAAGAACTGAAACCTTATAGGTCACTAGAAGAATCTCTGAAAACAGTTGCACAAACCCCCTGAAACTTGGGACAGTGCACCCTCCACACTGGAAGCAGATCCCTACTTTAATAAAGACTTAAAAGTCAACTAATAAGCTGGGAAAAGGAACAGATAATGGAAAAAAACTCACTATTGAAAGTTACTATGGTGACAAAAAGGATCAAAACATACAACCAGAAGAAGATGACAAAGTCAAAGCTCTTACATCCAAAGCCTCCAAGAAAAATACAAATCAGTCCTAGGCCATGGAAGAGCTCAAAAAGGATTTTGAGAAGCAAGTAATAGAAGTAGAGGAAAAACTGGGAAGAGAAATGAGAGTGATACAAGAAAATCATGAAACACGAATCAACAGCTTGCTAAAGGAGACCCCCCAAAATACTCAAGAAAATAATGCTTTAAAAAAAATAGACTAACCCAAATGGTAAAAGAGGTTAAAAAAAAGCCAATGAGGAGAAGAATACCTTAAAAAGCAGAATTGGCCAAATGGAAAAGAAAGTCCAAAAGTTCACTGAAGAAAATAATTCCTTACTATGCCCAAAGGGCTATAAATATGCATACAATTTGATCCAGCAATATCACTTCTAGACCTGTATCCCAAAGAGATCATACAAATGGGTAAAGGATCCACATCTACAAAAATATTTATAGCAGCTCTTTCTGTGGTGGCTAAGAATTAGAAATTGAGGGGATGCCTATCAATTGGGGAATGGTTAAACAAGCTGAGGTATATGAATGTAATGGAGTACTATTGTGCTATAAGAAATGATGAACAGGCTGACTTCAGAAAAACCTGGAAAGACTTGTATGGTTGGATGCTGAGTGAAGTGAGCAGAACCAAGAGAATGTTGCACACAGTAACAGCCATGTTGTGTGATGACTAACTTTGACAAATTTAGCTCTTCTCAGCAATTCAAGGATCTGAGACATCTCCAAAAGTTTCATGATCAAAAATGCTATCCACCTCCAGAGAAAGAACTTTGGAGTTTGAATGCGGATGGAAGCATACTATTTGCTCTTTTTTTTCTTCTTCTGTTTTGTTTGTTTCTTCTTTCTTGTGGTTCCTCCTACTGATTCTAATTCTTCTTTACAACATGACTAATGCGAAAATATGTTTAATAGGAATGTATATGTAGAGCCTATATCAGATTGAATATCATCTTGAGGAAGGAGGTGGGGAGGGAGGGGGAGAAAATTTAAAAGTGAAAAGCTTATGGAAACTAAAAATAAATAAATAAATAAAAATGCTAGGTATTAGTACCACAGTTCTTGCACATAGTAGGTAACTACTAATTGCTTATTGAATTAAATAGAGTTAAATTTGTTGGTTAGATATGCCTTTACATAAGTAGGACACCAACAGTGTGATTCTAGAATAAACTGCTTTATTAAACAGAAATTTCTGCTACAAACCTCGTGTAGTATAAAAGAATTTGATCTGTATCTCTAGTAAACATCAAAATAAAAAAGCTAAATATTCTAAGAATATTGTGAATGCTCACTAAAATATAAGCCAAACAATATTGCAAAAAGTTCAATAAATGTTTCTGTGATTTAATGTTCAACAACAGAAAAAATCAATTGATATTTTTCCATATTATTTTATTGAATTAGTGAAATAGATTCTAAGTCTGCTCAATGCTTCCAGGATTTGCTTCAATAGAATAAATGTTCAGTTGGGCAATTCTACCTGAATGTGCAGTAAAAAATAAAGGAATAAATGATGCATCCAAAATGTTCAAACTAACCACTTTAGAGGGTGATCCAGAATAATTTAAGTTTCCATACCCCTATCTATTAATTCTTTAAACTGTGGCACTGGTAAACATTTTCACCTAAAATTACTAGTCCACACAGAAAAACAAAACAAAACAAACAAAAGAAAAAGCCAATCAACTCAGTGAACAATAAAAAAGAGTCATGACAGTTATTTTCCTGAACTGACCAGCTGTTTTGTTGAATTGACCAGTAAATTTTGTCAAAATGATTGAACTGGTGGTGCATGCTGGCAGCCTAGGACACTACATCACAGTGAATTTCCAATTGCTCTTTAGAGCATAAGACATTCAAGAGATTTTTATAACTAACAATTAGCATAATTGGCAAGTTCCATTTTTTCTGTTTGCAAACAAGCAGCTTGTATTTTGCATTAGTGATGGTGATAGAGAAAGAACCACTTTGACAGTGAAAACCCGCTAATGAAAGCTGCTACTTCATACTGAATGCATATAGATTACATAACGATAGCATTGAATATTTTCGTCCCATGGAACTTCTACAAGATACTGGAAAATATAATTAATCATTTGGCAAATCTACCTAAACTTCCATCACGTACAATAGAAAAATAGCAGAGAATACAGAGATAATGGCTTGGCCAATAAAACCAAAGCAACTTCATATATAATAGTGTGTATTTGATTTATAAGAATATATGTATGTATGTACCTATACATAAATGTACACACTAATGTATATAAATATTACTCATCTTTTTTGCCTCATCTGTATGGACAGACACTAAACTGGAATTTCAAAGTGAACAATGCAATGCATATCTACAATTTTTCTGCAACTATCTATCTTAAATAATTGCTTGGGCCCTGAAAAATTGTTACTTGCCAAATGTCTCACAGTCAATGTGTATTAGAGGGAAGATTTGAACTAAGATCTTTTTTTTTCTTCAAGGTCGGACACTTATTAAGCATTCTTTGATTCTTCAATCAATCACTTGGCTCACTAGTATGAGTATTCCTTCAATTGGTGTAGATTTTAACACCTTCTCATCTTACATTTGTTTTGTAAGTTTTCCTCTCTGTGTTTTAATGTGTTGTATACACGTGTAACAGGTGAGTTCTCCATATATTTTCCTACATTCTTGCTATATCATTCTACTTCTTTTGTTGACATATATATGTATGTATGTGTATATATATATAATTACTTCTTTTAATGACATTTTTTGAATGTAAGCCAGCATCAGTGATATGCTAGAGCCTACTCAACCCACCACAGATCTCTTCATTGACCTTTTCTGGGTCTTCATTTCTGATCCTTCATTGATAATGTTACTCTCTGATTTATAATCAGATATTGTCACACTGAGAATATTTATTTATTTTTTTTTTTTAGTGAAGCAATCAGGGTTAAGTGACTTGCCCAAGGTCACATAGCTAGTATGTGTTAAGTGTTTGGTCTGAGGCCAGATTTGAACTCAGGTCCTCCTGATTTCAGGGCCAGTGCTCTATCCACTGCGCCACCTAGCTGCCCCTGAGAATATTAATTCTAAAAAGTGGGTGTGCACATGAAACAGTTATGTGGCATAATGGTTTGGGTGATAGACTGGGAGTCTGGATGACCTAAACTCAAATCTTCCCTCAGACACTTACTGGCTGCTTACTCCTGGGGAAGTCACTTTATTTCTGTTTCAGTTTCCTCATCTGGAGAAAATGAGGATAATAATAACATCTATCTTATGGGTTGGTTTTGAGGATCAAATGAGATGATGTCAGTATATCTATGTATGGGTAGCCTAGGATAATGTCAAATTCTATGTAAATCTCCAAATCAGTCCACTCTCTTCCCTCCTATTCAATTTAGGAACTAGTTCAACATGGTTCTGTAATCGTGATATAATATATACAGTATGTCCCCAAAGTCTCAACTGTAATGTTTAAAATTGTAACAATACTTTGAGAATATCCTATACATAACCATTCATCCGAATGCATATTTTAATCTGGGTCATATGAACTTGGGGTTTTCTCTGTGGATGACTTGGCTGATGTCTTTTGAATAATCTTGGATCATATTAAGGAGACTTTATGGTTTTTCATGACTAAGGAATTCAAATGTACAATGTTCTCCACAATCAGAAACATCTGAAAAACTTCAGCATCTAAAGGGAAGGCCTCATTCATTTGAGTTGGGAGATTAGGATGAAAAGTGAAGATGGAATAAGATTGTAAAGATTTTGATGCCAGTAGTAAAGATTTTATATTGCTCACAGCAATAAGAAAAGTTTGTCTCACAGTACTACCCCAAATGCAACCCCATTTGTTCATTTGTTTTGGGTTAAGTGGGGTGGGGTCGGGGGGAGAGATAACATTGTGTTGTGCTTTAGGAAATTCTAACTGTAACAATAAAGAGTTTTATAAGAACAACTTCTATAAATCAATAAAATGTTTTAAAGATAGTCATTGGATAATCACTAGTTTTGATAAAGAAAATAGTGTTGGTGGTGAAGTTACATACATAAAGCAGGGGAGAGTTAGGCATCTCAGGAAGCAGAAAAAAATGGAAAAGAATGATATGATTTAATTATCAGATGTGTTCTCACCTTTTTATTTTACCTAATATACTATGGAAATAAGTTTCTTTTTTAAATAGACCTAAATCATAAATGTACTTCTTTCAAAAGTATAGTTTAAAAATACATATATATTCACAAGTCGAAAATTATAATTTGGTTCAAGAGATGCACCAGAATGATGAAAGCCATGCCATTGGAAGAAAATCTTCTATAACTCAGTTTTGCTTACTAGGTCTTTTATCAAAGGTAAATTCTGGACTTGTGGGTTGATAATTTTTTTCTTTGTAGGGAAAATCTCATGTGGAAATTTCTTCCATTGATATAGACAAGCCTCTTGTTTTCAACCTGTAGCTTTAGATTGTTGTCTGGGACATTGAAATGTAAAGTGATTTGCCCAAGCTCATTTAGCTGGCTAGTGTGTTCAGGGGTAGATCATGTGCCCAGGTCTTCCTGACACCAAGGCCAACTCTATCCAGTATACACATTGAAACTCAGCCCAAACACTACAATTTCAAAATAATGTAAAGTGTCACTTCATATTGTGTCTACACAGGCAATAATAAAAATGGACTGACAAGAAAACACTGCTTATGTTGAGTGAGAAAAGAATAGATTTTCTCAAGGCTAAAATCTGTCCCTTAGCCTGTTTGTATTGGAAGCATGACAATTGTCTTTTCAAGTTAAAAAAAATTTTTTTTTTAATAAAATAGAGTCAAGAAATAACCATGGAGTGTCAAGGGTACTAACATCATCAAACACATTTTGTTGTTTAGTGATATTTCCAATTATTTTATTAAATCACATTGAAACAGGCACTGTATATACTGTGGAAGTTATTCCATACCTTATCTCAACCCATTCTATTTCCATTATGCTGCACAATGTAGCAGAAGTCAGATGTAATGTATATGGTGCCATGGAATTAGACACTATTACCATTACTCGTAAAGCCAACTGTTTTCTGCTTCATTGGTGCAGTGAATTAATTGAAATTAAGTGTATCTCAACATAAATTTTGAAAGGCCTTTGCTATGTTCCCTCTACTAATACTTGAATGAATTAAACATTCATTAGGTACCAAGTGAGTTACTGTAAATTCTTTTAAACCTCTCATTTACTTTGTAGGGTTTCTATTAATTCACCTTGATTCGAATAAATTATTGATATGTGAGGATTAATGTTGCATCCCATCTTATATAGCTGTTTTCCCCCTTTATTTGATTAATGTCTTTATGTTTATAACATTCTATTTCTGAAACATGGGGAAATGTTATTGGTGGTTTCAGTCCTACTGTGTACATCTTACTAAGAAATATCTAAGGTGTTCATTCTGGTAGAGAGATACAAAAGGAGAAAAGGTCATCGGTTAGAATATGGCAAACTAATAGGGAAAATAAAACAATGTATACTAAACTTTTTAACTTGGTAATTTAAAAAATTCATTTTCCCCTTGAATCGACAGTGTTTAGCCTTAAAATCTTGACCTTTACATTACCCATTTCCAGGATTTTTTTTTTGGTAGGAAATTAATTTCTGTTCATATAAAATAGATGGAATCTAGATTTCATTTCCCAAAGCTTCATTATAACTTTCTTTTTGTTGGACTTAAAAAAGATATATTCTAAGTCCTCATTACTATCTTGGACCCTAAAGATTCACTGATTGTTTATTTAGGCATTTCTGAATGCTGCATTAGTTTGTTTTTTTTTTTTTTTTCCAGGATACTAAGGTTTCTTCTTTGGTGTAAAAATTGTATTCTATGGGCTACTCTGGAAGAACAAGTTGAATGCTTTTGAGAATTTTATTTTTCTGATGAAAAGGTAACAAAATTGGAGAATCTTTTTATCTGAAGCTTTTGTTTTTTAGATTCTTATCACTTAATTTTTAGCCTTTCAATTTGTTTCAAAAATATTTACACTGTTTATGATTAAAATGATACTAACTAACCAAATGGTCATAACTTGCATTTTTGTTTCTATTTGCCTCCCCCACCTCTCTCTCTCTCTCTCTCTCTATCTCTCTCTCTCTGTCTCTCTCTCTTCTGTAGGCCCATCTTCCATTTTTCCATGCATGTATCCATTCATCTATTTATCCTTCTATGTATCCATCTATCTAGGTAACAATCAATCAGTAGCAGTATCTTAGTATGACAGCTAGAATCCTGTCCATGGAATAAAAACCTCTTCTCCACTTATTAGCTGTGTGACCCTGAGTAAGTCACATAACCACTCTGCCTCTGTTTTCTCATCTATAAAGTGGGCATAAAGTACATGTAATGCCTGCTGAGGTGCAGTTTTAGAATTAGGGAGAATTGTGTCAACTCCTGTTTCTGATATAAAAAGCTGGCACCTTGGAAAAGTCACTTAATTTCTCTTAATACCCTGGGCAACTTTCTTATTATCATGGATAAGTTACTGAAATGCATCAATGGAGGAAATTTCCATGCTTAAAGTTCTCTCCTTTGGGGAAATTATAATAACACCCTTAGCATTGCACACATTAAATGATTATTTGTTACTTAACTCACAGGGTTATTGAGAGGATTGTTTGAGACAAGCAGTTTGAAAATCTTGCAATTCTATGTGGCAGTTATTTTCATTCTGTATTTTTCTATAATTCCATATGTTTCTATTTATTTTTCTATCACTCTAGATACCTATTTTTCTATTAATTTATATTTATCTCTATATAGCTATCTAAATATATAAATTAATTTGCAACAAAAACAATAGATTAAATATATACAACCTAATCCCCTTATGGATCAATATTTATTTACCCTTCTTGGATTTCAGATAATGATATATCTAGAAGGATAACTACAGAACATATGCAAACACTGTATTTGTTTGTCATGAAATTAAAAGTTTTATGTTGAGTAATGAAACTTTATTAGTTTTGTCATCACTTGATAAAGAGTTCTGAGAAATCAATACTTTGTACAACAACTGTACTTGTGGGCTATAGTGTTATAACTATGATAATTCAATTAATTGAATATATATTTATTTGAAACATACATTTATATAAAATATGGTATATAATAAAGATATGCATTTAATTGAATATATAATATTTGTAGGATGTAATCTACACATACATATATAAATACAATTTTTGAAGGTACATAAAATCCTTAAAAATCTTAATAAAACCTCAAAATCACATAGGATTTTAAAATCATGCTAAATTGTCAAAAAAGGGGGGAAAACCTTGGAGTTAGAAAATGTCCTTGAATATTACTCAAATGATATTTATACACTAGTAAAAAGGGGTCTAATAAAGAAAGAAATCTTAATAGTGCTGAAAATATGTCAGTGTAGTAACTGTGGTTATTAAATACAGTTTCTTTTCAAGGGAAAAAGAATAATAATAACCTATAATGTGAACATTAAAGTGCCCAAAAAGAAAACTCTGGTCTGAAGCACAAGAAAATCGAATGGAAGGAAAGAGATGGCACTTTACATTTCATCAAAAATCTCCGAAGAGTCCTATGGCTTACCAAGTACTGCTTATTTAAAATATGTAGTGAAATTCCATTATAATGTAAAAGGACAGTCCTAGAAACCATGACAACCTGGATTCAATCTTGCCTCCAATACATACTAGCTATGTAGTCCTTAGTGAGACATTCAACTTCTCAGAAGTCTAGGCAAATCTCTAAGACCATGGGTTACAGAGAAGGTATCAACCTGCATTGATAGAGGGAGGTTCTTTATCTAGGATTTCACTATACCAATGAACTCACAGCTCTCATTGCTACTCTTTTTCCAATTCCCACTTTGAAGGAAATGTAGTGTAGACAGTCGGAATCATCTTCTGCATTCAAGTCTTGCCTGTAACACATATCACCTGTGTGACCATGGGTAGCTATCAAAGAAATTTGGTGGAGTGAATTTTCACCTCAGAAATTTCCCACACTAATGAAATCACAGGTGTAGACAAAAACAAGGAAAATAACATGTACACTTGTCTCACAGACTAACCATGTAGCAGAAAGTGTTTCACTGTGTTTATGCATTAAGTTCATTATTACCTACAATATATAATAGCAATATCTTGCATTTATGTAGCTCTTTAAGGTGTACTAAATGCTTTGCAAATACTTAATTTTATTCTCACAACAGTGTTGGGAGGTAAGGAGGTAAGTGTTACTATCACCTCCCCCCCATTTTACAGATGAGGAAACTGAGATTTAGGAAGTTTAAGCTCAGGTTCATACTACTAGTAAATGAGGCTGGATTTGAACTCAGGTCTTCTTGACTTGACTTCCTTCTCATTACTCTATCCAACCTACCACCTAGCTGTCTATATCTAAGTAAATGGACAGGTTGAGTGTTACATGATTACTCTTGCCTTATTAAAGAAAGGCAGGAAAGAATTTCAGCCTGTGGAGTAAATAATCTATGGTATATTTTTTAGGGAATATGGACATTAATAAGAATCACTTAGGATGAGAGTACTTGAAAGAGTTGTGATATTCCCTTGGGGTGGAAGTAAAATACTATAGAGATAATAGTTGCATCATAATCTAAATCTATTCAGATACTTATTTCAGTACTTCAAGGATTTGTGACTGTATCATTGTAGACATTCTTTCCACTGACACAGATTCTATAATTTAGTAGATAGTCTTTTAGAGTAGCAATGAATGGAAAAACAAAAACAAAAACAAAAACAATCATTACCTTGAGCCTACCTGATGGTCAACATCCCTGAAATCTCTGTTGATCTTCAAACAAGTTATAGTACATTCTTGAATTGTAACCAAAACTTTATCAACATGATAAGTTTCACCAGAACTTATATGCCACTAATTTAAGAATGCAGAATTCAGCAAGGTGACAAGCCAATTTGGTGTTGGTTTTGTCTTAAGCCTACATATGGTAGCACCAAGAGTAGAGTATGTCTATGATATCCAGCCTGGTCAGCTTCAGCCAAAATCTTAGATATTTATTTTTGATGCAAAAAGAATTCAAAAATGCATTCAACAATGTATTAAGGCAATCCATTCTGCTTTGAAGCTGCTCTAATTGTTGGTGGGGCTCTCCTTGCTATTAAGCCTGTAATTATCTATTTTCTGTTTACCTCCAATACTCTTGGATCTGCCATCTGGGGACATAGATAACCAGGAATTCTTCTTCCATATTGCCAAATAATTTCAAATACTTGAAGATAGCTACCATGTTCCCCCTGAACCTTCTCTTCTCCAAGCTAAATATTCCCAGTAATTTCAAACTATCTTTATGTAACTTGGACCCAAGGACTTCATCATTCTGGTTTCTGTCCTTCGGATGAGAGAACACAAAAGCCTTTCTGTCTTATCCATATTCTTCTTAAATAGAGATTCACAGAACTTAATACAATATTCCAGGTGTAGTCAGTCTAAAGTATAGAGGAATTATCACTTCCTGTTCCTGGGAAGTATCCCTCCCTATGCAACCCAAGATCAAATTAGTATTTTTAAATGACTATATCACACTTAACTCATCTTGAGTCTCCCAAGTTTGTGTCATTTGCAAATCTGATGGGAATGTGATCAAATGACCTTTACCCCTTGGCAGATATCTATGTGGTACAGTAAATAGAGATTGGACTTAAAGTCAGGAAGAGCTGAGGTCAAATATTGCCCCAGGCAAGTCACTTAACCACAATGTCCCAGTTTCCTCATTTGTAAAAAGGGGTACAATAATAGCAGCTACCTCTGAAAGTTGTTCTGAGGATAAAATGAAATATTTGCAATTTACTTTACAAATCTTAAAATAGTTTGTAAGTGGTAAGGATTATTATTAATATCCAAGTCATTGGGGGAAAAAAGCTCATCAGTAAGGGGCCAATACCAATCCTTGAGGCATTCCTCTAGAGACCCCCTGCCAAGTTGACACTGAACCATTAACACCTGCCCTTTGAGTCCTGCATGCAAATAATTCCAAATCAACTTCATTTAGATACTATCTTATCCACAATTCTCTGTCTTTTCCACAAGACTAGCATAAGGTCCTCAGACAAACTCTTTGGTAAAATGTAAATCAACTGATCTACAACCTTCCTCTGTTGTCCTAGTTTTGTAACCCCATCAAAAAAGAGAAAAAAAAAAGTCTAGCCTGATATGATCTGTTCTTGATGAAGCCCTATTGGCTCATTGTAAGAACCACTTCCTTTTCTAGATGTTCCTTAACCATCCCCTTTAATGATTCATTCAAGATTTTCTCCCCAGAATCAGTCAAGTCTTTGACATATAATTTCACAGCCTCTGTTTTTTTTTTTTAAAATAATCAGGAAAAGATTTGCCCTTCTCCAGCCCTATGGTAGTCTATCATTGTCTATAATCTTTAAAATATCACTGAAAGTAGCTCAGAAATCACATTTAACAGTTATTAAACCGCAAAAGGATATATTTTGTCTTGGCCCAGTGAACTGACTTCATCAAGGACTACTATGAACTCTCTTAGTGTTCCCACCCCTCCCTTTTTTGATAGTCCTTTATCTTCGATATAGCTAAAGGGAAACAACAGCAACAGCAACAATGTAACAACAACAACAACAATAACAACAACAACACGCTGTTGTTCTTAGCTTGCCTCCCAAGTGTCACTTAGCTCATGTTTTATCATTCCTGATACTATCCTCTGCTCTCATATGCATCCTTTGTTAGCTTTCCCTTTCTCATCATCTCTACATATCTTTAAAACTTTGGTTATTTACTGGGCATTCACATCAGTCTCTTCAGATGATTCTTAATTTTTTTTCCCATTGGAATTATGTCATTTGGTACATTAGTAATTTATTTTTAAGAGTTTCCCATCCTTTCTGGACTGACTTATCCCTAGGGAATTTAAGCTCATAACCATAATGTAAAGGTAAAAAGGCATCAAAATGAATTTATTTCTTGAGATACTGCATATCCTTTCTTTAAATGAGGGATTTTTAACCATGCATATGTGTTGGCAATCTGATGAAGATCTCTTCTCAGAAAAAAAAATAAATTCTGGAATATAATAAAGAAGATTACAAAGTAGACCAATATATTGAAGACCAAATATATTTTTCAAAACTCACGAATTGAAGGTTCAGTACCTCTGTAGCTAAATACGCCTTCCCTGCATTTTTATGTGTCATACTATGCCTCAATTTCTTCTCCTTTCAAGTCAGAAATTGTAAGAGGAAATAGTCACTTACCCCAATATTCCCAGTATTTCTATCCCCCAAATCATTGCTTTTCTATTACAGAGTTTCAAATACAGCATTGAATGTCCTCTTGTTAATTCCTTCACCTTTTGAAGGATAAGATTTTCATTAAGAAAAGCCAAGAAATTATTTGCAACTCTGCATTTGGCAGAGAGTGGTCCAGCAGATATCTGAATGAGTGAAGTCCTTCTCACCCCCGTTACTACTATATTTTGCCTCTGTGCCTGTTTCCTGAGCTATTCTCTTTATTCTTTCTATTCAGGTGGTCTATAATAAGCTTCACTGAAACAATCACTTCTCTTTGTCCTTCCATTGATCTTTTCTATGCTTCCCTAATCAGGTTCCTAAAATTTCTCAATATATAATTTTCTTAATTTCTTAATATATAAAACTACACTATTTTCCACTTACCTATTTTGTTAAGTAATATATACCCATGGAGAAGCATATTTCAACCATTAGTTTCATCCTAGCAACTCTAAGCGATAGCTAAGAAGTCAAATTTGCTTTCTGAACTTAGGCACTCTTGTTCCTCTTTGTTACCTAGACTTCGGACATTTGCACATAGATATCTGAAGTCATGAAGTTTAATACTAATTTCTCTCTTTGACTTTGTCTCCTTCAACTTACTGGATATCTCAAGTGTTAATCTTTTTCCTTTATTGTAGCTATTTTTTAAAAGTATCTAGGTTGGTGAATATACATAGTCTATTTACATCTTCCCCCATTCTTTTTATTTTAAGGACTTTTAGTATAGATTTGTAAAACTCCTAGCAAATATAACCTTGCCAACCTTTGTTACAAGTCCATTTTAACACTAGATAGAAATCTGTCTAATATTTCTAGTTATGGTTCTGAAATTCAAATATCATTCTTTCTCAGAACCTTCTTAGCCAGCTTTACTTCCTAAAATAATTTTTCTCATCTATATCCCTTGCTTCCAAAGGATAGCACTAAAGAAAATACAACCTTTGTATCTATGATCTTTAATTTCTTGTTTAAGAGGTTCTAATTTTTGGCAATACATTTTAGGTTCCTTCTGGTAGCATCATTTATGACCATGTGAGTCACTAGAAATGTTTAATAGTCATCCATTTTGATAAATGTTGGGAAGATCTTTCTCATGTCTTGGATAAACACTTCAGAAAGGCAACAGACCTTACTATTGTTATTATCTGGTTGACAAATAGCTCCTTTTGCATCTCTGAGTAGGAAATTATCAGTTAAACCTATTTTTGACTTTTTTCTCTCCTTCTGGATGACCACTATTCTGATAGCTTCTATGATTCTAACATATCATTCCTCCAAATATCAGTAGCTATTTTCTCATTAGAGTACCTGTTCTCTCTTATTTAGGAGAGTATATTTAATAATAAATGAAAAATAGATAAATAAATAAATATGTAGTTAGTGGATAGGGCAGCTAGGTGTCACAGTGTATGGAGTGCTGGTCCTGGAGTCAGGGAGGCTAATTTTCCTGAATTCAAATGTGGGCTCAGATACTTATTAGCTGTGTGACCCTGCAAAAGTCACTTAACCCTGTGTGCCTCAGTTTTCTCATCTGTAAAATGAGCTAGAGAAGGAGATGGTAAACCGTTCCAGTATCTTTGCTAAGAAAACTCCAAATCGGGTCATGAAGACTCAAGATGACTAAAAAATGACTGAACAACAACAACAACAAAAAAAAAGAAAAAAGAAAAAAAAGTAGTAGTGGTGGTAGAAGTAGAAATGGGAATTATAGTGGTAGTAATAGTAGCAGCAATAGTAGTAGTAGTAAATGTGGTGGTGGTGGTGGTGGTGGTGGTAGTGGTAGTCATGGTAGTAATACTCCAAGTATGTAGTTGTACTATTCCTTTGCTTATTATTCTGTGTAACATTCTTCCACTGTCCAATCTTCTACTAAGGGAGAAGCATGTTTCTCCCCCTTCATATCAATCCTCCCCATTGAATCCCCATTTCTTTTTTGGCTTGTTTTTATATCATTTAACAATCCCTAATGACTTGGAATATGGAAAATTGAGACTTGAACCTTTTCATCTCTTTTACAAAGACCAAATACATTTGCAATATAGAGAGCAGATACTAGGCTGCTCTCGGTAGATAGACTGGGTAGTCATTGTAATGGAGGCCTCTTTTTTTTTTTCCTCAACAATTCCTTAACCACATAATACCTCACCTTCTCCCTCCATACCAACCTCCAATTTCATCATTTTCTCCCAATGAACAATCCATTCTATCAATTAGTTTTACTTACCAACTTGTCCCACTCACCTCCTCTTACTTGACTTGTCCTTATGTAGTAATTTCTATTTTTTTCCTCCTTTTTGAGCTCTTCTCTTTAGGTCTTTTCTCCTTCCTCTTGTTCCTCCTTTTTCAAACTTTTCTACCAAAAATTCTGTGAAGAATCTAGGGTTTGAGTTTTTCTTCTTCTAATATTGCTATATTTCTCTCCAGTTTCTCCTCCTCAAATTTATTCCCTGACTTTCTTCACAAATCCAAAGTCCTTTAAATCACCTATGTGGCTGCTTTCCCCTTCTTATTCAACTCTAGTCCTTTTCTATTTTCCTGTTCCTTTTCCCACAGAAACCAAAAAAGAGCACATCTCTAGCTTTTATTTTCAGATTTATTTTTGAAAGGAGGAAATATAACACTTGAACAGGGTTTTAAAAACCCAATTAGATTATACATAACTAGTACTAAGATTTTATTTTTATTTTTCTATTTTTGGGGGGAGGAGGGGTTGAAAGGGAAAGAAAAATAGATTTTAATTGAAAAAAATAAATAATCATTTGGACAAATACTCAATATTTAGGTAAATTCTTAACACTTAAATCAGACAAAAAATATTTAGGCAGATTCTCACCTAAATAAGGCTCCAAGAAAAGATAATTCCATTCAAAACATTTTCAGATGCGGAGTTGGCCATTTATCAAATCTTTCTATTGAGAAGACATTTATTAACCTCTCACATCATGTAGTGTACTGATATTCCCATATCTAATCATGATCACTATCAATATATGCCCCCATTAAGGTCACCTAAATCCTTCATTTTCTGAGTTAGCCTCTTTTTTTCTTTCTTCCTACAACTTAACTAGAGTTAAACTTCATTTGTGATGAGAATAGTTTCAGATGGCTCCAATTCTTGTTTCTGGTTCCCAGAATGTGCTAATTAGCCTGCTGCCTATTTTCTCTTTTGTTTCTTTTGATTCTTAATCATACTTCTTGCCCTTTTCCAGATGTTTCAGTTTTCAGACAAACTGATATCAATAAAGAGATTATAAAATCCTACCTATTCATCCACTAAGAATAGAAATTCTTTTGTTGCAAATTACTATTGATTTCATCCTGAAAATCATTGCCTAGTTCATCTCTTTAAAAAAAAATAAACATGAATATCTTTCCCACAATTCTAGAATTTAATGATTTTTGACAAATCTTTCCTTTTAGTTTTTACATGAAACTTTGAACTTTTAAAACTCTGACTGTCAAAGTCTCTGAGACATTTTCCCTGAATCCCTCAATCTGACCATTACTTTATTCTGCCTGCATCACTCATCTCCCAGATCTTTGACCTACAGTACTTTTAAGTATAATTGTATACTGTTGACTGTCATTCAAAGAAACATAAATACCACCTAGTGGGAATTGTGCATCCTTAGGAGATAGAATTGCTATCCTATGAGTGATTCAGTGTTCACAATAGGAGTGAGTAAACAGAGAAAATAGACTTCAGTCCAAGAATAGTTAATGCATCTAATTCGCTAATAACAGCTGCATCCTGAAGTCTATCCTCCCCCTTTAGTATTTATTAAGTCCACAATGATGTAAGCATAGAACTAAAGTCTTGATTGTTTGAAAAAAGAATATTGTTATTGCGAAGGACTTTATAATTTAAGGCATTGGACTAAATGGCTTATAAAGTTACTTTTAATTAAAATACTCAATTTAAACATTTATTAAGTGGCTTGTAATAATAAATAAGCAAGTAACTATAATACAAATAAAGTCATAAGTGGACCATAGAAGTCCAAATATGAGAGATACAAGTAGAAAGAGGCCACTTATAGCTTGGGATTCTTTGATTATTATTCCTTATTAACACTGGTTTTTAAGTTGGACATATTAAAGTCTATAATTTTTAAATTGTGGAAGTATGTTCAGAGCACTATTCTCGGTTTCCTCTAGTAGACTTCTCTAAATCTCTGCCCCAGTATCCAAGTTCTTAGCTCTTGTCATTTTTTTTATTACCTCAATCACAATAAAATTGTTACCTGAGGATTAAATGAGCTCTTAAAACCTTTAAAGCTATAGTGCATCATGATTCAGAGATTCACAGATTTTAAGAGCTGGATATATACTGTAGTCCAAATCATACCTTTTTAGGAATTCACTTAATAGCATCCCTGAGAAGTGGTCATCTAACTTCTATTTGGAGGCTTTCAGTGATGGGGAAGTAGCTACTTCCTGAAAAAATACAGTCTACTTTTACATAGCTCTAATTATTAGACTGTATTTCCTTACAGCAAGGGAAAATCTACTTTTCTGAAAATTTATAGAATCTTAGTTAGAAGTGACTTTAGAGGGCATCTATTTCAATGAGTACCTGAATAGGAATTCCTCTGTACATAATATCTACCAAGTGATTATATAGCCTCTTTTTTGAAGATTTGCAGTGATGGATAAGTCATTACATTCCAAGACAGACCTATTACACTTTTAGATGGCTCTAATGGTTAGAAAATTTTCTTTCCAATAAAGTTGAAACTTGTTTGTCTGAAGTTTCTCCCATTACTAAAATATTCTACCCTCTGGGATGAAGCAGAACAATAACCTCTTTTCTAAATGATAGTCCTTCAAAATCTTGAAGACAGGTGCTATTCTTCATCATGCCTTCTTTTCTCCAAGTTAAGCCACCTACATTCTTTCATCTGATCCTTGTCACTTTTATTCATTACTCCTAGTTTTTCCCCTTTGGGCTGCTCTCCACAAGTATCACACCTCAACACCTATAAGCCATCCAAGGAATTTATGTTGGAAACATGACACATTTTTAGGGCCCTCTCCTAAATCCTTTTGTCCATGTTTACCTCTATTCATTCTAGAAAACATTCAAAAGAATGAAGTGGCTTTGGAGACTCCCTTCAGGAAAGTCATGATTTATTATAGAATTCTCCTATGATAGTACTTTGGCACTGATTGGGTTCTTTTGAGGAAAAAGAAAAAAAAAACCTATATAATACTGAATCATAACCAGTGGTGTATTATAGGAAACAAGGTTGTAAACCACAGTTAGGACAAGTCAATGTAAATGCTGGGGCTCAGTGCAAATTGAAAGCATGGTCAGAAGACTGAACTTCTGAAGTTTGGATTCAAAGGGCCACACTTGAGGATCTAGAGGGCCACATGTGGCCTCGAGGTCACAGATTCCCCACCCCTGGTTCAGACCAAGATAGTACCTGAAACCTAGAAATCAAAATGGCTTTTGTACTATCCATCTTGCCAGGTACTCCATTATTCATGTTTTTTTTTTTTTTCTGGGTGTTAGTTGTCCTTTGGCTTTTAACTTCTTGACTTCCTTGATTCATGTTCATTGTAAGTGGTCTGAAATTGGCTTGTATATCTATTTTTCACTCTGGTCCTTGGTTTGACCTCTGACACTTGATGTTCTCTAAAGCTCTGCTTAAGTTCTTTCCTGATTCTGAAGCATTACTCTATATTCTCAATCTATTGTGATTCATAGCTGATTGAGACAATACTAAAATCTTGATTCACAAACTTGAGTGATTATAATTTCCTGATGTCATAACAGTCTAAACCACTTTAAGAAGGTGCCGAAAGATCTGATTTTGTACCAAGTAGAATAAAGGCACCCTCTGATATGTGTGAGGTCAACAACTGAACTGGTGGATCTTGGTTACCTTATATTTCATCAAGTGAAAAACACAGTATTTCAATCTGAGGCAGATATTAATCAACACAAAAATGTAAAACTAAGGAGTTATTTCTCAATAGAAAAATTGTCAATGGACATGAACAGTTTTCAAAAAAAGTAATTGCAAACTTGAACTACCAAATGAAAAATACTCAGCATCATCTCACACCCATGAAATTGGCAAAGTAAGGGAAATAATGTTAGAGGACTATGAGAATAGAGTCCCACTAATGTATTATCAGTGAATCTATGAATTGGTCTTATCATTATGAAAACAAATAAACAACAATTTTGAGTTATAAAAAAAGAATGAAATATTCTTATCCTCCTGACCAGAGATCCTATAGCTGGACCTTTCCTTCTACAAAGTAAAAACCAAAATAAAACATAAAGTTTCTAAAATATTCATAAGAAGATTAAAAATTAGTAGGAAAAAATGAGAACTAGCTCATAAATTGGAGACTGGCTGAACCATCTGTGGTGCAATTTATAGAATATGCTATAATATGCTATATACGCAAATGGAAAATTTCTAAAATGTAACAAATTATCAATATGAGTAATTACATCTTCTTTTTAGATGAAAGAGAAAGGAAGAGAGATAGATAGATAGATAGATAGATAGATTGATTTGTAAAATGTCTGTGATGATGTAAATGAAACAAATATTAACAAGAAGCTAAACTCATATTTGGAGCAAAAACTAACGTCAGGTCCAGAACATGGTTGATTAAACATGATTCTGTCCTCTCAATGGGTACATGTGGATGGGGGTGGAATGGAGAGGGGTTGTATACCTCAGGACCATTGCATATAATAGTTGTAATCAATGTCAGTTAACTTTGCTTAACTATTTCTTTATAACCATAGAGTATTCTAGAGGGTAGGGTAGGAAGGAGAGTTAAACATGGCTTTAGTGCAAAATACAAAAAGGATCAATTAAATTTGAACACATAAATGCAAGAATCTAAATTATTTTTGCAAAAGCAAACACATGAAAAAGCTCCCTTAGGAATCAGTTTGCTAGAGATTTGGAAGAACAAAAGAGACATATTCTATTTTTATAATTCTGTTTTGTTTGTGCTATCTCCTCTACTAGATTATTTAACTCCTAGAAAACAAGGATTTTCTTTAAATTTTACCCAGTAGCTAGCATGGTGGCTTGTATGGGTAGATATTTAATAAATGTTTGTCGAATTAATGCCTGATTATCTAGAATGATATCACTGGAGACTGATGGCAAAGGAACAGAGTGAATCAATTCCATGGAGACACCTTTGACTTTCAGTAACTGTGATTGTGATCTTTAATCTCAAAGATCTAGTGGGCAGGATATGCTATTACTATGAAACGCTCAATCTGAGTTCTAATAAAAAAAATTGTTCTTATTTCTACAGTGTGATAGAATATACAAAGTACTTTCCTCACAACAATCCTTTGTGGTAAGTAGTACAAATATTAT
The DNA here is from genome assembly GCF_900497805.2 of Vombatus ursinus. Lineage (NCBI taxonomy): Eukaryota > Metazoa > Chordata > Mammalia > Diprotodontia > Vombatidae > Vombatus > Vombatus ursinus. The sequence continues at coordinate 7,923,208 of NW_020954572.1, read as the reverse complement.
TTTCCTATTTTATAAATAAGAAAACCAATATTCACATGGATTGCAATTTATTCAAGGTCACAGAGCTAGCAAGACATAGGGTTGGGACTCTAACCCAATTCCTTTGATTCTGACTCCATTTCTCCTTTAATAGTACCACATTAAGGATATTAAAAAGTTTTAAACAGTGAAAGGAAACACATTTCTCTGATGAAGAGATGAGGAAAATATGTTTTGTGCTATCCATCAGGACCAAGTACCATAAAAGATATCAAAATACATTATGATATGTAGAAGTATTTAATAATTATTGTACTTTGATAGTATATACTGACAGAAAGGAAAGAGCACAGAATTAACAATCAGAAGCTCTGGGTTCTAATCCTACTTCTGTTATTGCCTACTGATGTGGTGTTAGTCAAATCATTTCCTTTGTTTGGACTACAGTTTCATAAAATAAAAAATTAGGGAATTGGATTAAAGTATTCTATGTTTTCTTAGTTTTTTTTTTCTAGCTCAAACAATCTTTTCAGTGCTTAGAATGTAAAAAGCAAAATCTACACTCTGATTTGTTTGTATATATTATGCCTGTTCCCGCAAATCACTTTCCACAATTATACTTTGTTGGAATTCTTCTCCTAAGCACATTTATTTAGAAAAATAACACTAACAACAACAATAATAGCAATGACAATAATGATGATAAACACTTACATGCACAACCTTAATTCCCAATTTATACCTATGTATACACAAACATGCATGCTCTCTCTCTGTCTCTGTTCACCTGTCTCCATTTCTCTGTCTCTTTTTGTCTCTCTGTCTCTTCCTCACACACACACATACACATAATGACACACAGACACAGACACACTCACACACAGACACATATAACGACACACAGACACAGACACAGACACACACATACACACACATGCCTTGGAAATGATATTGGAAAATAGTAAACTACTCCTTACCAAAAACTATACTCATATCAGTGGCAGTACTAGCAAGATATTCACTGAGCAATCTTAAAATGGTTAGAGTTAGAGGATAGTTTGAGAACTGAACTCTGCTGCTATTTGTTAGCTGTGTGATCTTGTTCCCTACTATTCAGTCAGTGAATGAGTATTTGTTAAGGACTTACTACATATCAGACACTGTACTAAGTACTGAGGAAAGGCAAAAACATGATTCATATCCTCAGAAAGCTCACATTCTAACAAAAGAAACAATATATAAAGAAAGACATCCATTCAAAATATAGACAATGTAAATTGCAGGTAATCTTAAAGGCACCAGTTTCCTCATCCGCAAAATGGAAGGAGCAGAGGAGTTGAGCTAGATGATCTCTGAGTTCCTTCTTGTGTAACCTTTGGCAAGTCACTTAATCTAGACCTTAGTTTTCTCATTTGAAGTTTTTGGGCTAGATGATCACTGAAGTGACTTTCAGCTATAAATCAATTATCCTATATGTTCTAAATCATTGCTTGCCCTGGATGAACCTTTGGCTGATGAAACCTTGATCATCTTTAATCTGCCTGGTTACCATAATCATCTCCATGCTTTCCTTCCCCAGTTAGGTTGTATCCAATTGCTTCTCAACTAAGATGGTACCAAATAGAAGAACTATCTAAATAGCATCTAAGTTCTTCTCTCATCTATCACAATGAGACATATCGTCTAGTACACCACATGCTTCCCTCCATGTGCTTCACTTGCACAGACTTGACCATCTGTTCACCCTGTGGCTGGTGTGCCACTACGCATCACTTAGCCAGGGCTTGAAGAGGTTGGTTCAGATTTCATAGTATTATAGATGGACTTCTAAAAATAGCCAAGAGATCATTATGCAAAAAAGAGAACTCAAATGGAAATAGCATCTAGTTCCAAAACATGGTCTCCAAGGCTGTGTCTTTGGGTCAGTATAGATATAGAGCAGCCATGATCAAGTGCAGCTGCTCATATGAATCTTCACAGACTTCCTTTTATCATTCTCTGCCATAAAGAAATGGAAGAAAAAATCATTCATTTAGACTTATTAGATTCTGAACTTTTAGTGGAAAGGTATACATTGAAGGGCATTAATGAATGTTTATTAAATTGTAAGTAAACATTTCATTTTATGGTACTACGTAGCACTGAGCACCTGTTTTCTGCTAACATTCATAACCTCTCAGAATTGCAAGGCATCTCATTGCTCATCTATAACACAAAATAATAGACTCATTAAGCTAAAAGATCTAGATCTAGGAGACATCTTAGAGGGAGGCTAGACCAACCTCTTCAGATAAGGCAATTGAGACACTCAGATTTTCAATGTTACTTGACATCATACAAGAAATGTTACTTGACATCATACAAGAAATTGAATATTACTTGACATCATACAGGACATATTGTATGACATCATACAAGAAATATTAATGAGAAATTTGAACTCACATTCTCTAACCTCCAGAGTCAGAGATCTTTACACTATATGGGACTTTTTAGAGTCATGGAAGATCTCAGCGGTCACCTAAATAAACTCATATTAAAAAAAAAGACTTTTACTATAATATACCTGAAAAATTGTCATCCAGCCTCTGTTTGAAGATGTCAAAAGAAATGGAACTCATCACTTCCTAAGGCAGTTCTCTGGAGGACTTTTGGGTTAAACCACATTTTTTTGACAATTCTTATTATTGGGTGTATATTTCTTTACATCCTTCCATGGATGAAATCACAGACACATTCAGTGTCTATGTCATAGAAATAAGGGGAGTAATTACAGTTGAAGCCAAAACATACCTAAAAATAAAAGACAGGGTTTTAAAACAAAAATTTCTAAGCAACAAATTTTAGCACAATGGAGATAAAAACTGTCTACCATCCAGAGCTATGCAAAACTGCAATGTGAAGCTTTAAGAGGTATTGAGTTCTTCATCATTAGAGTTCACCAAATGAAGACTATGTGAACTTCTGCTGGGCATAGAATAGGGGAGATTCCTATAAAGATAGATATCAGAATAGATAACCTTTGAGATCCCTTCCAACTTAGAGATTCCATACATTTTTGACATATGATGAAGAAATGTTTGGCAGTGAAAAATGAAATTGGATATTAGATTCACTCAAATGAGATAATCGATTAAGTTTTCTTCTACTGTATATAGAAAATATGACCAGGGAATGGAAACTCAAATGATAGTTTTCTAAAAACAGTATCAGTATTTCATATTGAAATAGCAGATGATTCAAAACTTTTATATTGATTTTTTAATTCATTATAAGTTTATTAAGCACCTATTCTATGTAGTCCACTGTAAAAGATGTTATGAAAAATATGAAAAAAATAAAAAAAACATGGACTTTCCCCTTTCCTTATGCTTGTAGTAAATTGACTCTCATAATTTAAATAGACTATATAGATAAGGGTGGGGATGGGAAGTGTTATTGTTCTTACAAGTATGCAAACAGAGATTACAGTCGATTTGAATACAAAAATATTTATTGGACACCTTTTATGTCAAAAGTGAGAGTCAGCTGTGATGTAGTGGATACAGGATAGGATTTTATGTCAGGAAGACCTGGATTCAAGTCCTGTATCTGAAATCTATTAATTCTAGGCAAGTCATTTAATCTTCCATTTCCATAGACAACTCTAATACTATACAATACATTTGGTAGTAGACACGACCAGATACATCCATACACAAACATATGCATATATGCACATATATATGCATATATGCACTTATATATATATGTACACACACTTGTGATATGATTCTGTATGTGTGCGTGTATTATATAGTGTACAAACTTACATGCATAAACATATGCAGTCAGAATGTGTATGTGTGTGTGTGTCTCTCTCTCTGTGTATTCAACTGCATATGTCCAGACTTTTAGACATGTGGAAGTTAACAGATTGGCAACTCATTTTTCGTGTCATACAGAACCCTAAACCTATAACAAAATAATAGAAACTTAGAGTTGAAAGAGATCTTAGAGGTCATTTATTTCAGTCTCTGTGCACAGGAATCTGCCCTATATTATTCTTGACAACAACTAATATAACCTTCAGTTATTCATGTCTAGTGATGAGGAAGCCACTAACTCCTAAAACAGCTTTTTCTACTTTAGCAAAATTTTGGTTATTGGGGAGATTTTACTCACATTGAGTCTAAACCTGCCTCCCTGCAACCTCCATTTCATAGTCTGTATCTTAATCCCTCCTGCTACAACGTAGACAGTACACATTCTTATGCCCAGAAGTAATCACTAACAACTTTGTCTCTGCAAAGGGACAAAATTTTGTTTTTCTCCTTAGTAAGAAATTGCTGAGGCAAGAAGGTCTAGACTTATCACTTGTCAGTGTAGGTAGGCTAATGCATATGGGGTATGATTCAAGAGTCACCAAGAAGGTTCCACTATTCCCAAATATATATTGTTGATGCTTCAAATTTCACAGTTTGAAGATACTTTACACTGGCTTATTACTTTGACCCCTGGGATAGGAAGTAAATGTCCAGAGACTTTCAAAATTTTAAAGGTGGAATGTATCTCAGCAGATATTTAGTCCAACCCATACTCAAAGTCATTTTCATTAAAAGATACTTGACATAGTTGGCAGCTGGGAGAATTGAAACTAAGACTTTTAGGTCATGGGATCCTTCTTTCTAGAGTTTTTTAAATAAGTTTTTTCTCAAATCGATATGTAAGACTATGTCTGGACTTCATTTCCTCTATCACAAACTCAAAAGGGATCACACTTCATGTCTCATCATTCATTGACATCTTAATGCGCAAGACTTTATCCTTTTTTTTTTTCCTGGTAGCAAAGGAAGATGGAGAGAGGGAAGTCCTGATTGCCTGAGATAATAAGGAGAGGATGTCACCATGGGTAGTGAAGGGGAAAAAGTATAGAGAAGAAATAGTGGGGGTAGGTGTGCTTTGATGAGAACTACATTTTCTTTGTAATTTGGCTATGGATGTGCACTAGACATATTTAGTTATGAAAAAGGAATTAATGGGTGGTGGCCTGTTTATTCCTTATTGTTCCTTGTAGGAGTTATTTGGTGTAGGCTGGATTCAGCTTAGAAAGTTGATTTCTTCCCCAGTTACTATCCAGACTTCTGTTTGGAATTCTATTTCCCTCCATACTTGCAAAGGAACAGAAGAATTCCACACCACACTCCTTGGCCAGACCAAAAGTGTCAGACCAAAAGATAGAAAGAGAAATTCCATTTAAAATAACTGCAGACAATATAAAATACTTGGGAGTCTACCTGCCAAGACAAACTCAGGAACTGTATGAACAAAATTAAAAAATAAAAACACTTTTCACACATAAGAAGTCAGGTCTTAACAATTGCAGAAATACTAATTGCTCATGGAGAGACTAAGCCAATATCATAAAAATGAAAATTCAACCTATTTACTTATGCAATGCCATGTCAATAAAACTACCAAAATTATTTCTGAAAGCTATAATAAACAATAACAAAATTAATCTAGAATATCAAAAGGTCAAGACTATAAAGGGAATCAGTTTTTTTTTTAATGTGAAGGAAAGTGACTTAGCAGTACCATATCTCAAACTGTATTACAAAGTAATAATCATGGAACTAATCTTTTACTTGCTAAGAAGTAGAGTGGTGGATCAGTGGGATAGATTAGGTACACAGTACATGGTAATAAATAACGATAGTAACCCAGTGTTTGATAAAGCCAAAGATGCAAACTCTGGGGACAAAACCTTATTATTTGACAAAAACTACTGGGAAAATAGAAAGTAGTTTGGCAGAAACTACATATAAATGAACATCGCACATCATATATCAAGACAAGGTGAAAATGGATAAATGATTTAGACATAAAGGATAATATCATAAGCAAATCAGAGGAGCAAAGGGATCGTTAATTTGTCAGATCTATGGAAAAGAGAAGAATTTATGACCAAACTAGAGCTAGAGAGCATTACTAGATGTTTGGATAATTTTGATTACAATAAATTAAAAAGGTTTCACACAAACAAAACCAATGCAGCCAATATTAAAAGGAAAGCTGGGAACTGGGGAAAACATTTTGCAGCAAGTCAGTCTTATTTCACAAAAAGATAGAGAACTGAGTCAAATTTATAAGAATATGAATCATTCCCCAAATGATAAATGGTCAAAGGCTGTGAACAAACAGACTTTAGAAAAAAAAAATCAGCTCTAGTCATATGAAAAAATGCTCTAAAAACTATTGATTAGAAAAATACAAAACAGCTCTCAGCTACTTCACACCTGTCATATTGGTTAATATGATAGAAAAGGAAATTAACAAATGTTCAAGGGAATGTAGAAAAGGGGATATTAACACACTGTTGGTGGAGTTGTGAACTGATCCAACAATTCTGAAGGTGATTTAAAAACTATGTCTAAAGGGACTTATAACTACATACAACTTTGACCAAGCAATACTACTACTAAGTCTATATCACAAAGAGATTTAAAAAAGAAAAGAAAAAGGACCTATATGTATAAAAATATTTATTGCAGATCTTTTTGTGGTAGGAAAGAATTTTAAACTGAGGGGATACCCATAAAATGGGAAATGACTGAACAAGCTATGGCATATGATTGTGATGGAACATTATTGTGCTATAAGAAATGACAAACAAAATGGTTTCAGAAAAACCTGAGAAGACTTAGATGAACTGATACAAAATGAAGTTAGCTGAACCAGTAGAAAATTGTACACAGTAACAGTATTGTTGTAAGATATCATTTGTGAATGGACTTAGCGATTCTCAGTAATACAGTGGTCTAGACAATTTTAAAGAACTTATGGTGAAAAATGCTATCCACCTCCAAAGAAAGAACTGATGAAGTTTGAATGCAGATCAAAGCAAACTTTTTTTTGCTTTCTTTCTTCTTGTTTCTTGTCCTTTTTTGTAACATGGTTAATATGGAAATATATTCAGCATGACTAAACACGTATAATCTATATCAAATTGCTTGCCTTCTCAAAAAGGGGGAGTTGGAGAGAGAATATAGAAGTCATTTTTAAATGAATGTTAAAATTGTTTTTTACAAGTAATTGAAAAAAATAATAAAAATAAATAAAAAGTATAGAGCAAGAAGAATTGAATGAACAGAGTAAGTGCTTAATAAATGATTGTTAAATGTTTAAATGGATTGTTTGTCTGTTGAAGAATAGCTTTGCTTACCACTTCCATAATTAATTTCACTCTTTTAAATCATACTTCTTCACTGATTCCTGAATTTACTTTATCCCCTCACTTGCCCCACCCTGCTTTCTCACATTTCTCTGATCCTAGAGATCCTTGAATTATCCTTGACAGGATACTCTCTCTAGATGCCTCTTTGGACAGTTAAGCTATTGAAATAATTGCATTTGGAAGTTCAAAGATGTTGAATCCAGATCTAGTTGGAAGTTTCGACAAATGATGAGAAAAAAATAGATACTAACCAGCATATATTATGGCAGAGATGGGTAATATATTTTCTTTTTCAGAGAAATCCCTCTACCACACATTTCATATGTGGTCAAAAACACTGCAACCATACAAAAAAGCAAATGTATTCATGATTGCATATGATAACTATAATAACAACAATGAAGTTTCTAGTTCACTATACAAAATGATTTACCACCATCACTTCTATTTCCTTCTTCCCCCAACAGTATCTTGCACAAAAATGGAATTGAGTTACTATTAGTATAATTCATTTATTTTTAATTTTACAAGATTCCAGGAGCTGTCATTAAATATATTAATGAAGACCGGTTAGATGTGTACAAAGGAATTAGAGATGTCCAACACTGTGTTTTCATGTGGCGATTGTTAAAGCTTTTTCACTCTTCAAACAAGAGAAAAATATAAATTCATCTTGTTAGATCACATTCATTTGATTTTTTTTCTTCTTAAGAAACTTTTCTTTTAGAAACTTGAACAGTTCCTGTGTGAGGAAGTCAAGTGATTAAAAGAGCCTAATGAGGAAAAGAATCAATGGCCCAGAAGACGTGAAATTAAAATTAAGAATTAATTGATTTTGAAAAATCAGATTCAAAGGGAATATTAAATGTAATTCCTCTAGAACCATTAAGCTCACAGTAATGAACCGAGTGGGCATTGCTTCTAAAGTGAATTTTTTTGATTAGAAAGCTTTTAAATTTGAAGAGGTAGGTTTTAAAGAAGAGTTTTATAGATTTTTTTTTGAAAGACACCACTAGTTTCTTTCAAAAAATGATCACTGACATGAATAACTAATATTAGGCTGGAGTCAGTTGGGGTAAGGATACTTCATGAGAAGAAAAGTAATCACACTACTTTATTAGAGTCTAGTATTTGTAACAAATATTTGCTTTTTTTCAATTGTTTATTTTCTCTGGGAACTCTTTAATGTAGAAAGCTCCCACCATTGTGGATAGCAGTTCATTTGTAGCAGTTCACACTCTTAAAAAAAGTCCCAGGGAATGCTAAAAATGCTGTTCAACTATCCAACTAGTATACATGAAAGGCAAGTCTTGAACTCAGGCCCTCAATCCCAAAAATGACTTTCTACACACTATATCATATTGCTTCTCTCTCTCTTTCTTTTTTTTTTTTTTGCTTTTCAATTAGGGTTAAGTGACTTGCCCAAGGTCACACAGCTAGTAAATGTCAAGCGTCTGAGGCCAGATTTGAACTCAGGTCCTTCTGACTCCAAGGCTGGAGCTCTATCCTCTGCACCACCTAGTTGCCCCATATATTGCTTCTCTTATCTCTGGGTACCCATTCCTGTCTCTATATAAGTGTGTATTAATAATCAATTAATTATCAAGTATTTATTAAGTGATTACTACATTCCAGGTACTGGGCTTTCTATTAGAAATATAATTACACAGAATTAAATAAGCCCTACTCATGGGGAGTTTATATCTTAATGGGGAAATGATGCATGTATCTAAAATTTACATAGTAGAAATATAAAGTTTATCAATATAAACATATACAAAGTATTTAAATAGAACATTTGGAGTTTCAATGGCCATAAATAGATAGTAGAGAGATAGAAGTAGATAAATAGATCATAGATAGATAGTATATAAATAGTAGCTAGATAGTAGCTAGCTAGATAGAATTTTGAAATGGAAAATCTAAAAGTATGTATATGATGGCAGATTAGTCAATCAGATTCCAGGTCTTGTGTAGTGTGTTTTCCTGCTTGTGGATTTGAGGGCATATGCAGATATTCTGACTGTTTGCCAGACATTTTGAAGCTCACAAGGTCACGTCATCTCCAGTGTTCCTTCATTTGAGAGTAGCAAAGAACAAATGAAAGGAGGCAAAGAAGAAAAACGTCATGCATTCATAGACGCATGCAGGTTGAAATGGTGACAGTAGGCCACTATGGTATGGCCTGTGGAATTATAGCAACTCTTACCTCAGTCACCACCAGGAAAGAGATTGAGTTGGCCAGTTAGTAACATTTATATGCACTCCCATTTCCAGCTCAGCAACCAATCAAAAGGCCATTCTTTACATAGTAAGCAGATAGGAAACAGATATACAATAGAGCCTATGGTCTGAACTCTACATATGAAGTAAGTCAGAATATGCTGCACATCTTTATTCATAGGGTCTGAGCTCTTATTGGAAGTTCCCATTACATACATATAATATTGCTGTGAAAATATACATACATATACACATATCTGAGAGTCAATATAGCTAGAGCTCTAGACTTGGAGTCAAAAAGACCTGTCTTCAGATCCTGATTCTGACACTGTTACCTGCTCTCTCTCTTTCTCTCTCTCTCTCTCTGTCACACACACACACACACACACACACACACACACACACACACACACATATACACAGCTGGTCAAGTCACTTAACCTTTCAGTTTCCTCACCTAAAAAAATGAGGGATTTTAGAATTTGATGACATCTAAGTTTCCTTCCAATCACAGACCTATGATCCTATGAAAAAGCACATAGCAATTCAGATCTGGATTCAAATCTAGCTCCTGATATTTACTGGCTATGTGTCCAGAAACAAGTCTCTGAGCCTCTGGTAGCTCTCAAAGACTAAAACTTTTAAGTTGCTTTCCATCTGTATTACTGAAAAGATTCCTCATAAATTACAGATCCTTGGCCTATTGCCATATATGTGTATTTAAAATGTGCAAACATACATATGTATATTTTGAATAAATTTAAACATTTTAAACAGTCAATATGGTTATGGATGTATACCCATATCAACTGTTTACAAATTGCAAACAAAATGTGAAAGACTCGGCCCTTTAAATTTCTTCATTCTTCATCCTATTATTTTGACATGCAAATTAGAATATTTCGGTTTACCTTTGGATTCAGAAACTTCTCATATCCTAATGCAATATAGTCACAACACATTGCAACCAGCTTAAGTTGTTCTGAGAACATTTCAAAGTTTTTTTTTTTTTTCCAAGTGGAGAAGACTAATCTGGCTATTGTGCTGGGGGAAAAAATCAAAGAACTTAAACCATTAACACTGTCAGGAAATTAGCCGTCATATTGTAGACTTCATTCATTGTTGTTTCTCAAGCAATTTAGATGAGCAGATGTGTTTATATAATTTTGTGTGATATTTTGCAGAAAATACAAAACTCTACATATGTGCCAAAAAATAACAGGTGCGGCATAGAACAGCTCTAGGGAAGCTTTATTGAATTTCATAGATTTATCTTTTAAAGGCCAAGAGTGTATGGCAGGATAAACTGCAGGCGTTAATAAAGTCCCTGAAAGCTTGATAAGAATGCATTCAAAAGGGAAAGAAGAAACTATTTAGATAAGAGGGCCTTCTATGAGAATAGAATTTGATTATATGGCTGGCATTCAGAGCCATTACAAAAAATATATATATATATATATATATATACACATTACTGCCTGAACAAGAAAGTGGCTGCTTGCACGGTTGATCACATCTCACCAAAAGCGCTGATGGTATATGTTGAAGTCAATATGAGGACAGCTCATGAAAATGAAACTACTGTATATACATAAAGTTAATATTATCTTCCCAGATTACAAGAGGTTGTATGAAAACTGGAGGGCAGCCAGACTTGGAATAGGGTATTTTTTTAAACTTGCAAAAGTATTTCAAGGTTATTAGCCTTCTTAAAAATCCTAACTTGAAGTCATTGGTAAACTGTGGCAAAGCATAACCCCATGTGAGCATGGGGATGTGGGGAAATCTTTATTATCATTTTAATTTCTATGCATTTTGAATAAATATGTATTATGTTGGTATAGGGGTACTCTAGCTGAGCTTTCAGTTCAATAAGAATGCCTGTTATGTGTCAAGCACTGGAACAGGCCATAGAGATGCAAAGACAGAAATGGAAACAGTTCCCGCTCTCAAGGAACATGTTTTCTCTTTCTAGGTTCAAGATATTAACAGAAAGTAACTATTATAATAATGATTTTGATACACACATAAAATACTTAAAGTTTTAAAAGTTCTTTCTTTGGAGAAGAAAAAAAATGAACATCTCTTTGTTATATTCTAATAGAATTTAAAGTACACTAAAAATTGTCTGCGCCAACCAAATAAACTCCTCATTTTGCAGTTTATTATTTCATTAACAGTTTATGACGTGTGAATAATTTGTCGTTCTAGAGAGCTGCCTCAGTCTCAGTGAGGCTAAGCGACTTGGCCAGGGACACACAGCCAGTAAGTGTCAAAGATAGGATCTGAATCCAAATCTTCATGACTGTAGGTTCATTTGAATCCAGATATTTCTGATTCTAGGACATTCATTTGCTATATCATGTTGAATTTTATTTAAACAAAACAAATATTCAAGACAGAGTATATCTTATCATCCAGCATGGTTTGAATGGAATATTCAACTTAACCATATCACTTTAATTTCTATGCATTTTGAATGAATATTTATTATTTTGGTATAGAGGTACTCCAGACGAACTTTCAGTTCAAGAATGCCTGTTGTCTGTCAAGCACTGAAATAGGCCATATCACTGGTTCAATTCAACATGAATAAGCATTGGGAAAGATAACAAACTTCAATTAAGATATCAGCCTTACTCTCATGAAGTCAACAGTTTAGAAGGAAGATAAAAGAAAAAAAACTAATAATTTGAAGCATTATTGTATATAATAAGTAAGCAAAGAGATTAAAAAAAATTGTATGGGAGGTATAATTAGATGGTAAGCTCCTTGAAGGCAAAGACTGTCTTTTGCCCCTTTTTTTGTATCCTCTGTGCTTAGCACAGTTCCTCACACACAGAAGGCATTCATTAAATGTTTATTGGATTAATTTGTTTTAAACAATAGAAGATTAGGAAAGGCATCACATAGTCTTAAATTGTCTCTATATAGTCTCCTCTTCCAAATTTCCTTACTTGTTAAAAGCACCACCATACTTTCAGTACCTCAAGTTTGTAATCTCAGCATTATCCTGGACTCTTTTTCATCCCACAAATCTAATTAGTTGCCAACTATTTCCATTTCTACCTTTACAACATCTCTCAGTTTTGATCCCTTTTCTCCACAACATAACCCTTACATTATTTAAAACCATTCATTCATGCAGTTACACCCTTAGTTCAAACCTTCACCATATTTATTCACCATCATTATCATTGTGTACTGATTGGTCTTCCTGCCTCAAGTCTCTGACTACTATATTGCTTCCAAGGTAAAATTCCTTAAGTGAAGAGATGACCATATGATTCCTGTAGTTGGTCAACTCCAGTGGATTTATATTGACTCCAGCATAAAATACATACACACACACGCATGCACATACACACACACATGCACATACACATACATATGTATATAGATAGATGGGTAGATACACACACATACATTCATACAAACATTTGTTTTCTCTTGCATTCCAATCTATGTTTATTGTGAGGGAAGATGAAGGAAAGGGAATAAACATTTTTATACTGCCTAATACATTCCAGGCATTGTGCTAAGCACTTTCCAAATCATATTTCATTTGATCCTCACAGTAACCCAGAGATGCAGGTGCTTTTGTCATCCCCAGTTTACAGTTGAAGAAATGGAGACAGAGTTTATATGGAGACAGAGAAAAACTTATCTAAGGTTATATAACTAATTAAGTGTCTTAGGCAAGATTTGAACTCAGGTCTTCCTGATTCTAGGTCTAGTGTTCTATTCCCTCTTCTACCTAGCTTCCTAGAGAGGGAATATTTCATTATTTTGATATATCCCTAGTAACTAGTACAGTGCCTAGAACATATTTAGTGCTTAATTTAAAAAAATGCTGACTGATTCATTGGTCACTTAATTCAAAAGATGGTTAGAAATTCAAAAGAGGAGTAAAGAGAGAAAGGACATTCCAGTTTCATTTTTTTTAATTGAAATTTAAAAAATACTGAGGTAGGAAAGCACAGAGAAAGAGAAGTCTATTTGAACCAAAGCATAAAGTGGCTAAAGGAAAAGACACATAAATGTGAAAAGTAAGTAGGTCAATATAGTTAAAAAAGGAAAAGAAAATAGATTGGGAAAACTGTGTAAAACATGAGAAGATAGAAACTTAGAGAGGCATTTTCTTGTAGTGCTGTTTTTGAAATCATGAAGACTTAGGTTCAAGTACTGCCTCTGGCCTATTCTCAAAGGCCACAAATTGCATAGAAGGTAACAATTTAACTTGGTAGAGGGGATTTTATCTGGTAGAAATGCCATTTATCAAACTATAAGTCCAGCAACAAGATCAAATCTTGAAATTTAAAATATGTAAGGAACTATTTAAAAATAATAGTGGGGGTGGAGCCAATATAAGACAGGAAGCCTCCTGAGCTCTCTCTAGTTTTCCTCAGAAACAACATTAAATCAAGCCTTTAAAAGAATTCTGGCATGACAGGGGAGCACAGCCCTGCACAGACAATGTCTGGGCAAGTCAATGAGAAGCTCTTAGCCACAGCACAGATCAGCAACTGAGGCTCCACAGTCCTGGCTCAGCAGGCCAGTGGCAAGACAGGCCAGCAGTGAAGCTTCCAGCCCCAGCACAGCAGGCAGACTGCCAGCCCTGGAACCCAGGGCATAACCAGTGTGACTAGGCTGAGCCACCCTAGCACAGTGGACAAGCCACCAGCCTAAGAGGTTCTGGTGAGGAAAGTCAATGATGAGACCCCTGACACCCAATGCAAGAAGCTTGTGACAGTGCCCCATGTACCCCAAAAGCAGTGATCAACTGTAAAAAAAATTAATTAAAAAAAAAACAAACAGAAGCCTGACCATAGAAAGCTATTATTGTGACAAGGAAGATTAAATACAAATTAAGAAGAAGAGAGCAGTGTGAAAATGCCTAAATGTAAAGCCTCAAAGGTGAATATGAATTTGCCTCAAGCACAAAAATTCCTCTTGGAAGAGCTCAAAAAGGATTTTAAAAATCAAGTAAGAGAGGGAGAAAAAAATAGGAAAATAAATGAGTTATGAAAGAGAATTATGGAAAAAAGTAATAGCTTGGAAAAGGAAACACCAAAATTGACAAAGAAAAAGCTCCTTAAAACAAAACAAAGAAAACAAAATAGAAATGGCCAAATGGAAAAAAAAAGAAAGAAAACAACTCCTTAAAAAGTAGAATTGGCCGAATGGAAAAGGAGGCAAAAAAGCTAACAGAAGAAAATAATTCCTTAAAAATTATAATCGCCCAAGTGGAAGCTAATGACTACATGAAACACAAAGAATCAGTCAAACAAAATGAAAAGAATGGAAAAAATAGAAAAAAATGCAAAATACTTCATTGGAAAAACAATTGGCCTGGAAAATAAATCCAGGAGTGATAGTTTAAGAATTATGGGTCTACCTAAAAGCCATGATTGAAAAAAAAAGATCCTGGATAGCATCTTTCAAGAAATTATGAGGGAAAACTGCCCTGTTATCACAGAACCAGATAGTAAAAAGGTAATTGAAAAAATCCACCAATCATCTCTTGAAAGAGATCCCAAAAATGAAAACTTCAAGGAATATTGTAGCCAAATTCCAGAACTATCAGGTCAAGGAAAAAATACTGCAAGCAATCAGAAAGAAATAATTCAAATATCAAGGAACCACAGTCAGGATTGCACAGCACTTAATAGCTTCTACATTAAAGGATCAGTAGGCTTGGAATATAGTATTCTGGAAAGCAAAGGAGCTTGGATTACAACAAAGAATCAACTGCCCAGCAAAATAAAACATAATCTTTTAGGGGAAAATATGGACATTCAAAGAAATAAGAGATTTTGCAATTTTCCTAATAAAAAGACCAGAGTGGAACAGAAAAATTGATCTTCAAATACAAGACTCAAAAGAAGCATAAAAAGGTAAACAGGAAAGAAAACAACAACAACATGATATTCAATAAGGTTAAACCATTTACATCCATACATGGGAAGATGATACTTGTAACTCTTAAGAACTATATCTCTAGTACAGCAGTTAGAAGGAATATACATAGACAGAGGGTATATGTATACGTGTATTTTGATGGGGTGACAAAACAAATAATTAAGGGGTGAAAAATTAAGGGGTGAAGAGGAAAAAGAAGGCAGAATGGGGTAAATACATGAAGAGGCATGAAAGAACTATTACAATAGAGGGAAAGATGAGAGGGAGTGAGCATTGTTTGAAACTTACTCTCATCAGATTTGGCTCAAAGAGGGAATAACATACTCAATTACGTATAGAAATCTAATTTACCCTGTAAGAATTAGGAGGGGAAGGGGAAAAGAATAGGGGGGTCTGATAGAATGGAGGGAAGATTGTGGGAGGTGGTAGTTAGAAGCAAAACACTGGTGAGTAATGACAGGTAAAAGGAGAGAGAGAGAACTATAAAAACGGGGAAAATACAGTGGAGGAAAATACACAGCAATCATAGCTGTGAATGTGAAAGGGATGAAGTCTCCATAAAATGGAAACATATAGCATAGTAAACTAAAAACCAGAATCCTGTGATATGTTGTTTACAAGAAAAACATTTGAAACAATTTGAAGAGACATGCAATGTAAAGGTAAAAGGCTGGAGCAAAATATACTATGCTTCAGGTGGAGTACCAAAAAAAAAAAGCAATGGTAGCAATCCTGATTTAAGACAAAGCAAAAGCAACAATAGAGCTAATCATAAGATACAAGGAAGAAAATTATATCTTGCCAAATGTTATCATTGGCAATGAAGTAATATCCATACTAAACATATATGCAACAAGTGGAACAGTTTCCAAACTCTTACAGAAGAAGTTAAGTGAGCAATATGAAGAAATAGACAGCAAAACTATATTAGTGGGGGCTCTCCACCTCCCCCTCTCAGAAATGGATAAATCTAACCACAAATTAAACAAGAAAGAAGTTAAGAAGGTGAATAGAATTTCAGAAAAGTTAGCTATGACAGACCTCTGGTGTATCATATCTGGTTGAATGAGGATAGAAAGGAATATACTTTTTTTCTCAGTTGTGGTACCTACACAACAATTAACCATGCATTAGGGCATAAAAACCTCACAATCCACTGTGGAAAGACAGAAATATTAAATGCATCCTTTTCAGATTGTGATGCAATAAAAATTACATGTAATAAAGAGCCATGAAAAGAGAGGCTAAAAACTAATTGGAAACTAATCTACTGTTTGATAAACCCAAAGACTCCAGCTTCTGGGATAAGAACTAACTATTTGATGAAAACTGCTGGGAAAATTGGAAAATTGTATGGCAGAAACTAAGGATAGGCCAATATCTCACACTGTATACCAAAGAAAGAACTATGAAGTCTGAATGCAGATCAAGGCATACTATTTTTTTTTTATGGCTTTCCCCTTTCATTCTGTTTCTACTTTCACAACATGTGTACATGTATTTCACATTTACATATTTATACATGTAAATATCTAAATCTAAATATTCACATATTTACCTATATTTACATGATTGCACATGTATAACCAAATCAGATTGCTTGCCATCTTGGGAAGACTGCATGGGAGTGAGGGAGGGAGAAAAAATTTGAAACTCAAAATCTTATAAAAAATGGATGCTGAAAACTATCTTTACATGTAATTGGAAAACATAAAATATTATTTACAAAAAAGTCATAGTGTGTAATTACCAGTCCATAATGGACAACTTTTCAAAATGAATAATTTTTTTTTTCTTTTTTTTTAGGCAATTGGGGTTAAGTGACTTGCCCATGGACACATGGCTAGTAAGTGTCAAGTGTTTGGTCTGAGGCCAGATTTGAACTCAGGTCCTCCTGACTTCAGGGCCAGTGCTCTATCTGCTGTGCCACCTAGCTGCCCCTAGGGTATGAATAATTTCAAAAGAATAAAACACTAATTATTAATAATAACTTGAAAAGATGCTAAACTTCATTATTAATCAATATACACAAATTAAACAACTCATGTGAAACCTTACATTCATTACATGATCAAAAATAAGTTGAAACCATAGAACTCAATCCTTTTGACATTGTAGGGGAAATATATATACTCATCCATTGCTGAGGTAACTGAAAACTTAAAGAATCTTTTTGGAGAGCAATTGGACAATATCCACTGTAAGTTTCAGAAATAATCATGGCCTTTGACCCAATAACTCTATTGCATAGAATATGTTCTCAAGGCATTATTATAAAAACAAAACAAAACAAAAGAAACAGATCAGACTATGAAGATTTTCCTTGCACTAGGAAGATTAATCTTGGAAAAACCTCTGTAAACAACATAAGTGTCCAATAATATGGAAATCATGGTCCACTAAACATAATGGAATACTTCAGTGCAATTAAGCCAAACAAATGTGGGAAATCTAAAAAGATCTTCATGACTTAGGTGTAAAAAGTGTAACCATAAAAATGAAAGTTCAGAGTAACTATATAAATGAATAAGTAAATGACAATGAATGAATAAAGAATCCTATTGAGGCATTGGAGGGAATGATGGAAATTATTGTTGTGGTATTTACCCATTTACCAAATTAATTGATTTAAATGTCATAGTTCTTCAACAAATTAAGTCGGTTTTGTTGATGTTCAATCCTAGTCAGTCTATAATTCAATTAGCATTTAGTAAGGATTTACCTTGTACCAGGCAGTATATTAAGTACTGAGAATACAGAGAAAGGAAAAATCAAGGAGCATGTATTATACTGGCATGGACAATATGTAAGCAAATATATACATATGTGTATATATATATATACATATATATACATGTATATATATAAATATATATGTGTGTGTGTGTGTGTGTGTGCGTGCGCACGCGTGTGTGTGTGTATACCCACTAAAAGTGGGTAGGTGGGGGTGGAGAGGTCTCTTGGAGAAAAATTAATTTCCAGCTGAGCTTTGAATGAGGTCAGGGAAGATAAAAGGCAGAGGTGAGGAAGGAGGAAATACATGGCTGAAAGTCAGTGAAGAGGCACAGAAGCTAGGAATAGCATCATATGCAAGGAACAGCAAGAAAAGTAATGTTACTGGATTGTAGAGTATATGGCCTGAAATAAAGTATAAAGAAGATTATAAATGAAGGAAGAAGTCACATTGGGAAGAGTGTTAAGTACCAAAAAAAGAGGGTTTTTTTTGTTTTGTTTTGTTTTTGTTTTCTTGATGTTTGGTAATAGAGGTAATAGGGCACCACTGAAATTTATTAAGTAATGTTGGTGATGATGATGGGATGAGATGGTCAGAGTTGTGATTCAGGAAAATTACTTTAACAGCTAAGTTGAGGATGGATTGGCATATAAAGGGATTTGTGGGAGGGAGATAAACCAGAAGACTATTGCTATAACCTATTTGTGAGATGCTGAGGTACTATATCAGGATTCAATGGAGAGAGGGGAACATAAACAAGAAATGTTGTATAAGTAGAAATTACAGAATTTGACTACAGATGATGGTGCCAGTAATAGGAAATTTTGAAAATGAGAGTTTTGGGGAATAGATAATGAGTTCCATTTTTGACATACTGAGTTTTAGATGTCTATAGGAAATCCAGTTTGAGATGTCTAAAAGACAGTTGGTCATTTAGGACAAGAGATAAAGAGAGAAACTAGGACTAGATATATAGATTTGAGATTATCTGCACAAAGATTATAATAGAACTCATTGGGGTTGAAGAGGGCAAGAAGTAAGAAAGTAATTATTTGACAAAAACTGCTGTGGAAAATAGTATGGCAGAAACTAGACATAGACCAACATCTCACACTGTATACCAAGATAAGGTCAAAATGAGTACATGATTTAGACATAAAGGGTGATACCATAAGCAAATTAGGAGAGTAAAGAATAGTTTACCTCTCAGATCTTTGGAGAAGGAAAGAATTTATGACCAAACAAGATACAGAGAACATTATAAACACAAAATGCATAATTTTGATTACATTATATTAAAAAGGTTTTGCGCTAACATAGCCAATGCCACCAAGATTAGAAGGAAAGCAATAAGAGGGGAAACAATTTTTACTGCCAGTGTTTCTGATAAAGATCTCATTTCTAAAATATTTAGAGAACTGAGTCAAATTTATAAGAATACAAGTCATTCCCCAATTGAAAAATGGTCAAAGGATATGAACAGGCAGTTTTCAGATGAAGAAATTAAAGTCATCTACAGTGATATGAAAAAAATGCTCCAAATTACAATTGATTAGAGAAATTCAAATTAGAACAGCTTTGAGGTACCACCTTACATTTATCAGATTGGCTAATATGACAAAAAATTAAAATGATAAATATTGGATATGTGGGAAAATGCATTGTTGGTGGAGTTGTGAACTGATTCAACCATTCTGGAGAGTAATTTGGAGCTATGCCCAAAGGGCTATAAAATTATGCATACATTTTGGTCCAGCAACACCACTACAAGGTGTAGAGATCATAAAAAGGGGAAAGGACCCACATGTATGAAAAATATTTATAGCAGCTCTTTTTGTGGTGGCAAAGAATTGAAAATTGAGGAGATGCCCATAAATTGGGGAATAGCTGAATAAATTGTGGTATATGAATGTAATGGAATACTATTGTGCTACAAAAAGTAGTGAGCAGGTGAATTTCAGAAAAACATGGAAAGACTTACATGAATTGATGCTGAGTGTAGTGAATAGAACCAAGACAACATTGTACACAGTAACAGCAACATTGTGTGATGAGCAACTTTGATAGCTGCAGCTTTTCTCAGCAATACAATGATCTAAGATGATTCTGGAACACATGATGGAAAATGTTATAGAGTCTGAATGCAGATTGAAGTATACTTTTCTCTCTCTCTCTCTCTCTCTCTCTCTTATTTCTCATGGTTTTTCCCTTTTGTTCTGATTCTTATTTCATAGCATGACTAATGTTGAAGTATGTTTAATATGATTGTACATGTATAGCCTATATCAGATTGCTTGCCATCTTGGGGAGAAGTGGGGGAAGGAGGGAGGGAGAAAAAAATGGAATTCAAAATCTTATAAAAATGAATGTTAAAACTATCTTTACAGGCAATTGTAAAAAAATAAAATACCATTAAATGGGGAAAAAAGTAAGAAAGTATATAGAAAGAAGAGAAGGGAGTCCAGAAAAAATCCAAGATTAATACCCATTGTTAGTGAGCATTTCCTATGTAAAAAATCAAGCAATGGACGCTGAGGAGAGAGAGGTGTGACATATCAAAGAAGAACCAGGAAATATGTGTCATGAAAGTGTCCAGGGAAAGACAGTGATCAACAGTGTCAAAGGTTGCAGATTGGTCAAGAAGGGTAAGCACTGATTAAAGATTATTCTGTTTATCAATTAAGATATCATTGTTAACTTTGAAAAAAGAAGTCTCACTTGAGTGACAAAGTTGGGAAGTAGATTAGAGTAAGTTTAGAATCAATTGAGAGAAATGGAGGTAACAATTGTAGTTGGTTTCTCAATTTCAGCCAAGAAGGAAAGCAGAGATTTAATATGGTGGCTGGTAAGGATTATCAGGTCAAGTGATTTTTTTGGTTTTGCTTTGTTTTACTTTTTTAAGCCTCTGGGAAGTAGTCAGTAGATAGAGAGAAATGGAAGATTAGAAAGAGAAAAAGCTGGAATGGTAAAGGGGGGAAAGGATTAACACAACACAAAAACTCCCAGGAATATGATTATATCTTTGCTGATTAAAAAGACACTTCAGAATTGGGTAGTTCCTCAATCATCCTGAAATTTAATTGTTATTGTACTAAAACAGAAGTTCTAGTTAATAGAAAAGTCTACTGGTTGAACCAACTTTCATTGATATAGGTATTAGTCATCTTTCTTGTCACAAAGTATTAGTACAATATCAGAAAAGTAGAAAGTATATTCAATGTTGGAAAAATTGTCAAAAAGTTCAAATTCATTATTTACCATTTCCTGTAAGGTAAAATACAAACTCTTTAACCTAGCATTCAAGGATCACTATGGTCTAGTAGTTTCACTCTATCTAAACCATCCTTATCACTTCAAATTGCCCTTCCTTTCTCTTACCTTGTTAACCTGCACTAAGGCCTCTCATTCTCATATGAGAATACCATTCTCATTCCTAACTCAGAGACATTGTTAGCTGCCCATAGTGATAATTTTGTTTGAAATATGCTTTGCCTAACATCTATCAGCTCAAATTTACTTCCTTCCCAAGGCATTCATCAATGTTCAAGCTTGTACTCAATCTCCACCCCAATTTCTAACATCTATAGCACTTATTGTTTGTATATTTTCTCCATTAGCAAGTAAACTCCACTCAAGTAGAGATTTTGATAGCTAAGAGCTGTAAAAGCTATTTTATACAGAAATTTGGGGCACCCCGGTGGCAGTGCATAGAGTGCTGGACCTGAAATCAAGAGGACTCATCTTCCTGAGTTCAAATCTGACCTCAGACACTTACTAGCTATGTGACCTTGGGCAAATCATTTAATGCTGTTTGCCTTAGTTCCTCATCTGCAAAATGAGCTGGAGAAGGAAATAGCAAATCACTCCAGTATCTTTGCCAAGAAAACCCCAAATAGGGTCACAAAGACTCAGACAGGAATGAAATGACTGAACAATAAATGGAGAAATTTAAAGTTACAAAGTGCTTTTTATATCTTATCTCATTTGATTCTCACAACTCTCACAACAACTGTGCTGTTGTCGACTCTTTGTAACCCATTTTGGGGTTTTCTTGGCAAAGACACTGGAATGGTTTAGCCATTTCCTTCTCCAGCTCACTTTACAGATGAAGAACTGAAGCAAACAGGGTTAAATGACTTGTCCAAGATGACACTGCAAGTAATTGTCTGAGACCAGATCTGAATTCAGGAAGATGACTTTTCCTTACTTCAGGCCTGGCACTCTATACACTCAACCACCTAGTTGCCCAAGTGAGATAATGTAGTTAGATACCACTAGTGAGAATAATGAGACCCTGGAAGTGGTCATATCTATTTGTAGCATTACTATTTAAATATATTATTGTGTAAAATATGATAATTAGTTCACCTAATACAGATATTCAGTGCAAATTTTAATAATACTACTACTTCAGGGGATTCAATATTCCTCCTTCCGGAGCTATACTAGCAATTATCCACATTTATAAGAAGAAACTGACATTGAGAGAAGTTAAGGCTTGCTCATGGACATATAACCAGTAAGTGTTTGAAGATGGATTCAAACTCAGGTTGTACTCATTCTAAGTCCTTTATACACTGTGCCACATAGCTGCAGATTATTTCATCCTTTGATATTAATATTTCTATATCTAGAATAGCACCTGACACACAGTAAGTAGTAATATATTTTGTTAATTAATTTTGCCATTCATTTGATCTTTTAATCCTATTCTCCTTTGTTTTTTTATTTAACTCATTTTATAGATGAGGAAAAGGAGGTTAAATGTCTTAAAATTCATACAGTTGGTACCTGCCAGAGGCAAAATTTTAACTCATGTCCTCTGACTACAGATGTAATTTTCTTTACATTATAGCATACTGCCTCTGATTCACACACACATACACACATGTATTATATGTGTGTATATATATATATACATATATATATAGTATGCCTGTGTGTAAATATATATTGATGATGATGATGACGATGATGATGATGATGATGATGATGAGGATGATGAGGATGATGATGATGATGCCATGATTTGCAAGTGAATTGGGGAATTGGGTCACACTGAGGGAGGGCTGTGCAAAGTCACCAGCCTAAGTTCTCTTCTCTGTCTGAATTCTCACCTTGACTGAGGCAATGTGCCTCAGTGATTAGGGCTATTTAAGAAGTGAGCTAAGGGATAGCCCCTTTACTTAAAAAAAAAAATAAATCAAACTGGGAGTGGGAGACCCTCAGCATTGTTTCTGGCCAAAAGAGAACCAATTATTTACATTCACTCTGAGCCATCTGGGCCCAAAAAGTAACCAGTAAGTTGTGCTTGGTCAGGGAACTATTGTTGGTCAATCCAAGAGAGCCATAGTGAATTGAGTTTAAGGTGTGGTCTTTAAGAAAGAAATCCAGCCTGTAAACCCCAAGAAATAAAGGTAGGCTTCAGCCATCAAAATTTGCCTTCCTTTGGGCTGAACACCATCAGGTAAGGGCATGATACCCCATGTGGAGGGAGAAGAAAGAGGAGGGGGGAGATGCGAGGAGAGAAGAGAAGAATGAGAGAGGATGGGAGTGGGGCTGAGTTGCCCAACTGGAACTGGTCAGTTGGGTCCCCCTCAGTGGGGCAGCTCAGACTACTCACATATATGTTAGCATATCTATGTATATGTGTGTATGTGTGTGTGTGTGTGTGTGTGTGTGTAGATAGATTACAGATAGATATCCTATATCCCTAAGTTCCTGGAGGGTAAGGACTATATCTTCTATTTCTTAATAAATATTAATGGGAAGATATGGCTGATGGCAAGATCAAGGGTATGTCCATTTTTGTTAGTATCTAAAGAAGGGTGGAGGAGTAGCTCATGAGAAGTGATTAGGTTGAGGAACTGAGTATTCAGGGTGTTTAAGGAAGAATCAATATTTTATATTGAGTAGGAGGGCAGAAGTTGGGAAAGGGACAAAAATGTGAGCTATGTACTTAATTCATTGAGGAAGGAAGAGGAGTGGCCTGGAGGGGCAAGAAATCTATAGACTACAACAGTCAAAATTTTGAGGGGGTAATAGACATAAATAGCATTCACCTCTAAGAAGGAGAGTTCATTGAGTGAAGGAGCTGGGGGAGAAAACAAATGGAAATGGAGAGCAAGGAGTATTTGCACTCCTCTACTTCTGCCAGAGAACCAAGAAGAATGACGGAAGGTGTAGCTGGTACTAAAAAGGGTGGCCAGTGAGGCTGTGTCATCAGGGGGAACCATATTTTAGTAACAGCCAACAGATTGAAGGAGTGGTAGAGTTAAAGATTTAGGATAAAGGGAAGTTTGTCATCTATGGAACATGTATTCCACAGGGCACAGTGAAAAGGCTAGGTGGTGTTTGAAATTTGGGGGTGGATAGTTGAGAGGGAAGAGAATAAAGATGGGGCATGGGAAATGGAGTATGATGACCTACAGAATTTTAGAATTACTGGGATGCAAAGGGTACGACTTAGTGTGAGAATATTTATCACTGAGTGGAAGCTGCCCCTCTTCTTCCTGAAGGAGCTTAGGCTGGAGGCAAGAACAGTATGAGATGGGAGGGATCTAGTCATGGAGGTTCTGCTTCATCATTCCTATTCTCTCCAAAGAGTAGAGATTAAGCAGCAAAAGGATGCAATAGGAGAACCTACACACCTGGGAAGAGAAGTCTCACTCCCCCACTAACTTTACTCTTCCTCTTCCCTCAGGGGACAAGCACAGCAGGAAAGGGAAGACCTGAGGTCAAAAGGAAGGTTGCTCCTCTTTGCATTGGAGGTATTCCAAATTCTGACTGAGAGAAACATCTGGCAGCAGGAGGTGAAAGTTGCCTTGTGCTGGCACAGATGGAGGTCTTTGCACTGGAGCAGATGGAACACAACCCAGTTTGGCACTTTGCCAACCTCTCTTAGGGGACATGTTGCACCCCACAGGAGATGGAAGACAAAAGACTTGTGTTCAGAGGAATACTTGGCTTCTATTCTTACCTGGGGAGTCTGTACATGAGCTGGATTTTTCATTTCTTCTTTTAAACATTCTATGGCAGCAGATTGATTCAGTGGGGTTGCATTAGTCCTGTTACCTCCCTTAGTTTTTAAGATATAGTTAGGTTTAATTTCTAATCTTCTAGAATTAGTGACCGAATGGCTTTGGCTGGGTGTGCTCTATTTACTGGCATAATTTCTACTTTATTTTGCTGTATACATTTTCTTCTAAAATGGATGGGAAGGGATAAAGGAGTAGAAAACATGGTGATATTTTTTCCACAGTTGTGAAGCCTGATAGCATTGTAGTAGCCTAATGCAAAAACCTTCCAAAATAGTAGGCTTCTGTGGATATTAGCAGCAGTAGCTTGCCTTAGAATGGAGCCTCTAAAGTCCTAAATAGAGAACATGAATAGCTGGAATCAGTGGTTAAATCAGGATTTAATTAAGCTCAATTTATATCACTGCATCTAGCTTAGAAGGGAAAAATAGGGTTTTCTTTCTGAAAATGGGTGGACTGGCAAATACCAAGACAAATACTAAAGTTACAAAATATAGTGAAACATATTTCCAAGCAAATTTCTATCAGAGACATCTCTCATTGGAGAGGTCTTTCTTCAAGAACAAATCTATATATCATGTGATATGGAATCATAGAACATGTCACTATGTTTGTCCAGGTAAATGAAAATATAGTCTCTCTAAATCATCTGGCAGCCAATACTCTCCTTAGTTGTTAGTTAGAGGGTGGGTAATGAGGAAACTGTGCTAGGAGTGAAAGGGCACAGATGTTTACTATAATATTCCATATCCATACTTGATTTATGGTTCTTCCTATTGCTAAAACAACTCTTGGCCTTTTAACGTATCAGTAGATCTGAAGTATGTAAGATTCTTTCCAAGTCAGCATTTTATCAACCTATTTTTCAAATTTATTGTAGTTTTTGGTTCATGTTTTTTTTTAATTTTTATTTTCTGTATACATAAATGTTATTCACATATTCACAGAAGAGCTAGCTCAGACTTTGTCACAGGACCTTTGATATGTTTTAACTCTCAATTTGGAACAACTTCTTATGACATCTATTTCCATTGAAGGTCACCTCTTTAAATTTGGTGATTACCAAGGGAATAGCTCTTGATGAATTGACAGCTTAAACCCCTCATTTCCATTCACAGTTATTTGTATTGATTGTTCTCAACAAAGACCTTCAGTTCTACTGCAGACTTTGGCAACCTGGCTAATATATAATCATTTTTATGCTATTCTTAAGAAAGAAGGCCTTACAAGGTGTCAGTAGTTTTAAATGGGTCGAGACTGGTTTCCCAATAGGAATACAAGACTGACGTACAAGTGTTCAGTGGCTTATAAAAAGCATATCAAATCATCCCAGTGACCTTGACAAAGCTCTATATTTTAGGAAGAAATATGAGCAGGAGGAAGTTATAAAGGGTAGAACCAAAGTTTCATGACATCATACTGATATTCATTTGAATAAACATATAATTGTCATTCCGAAAACATTCTGCAATGTAAAGTTTGGATTCTTTTCCTTAGGAGGGAAAATGATTGCACTTAGTTTGAGATTTTAAATTCCAAATAGAGCTTTGTGCTGGGTTCCTGGAAATCCATGATGAAGTTGATATTTTTGGAGGCACTTAATTACCAGCTCAGATGTACTCCTAGGTGTCAAATGCCTTTCATCTGTGTTTTGGCACCATCCTTATCAGCTGCTCCCATTAATAAGTTTAATGGATTTCAGATGATTAGGATATGGGAAAATATGGAAATACAACAAACCTTCATTAAGTAAGCCTAATGAGGATGCTGGCACCAGAATGAATTTGTGAAAAGTCAGAATCTCAGAATAATTTTTTAAACAAACTCTGTTTCATTATTTTCAAGTTGAACAGTAAAACTGAGCTTACAAACTAACAAAATATTACCTAACAGAAGCCTTTAGGATACATGTTTTAATTAATAGAGGATAATAACTAGTAGTTAGCACATTAAATGTGTCATGGAAGTTTCCAAAGTGCTTCAAAGCAGGTTTTTTTTGTTCCTATATAAGATTGTTTAAAGTTCTGTTTGTGTATTTGATTTTTTTCCTTAATAGACTTTCAATTTATAGAAAAATCAAAGATATTCTTCAGTAGGGATTCTATCAAAATTTTATAAAAGTACTTGAATAAGTGACATCTTAAATAATGAAGTTTTTATTGATAATCTTTTTCTTATACATCAAATTCATTTCCTAATTTACTTTTTTTCTCCTCCCTTCCCAAAGAGCCATTACTGATAACAAAGAATAAAAGAGAAAAACAGCAATTAAGCAACTTACCAAGTGAATCTAACACATGAAATATTCTATACCCAAAGGTGCACCATCTCTTCAAGGAAAAGAAAGAGACTCATTCTCATATTTCTTCTGTAGGGCAAAGTTTATAAATTAACCAAACACCTTAAAAATGGAACCTGAATTAATAAAGTTTTGCCTTATCTATTACAGAATCATTATAGTATGGTAGATAATGGAGCTTTGGGCTTGGGGTTAGAAAGATCTGGGCTGAAATTCTACTCGTGATACTTAGTAGCAGACACTGGGCAATCTTTTAACCTCCATGGGTCTCAAATCATTTCCCCAGGACTTACCTGCTATCATCATAGACACTTCCGATTTGCTGTTTTGGAGGGAATGCCTACATCAGCAGTGGGATATCACCGAGCTTTCATAATTCATGTACTTTATCTCAGAAGGACTCTGTCCTCTGAATTGCAACTTCTCGACTCAGGGATCTCCATAAAATGAAGAACAATTAATTCAGTTGATAGGATAGTGTGAATACTTTAGAGGTGTCTAAACCTTTATAATGAGTGGTTTTATAATAAGTTGGACAGAGTACAGAGTATCTAAAAATGTACCCATATAACCTTTGGAAACTATGAGTTGGTGTCCACTTGAATGTTATCCTATTAAAAGCTCAGTACTATCAATGGCCAACTAGAGCAGAGGTTCATAGATAGACCTTAAGTTTTGTTCGGCAATGGAGAGATAGCTTTCATATCCACATGTCAACTAAAAAATTAGCTAACTACTTTCAGTCTCTTGTTGAAGGTATAGTATGAAATAAGTTACAATTAAACTGATATACAATTATTTAATAGACAGATCTAAGTCCTGAGATCTTCTTTCTGTTGCACATATTCTGGTGGTTAAAAAGATAACAAAGCAAATATCCTTTATTTCTTACTTTTCCAGATCCTTTCCTGGTTCTACCTTTGTTATGTTCTCGTCAGCCTAGATTACTGATTATGGTTCTCTCATTGTATTAGTGCTGTTTAACCTTTAAGTGGCTTTGGTACAGCAAATAATGAGCTAGCATGGAAACACTAGGGGATCAGCAAAACACTTCTCTTTATGGATAGCATCAATAATTATTTGCTGCAAACTGTAGCATTGGTCTAAAAATACGAGCTTGTTCACACTTTCTGGGATCCCTGGAAAGGCCAGTTACAACTACCCATCTGGTTAAAACCTTTTTATCTGATCAGATTTCTGATTCTGTTGTGAATGAAAAGGGAGAAGAAAAGGTAATTGGAAATTAAAGAGGATGATTCAGGCACTTGTAGAGTCCTGTCAGCTCCAAAGCTATGCATTGGCTAATCCAAATATAATGCAGCTTCTTTTGCAAACAAATGAAGTAAAAAAAAAAAAAAAGATTCATGTATAACCACTCTTCACATAAAGCTTTCCAGAAATTGCAGCTTAGAGGACTAACAGATACTAGTGATTTAAGATACCCCTCTAAAACAGGGAGAGAAAACAGGAAACAAAAAGTAATTTTCACTGGAGAATGGGGGGGTGGATCTGGGAGGTCAAGGTCTGAATTAGAAGAAGGTCAAGTCTAATCTGATACTCTAGGATAGTTCAATGACCACAGTATCTATGGAGATCATAGAGCTCCAAAGGGTTGAAGTGAAGCAGGTGAACCACAGATCAGTTATAGAATTTAGACCTAAGATTAGTAATGAACAATGAAGGAAATTCCAGAGAGTTAACACTTTGTCTGATTCACCCACATTGCTTAAAGCTTAGGTCTATCTGTTGTTCCTGGCCCTGGCCACTGTAGACATTGACATACCATTATGGTCATGGGAACTGCTCATTATGCTTTTTCCCCCCACTGAATTGGGGGTATATACTGTCCTTTTCCCCAGGATCTACCACTATTTTAATGCTGTGGTTGGGCAAAATGGCATTGGTAGAAAATCTACTTCAATTTGGGAGTAAACACATTGTACTCTATCTCCAAAGTCCCTTTAGGCAAATATCCCTGCCATTCTGCTAAGTGCTTGAATCATTACATGGAATTGAAAGAGCTGTCCACAAATATGATATAGAGAAAAATTCCCAAATAATGATGATTTTAGAGAAGCCCACAAAGTTGGAAAATTTCCTTCAAGAAAAGATCAATTATCTTGATTACAGTGGGGAGTCCAGGAAGTAAGCACTGGTCATAATGGCTACAATCACCAGGTTGCTATCAAACCCCTAGAATGGGGACAAGGTAGTGATGGAATCTAATGTCACAACTTCCTCAGGTCATGTATGAAAAGAGATAGTAATAGTTGCAACAAGTTTCCTGGTCATTCCATTAGATTATTGATACAAACACATATTTCAATTGGCTAGACCTAAATTTGCCCTTGTGGCATAGGCCTAGTACCTGGAAAACTCATTGCTGAGCCATCATGGACACAGAATGAATAGTCCCCAGTGACCCTTTCCAGGAAGCAGTAAGAAGAATGAATAGAAGTTCATCTAAGACTGACCATTTATTATTACCTATGGCATTTGTAATCTAAAGATTGGACTACTAGGTTATTGAGTCATCAGGATACAAATTCGAGTTTTTGTATCAGTGAATCTATTGTCACCGACTAAGAATAAATTGTTGATAACAAAGTTGAATATACTGAAAAATAATGTCCTAATTGACACTAATTGAATAGATGAGTGGTTGGGGGCAGTTGGGGTACTGTAGTCTCATGCTTCCAATAGGAGACCTAATATTTTGTTGTTATTTTTTGCATTGGTCAGATTGCAAAAAGATATTTAGACAGTGGCAGGGAATTAAGGAGGATGGTGTGGTATGTGATAGAAGGGCCCATTGATGTTGTTTTAGTAACTGCAATGAGTTATGTTGAGCAAATCTGGATATTTTAAAATAAGGAAAAAAAAGAGAAGGGGGATCCTGTGTTCCTTGGTTTTGGAATGTATCTATTCTTTCCAGACTCTATATCAGTGTCTTCCTCCTGAGCCACAGCCAGTGCATGTTAGTTAAAATCTTGACTCTAAGGGGATATCAAAAATCTTCCTGAGTGCTTGAAAGATGCCTTCATATTGTACAATAGGGTGATATTAAATGCCATGTAGGGACTGGCCCAATGGACAGCCTCCCTAACTGAACAGCATATATCAAAAACATTTTTGCCTTATTTGTAGGAAATACCCAGAAGGTAAGGTCCATAAACAAGTACTAGTACTGACTCTGAAATGATGAAACGTTCTCCCTCTGCCTACTGGAAAAAAAAGAAGAACTTAATGTACCTAGGGACCTAGACTGCTTCCTCTAAATGTTTCCTAAGTCAGTAATTTTTGGACATTGGGTTTTTCAGTGTACCTTGAAGCATGCCAAGATTTTAGAACCCTAAAACAAATGTTGTCACAACTGTGAGCTCTCTAGCTACCTCAGTTGAAAGGTTGGTAGTATGACAAGAAGCTCTACAATTGCAGTTGCCCAGACATCTATATGTTATTCATGTTAACCTATAGTTTTATATCCTACCCAAAGTTATTAGGACAGAAGATAAGGCAAAAATGAGAAAGAGTTAGGATCTAAAATGGTAAAAGAATAGGAATTCATATCCTAAAGATCCTGGCTTTATCAGTTGTCAGGGTGTCTATGGATGACCCAAGATCTAGAGGGATTAGATGTGTAGATAATTTGATTGTTAGTGATAACTTTAGAACCAAGAGGATCTGTGGGAAATTAGAAACTAATAATTCAGAAAGTTCCAATTAATTGTTGCTTTATTTAATTCAATATGATTCTCTAAAGCTTAAGTCTTCCTCTTGTAGTCACTTACATGTCCTGTGCCTATATGGTGTTGAGTTTGTCATTCATATCAATTCAGCTTATCTAGTCATCCTAGACATAATACAGAGGCTGTTATCACTTATCCACCTGATCCTTTGACTTAAAATACAAATTAGAGATTTTGTAAATAATGGTCTAAACCTCACCAGTCTGTCCACCAGTCTGTCCACCTGATTTACAGTGGAGGAAATTGGTACTGTGAAGGGTTAAATGACTTGCCTAAGGTTACACAGATAGCAAGTGGAAAAGCTAAAATTTAAACTTAGGTCTCATGACATTAATTTTCAAGTTGCCTTTCTTCAATAAATCATGGAGAATTTTGAAATTACTCTCTTCTGAGATGTAAATGGTTCCAATTTGAACCCTTGTATCATAATATAAAATTTTACATCTGATGTCCTACATGAAGATTTTAGTAGTAAAAACAAAATGTGATATTGGTATAGACTTTAAGTTTTATAAAGTACTTTGCATATGTTTTCATATGTGATTCTTACAACCACCTTATGAGGCATTAAGTGTAAATATGATCATCTCCATGTTACTGATGAAAAGCTGAATGTTGAAAAGAATAAGGAACTGATCCATGGTCTCACAACTAATAAGTTTTTGAAGTAGGTTCCAAACCAAGTCTTGTCTGACTCCAACTCCAGCACTCCTTCCACTACTGCATATTCAATGAAGAAGCCAGAGACTGGAGGTTGAGGGAGGGAACAATGAGAGGATTTTTTTATCTCCTTGTAAAAAAATCACCTGAAAAATCTTATCCCTTTGTATCTCATATTTTCATTAATGACATTATTAATGCTAATATAATTTATTAAGAAGAAACAAGTAGGTCTACATATTTGTAATTGTTGATGGCTTCTTAGTCACTTTACTTTGGTAATAATAGTATTTATATTATATGGCTATAAGTAATGGAAGACTACACACTTCAAGAATTGATAATGGCCTCTCTGGACTTTCTTCAAGCCAAATGAACTCAAACGCATAGGTTGAGGTACAAAATTCAGCTAGCTAATACCCTCATGTAATTGGCGTTAACTTGAGAATTATTATTTGTAATATTGTCATTCACAATCTCCCAAAAGAATGTTCTTCCATGAATAATCAGTAATATCCACACTCAATTTTCAGGAAAGTTATTTGTTATGATGTCATAATAAGAAAGGGAAAAGATAAAGGGAAGTAAATGCAGAATTCCGGAGAATACCAAGGAGAGATAAGAAAGAAATACAAAGAAATAGAAGGCAACAATAGAATGGGAAAGATGAGACCTCTTCAAGAAAATTAGAGATATCAATGGAAAGTTTCATGCAAAAAGGGCATGATAAAAGACAAAAATGGTAGGGATTTAACAGAAGCAGTAGAGATTAAGAAGAGGTGACAAGAATACACAAAAGAACCATATAAGAAGGATTTTAACATCACAATAACCATATTGGATGGTGATGTTAATCTGCAGAGGTTCCTAATCTTATTTGGCCTACCATCCCCTTTAGAAATTACTCAGAGTCCCCCTGGGGTTAGGTTAGGATGGGTAAGTTAACCTTTATTTTTAGGCAACACCACTCAATTGCACATGAGGCTACTACCGTTCCCCTGAATTATTTCAGTGCTCCCCCTAGGGGGCAGTATTACCCGATTTGGGAACCTATAGTAGAGTTTGATAGTCCTGGAGAATCAAGTCAAGTGGGCTTCAGGAAGCATTGCTAACAATGAGGCTAGTGAAAATGATGGAATTCCAGCTAAGCTATTTAAAACTCTAAAATATGTTGCTATTAAAATGATGCATTCAAATTGGAAAACACAGCAGTGGTCACTGGGTTGGAAAAAAATAGTTTATGTCCCAATCCTAAAAAAAGGGACAATGTCAAGGAATGTCCAAATTACAAAAAAAAAAAATGCTCATTTCCCAGGCCGGTAAGGTTATGTTTAAGGTTCTGCAAGGTATTCCTTCAGTAATATGTGAACCAAGAATTACTAGAAGAACAGAATGGTTTTTGAAAAAGCAGAGGAACTAGATAGTAAATTGGCAACATTAGCTGTATCATGGAGAAAGCAAGGGAGTTCCAGAAAAAAGAAAAAAAAAACCCTTCCATTTCTCCTTCATTGACTACACTAATCACAACAAAATGTGGCAAGTTCTTAAAGATACAAGAGTACCAAAACTTCTTACTTGTCTCCTGAGGAACCTGTATGAAGGCCAAGAAGCAAAAGTTAGAAACAAACATGGAACAACTGATTGGTTTAAGACTGGAAAAGGAATATGACAAGGCTGTACATTTTCAAGTTATTTATTTAACCTGTATGCAGAGTACATCATGTGAAATGCTAGGCTGTATGAATCAAAAGATGGGATTAAGATTGGCTTGGAGAGATATCAACAACCTCAGATTTGCAGGCTATCCCACTCTGATAGCAGAAAATGAAGAAAAATTAAGAAGTCTCTTGATGAGAAATGAAAGAGGAGAGTAAAAAGCTTGTAAAGTAAAAAGTAAAAGCTTACTTGAAGTTTAACATTAGAAAAAAAACAAACAAACTAAGATTTGGCAACTTATCCCATCACTTCCTGGCAAATAGAGGAAAAAAGAAATGGAAACAGTGTCAGATTTTATATTATTGGGCTCAAAGATCACTGAAGGTGGTGAGTGCAGCCATGAAATTAAAAAAAAATGTTCCTTGGAAGGAAAGCTATGGCAAATCTGGACAACATACTAAAAACCAGAGCTATTGCCTTGCTAACAAAGGTCCGAATAGTCAAAGTTATGGTTTTTCTAGTAGCAATGTGTGGTTGTGAGAGTTGGATTGTAAGGAAAGCTGAACATTGCAAAATTGATGCTTTTAAATTGTGCTGCTGGAAAAGACTTGTGAGAGTCACTTCGACAGCAAGGAGGTAAAATCAGTCCATATTTAAATAAATTAATTCAGGCTATTCATTGGAAGGTAAAATACTGAAACTGAAGCATAAATGCTTTGGCCACATAATGAGAAGACATGACTCTTTGGAAAAGACCCTGATGTTGGGAAGGATTGAAGGTAAAAAGAAAAAAGAGATGGCAGAGGATGAGATGGGTAGATATATCATAGCATCATAGTGTATCACAGATGGTATAGATAGTATCATAGAAAAGATGAACATGGAACTGGACAGACTTCAAGAGATAATGGAGGATAGAAGTACCTGGCATGCTGTGGTCCATGGGGTCACAAAGAGGCAAATATAACTAAACAACTAGACAAGTAAGAACAGTTGGTCAAAAAAAAAAACAAAATAAAACAAACAAACAAAAACTTTTCCTTCAAGGCTTAAGACACACTCTTTCACACATTTACACATTTTCACAGGAAACATGAACTCATGCTTAGTTTATTACCTCATTAATACTCAATGTTAAAAGCACTCATGTAGGAAAAAAAAATAAATAAAAAAAGGTATCTCTCAGTCCCTGGCACTTTATGCCCTAGAAGCCCTTTTTGGAGCCTATAGCCATCGTTCTTTTCTGGTACAAATGTCACATTCCTTGTGGAAGCCTTAATCCTTAGATGACTGTCTTGCAACATTTGTTTGTCCTTGGTGTTTAACTCTCCTCACAACTGGATATGCTGTCATCTACCAGCCCAGTCTCTCCAATCCATCGTCACTGATGAAATGTAGAGACAGGGAGAGAGAGATTTTCTTCCTTCTTCCTGGGAATGTATCATTAACTCTCTATAGTAAATATATAGGAGAATGTGGACAAAAACTATACAGGATGGGCAGGCATTGAAGAGAGCAAGATCTGTCTGTATTGTTGCAGAAGACACCCACATTAAGGAGATCACAGGTCCATTTGAGCACTTAATTATCATTACCGATTTTTCCATTCTTTTAATGTATTCCCTGTTTCAAAATTGATTTTGAAAATCAATTCCTGAGTACTTTTTAAATTGTGTCAATTCTAGCACTTATTTCTTCTGTGTATATTTTGGTCAAATACAGACACTCTTACTAGTTTAAAATTTTTAAGTGCATTTTCCATTTCTTCACATGCTATTCGCTTGAATCATTTAGACCTGGCTCCTTCCTATTTTTCTAGCTTTCTCACACCTTATCTCCCCTCCACTCCCTACTATATACTCTAAAATCCAGTGACACTGGCCTCCTTGCTGTTACTCAAAAAAGACACTCCATCTCCAAACTCCAGACATTTTCCCTGGATGTTCTTCATGCCTGGTATCCTATGCCTCCTCATCTCTTGACTTTTCTGACTTTCTTCAAGGTAGGGCTAAAATTTCACTTTCTAGAAGGAATCTTTCCTAATTCCCTATAATGTGAATGCCTTCACTCTGCTGATCTTCTTCAATTTATTCTGTATATATCTTGTTTTCATATAGTTGTTTGCATTTATATCCTCCATTAGACTGTGAGCAATTTTAGATCAGGTGCAATTTTTTTTTTTTGCATCCCAAGTAGTTAGCACAATGCCTAGTACATGATAGGTGCTTAATAAATGTTTGATGGCTTGACTTGAAGATGCCAAATATGGTAGCTCTGTGATTGTTGATTTTAAAAATACATTGACATGGCAATATTGTGAGATGAATATATCATCCTAACAACATACAGAGGAAGAAATGGGGGTGCGGGACAATCAAATGAACAAATGAATGGAATTCAGTTGTGAAATGAAATCCAACTGAATTAGTATACATAGGTTTTAAACATGCATTGTAGATAGATAATGAGTTTGGCTTAGATTTAAGTAGCAGGAGAAGATCAGGCTAGTACTTCTTTTGGGGAAATAAAGTATTTTCATTAATCCAAAACTGTTTACTGCTGAAAAAAAAAACTGATTCCATGTAAGTTTCTTGAGGACAGGACTATTTTGTTTTTGTCTTTGTATTCAAAAAGACTATGATTGTGTTTTGTTTAATAAATTTGGCTGAATTGTATTCTTCACACTAATATTTTCCCATTTAAACTAGTCAGAATCATAACCAGGGAAGACAAACGGGGCTTAGACTCAGGGCAGAGTATTTAGATGGCATTTTTTGGCAGCATTTTCTCTCTTGTCGATTCATTCTTATGATAGAAGTAGCAATAGCCTCATTCTGAGTTCACTTTGTTCTTTCTCCATTCTAGCACTGGGATGAGGCAGAGGCAACTTCCTCATGGAGGATGCTTCTTTCTCTCTATTGTCTATGCCCATTAGAGAATACCAGAAAACAACAGACAAGGTAAGAATATTAACCTTCAACTTGCCTGAGAAGGAAAAAAATAGTTGACAGTTTTTAGGTACAAAATTAGACCCCAAAAATCATAATCTACAGCATTCCTTATTAAATTCCCATATTCCAAATTTTAGAATTGGAAAGGTATTTTAAGTACTTCTTGCTAGAAAATTGCCTGAATCTGACAAACACAGTAAGTAGGATGCACCTTCTTTATTTTTTATGTGTTTGTTTCTGATAACAAAGAGTTGAATCATGAAACTTACCTTAATGATGATACAAATATTAGAGACCCATGCTCTAAGAAGAATCAAGATGGCAGGTAACTCAAAGGTCATAGAAAGATACATGTTGGGAATAAGTAGGTTATAAAATAGCAATGATAACTTGCATATGAAAAGTGGCATAAAAGATGTCATCAAAGACATGTATGACTAGAAGGGAGTTACACCAGATACATAAAAAGAATGAAGGCCTGAATGTTCTACTGAATAACCATGGAATGTTTAAATAAAAAAAATGAGAGAAAGGTTTTCTGCACATATGTTTGTGGAAGTTCATGAACAAGAAGACATTGAAGGATTGTGATCTGCACTGGTGGAAGGAGTGAAAATAATGATTGGATCATGGTTACACTAAATGTATTTCCTGGGAAATATGTTTGTTAACCAATACTAGAAATGAATTTTTTCTCATTGTTCTCAAAAACTAATAAAGAATATGGTCTGCAACGTTGTTTTTATTTATTATGAATTCATCATTTGCCCACTTGCCAAGGTACTGCCATGATTAGAATATTTAATGATTTCAGTCTTAGGATTCTTGTTATGATCTCTCCCTAAGTGCAGGCTATGTCTGATGCATGACTTCAATATTTCTCAAGCCAATTGTCAACCTATAAGATGTTCTCTTGTCCATGTGGAAGAAAACAGAAACTTTGGCTGAGAGCAATGTTATCTGTGTTCAGTGGTTTATGGGTGACTAATTCAAGGACTTTTGGGTCCTTATAAATTGTTGATGTGGAAGAGTTCCTTTTGGCTCATAAACAGACCTTAATACAAACGTGTTGTTTTGCTATTGCCCTGTCCTGCACACTTGCATAAAATGGATTGGATAAAACTAGTCTCATTATGCATCTGTGCCACATCATTAATGATGGGAAGTAGATTGAAATAAACTTTGTTCACACTACTTCAACACAGCATTTTTACATTGAAATAAAAATTCTCAAGTTGTTCATAAACTTATTTGGGCAGTAAAACTTATATAGTAGTTAATATTCTGAAGTAACATCTCATATTTTTATTACAGAAGGATAAAATATTTAGGAATTTGATTTTCTTTATGATTTTCTTGGGAAATCCAAACATCTATTGATGAACAAAAGGGATATTACAAAGAAGATGATAGAAAATGCAATTAGTTCAAATATTATAGGACATTAACTTGGTTAAGTAAAAGTAAATTGATTCCATGGTATAAAGTCTGAGGATATGTTTAAATGCTACCCAAACTAAGCCATTTCAACAGATTAAAATGAGATAATGCTGGACTTGGTTCAAATAACTAGGTTCAAATCCTAGGTCAAGTAATTTCAAGCTGCATAAGCTGAGGACAGTTACTTAAACTCCCTGAGTCTCAGTTTCTTCTTTTATAAAATGGGCATAACAATTAATTCACAGGATTGTTATAAAAACAAAATATATAATGTTAAACACTTTACAAAACTGAAGGAATTTTATAAATGTAATGCATTATTTTTTACTGAAATGTGTAAAAATTAATCAAGCCTATTATCTGAAAGACAGATTGTTTACTAAGACAAAAATATTAAAAGCAAAATACAAAATTAACAGTAATGTATTTTTAAAATATAGAACTTAGTCTAATTAGCTTGTGTATTATATATATATATATATGTATATATGTGTATATACATATATGTTCTTGAAGTATTCAAAGGCAAAAATTTAATTAATAGCATGGCCAGACTGGGCCTCAGAAAGGGCTAAATTCAATGATGTACTTTGAACATTGGAGAATCATCATTGTGTCTATCAGTAGGCTATAAAGTACAAAACAAGGATCCTTACTACAAACTCTTTGGGGAAGGGGGTGGGTGGGAGTGGGAGATATAACTTAAACGAGGTAATACCTCAGGAACTGAATAACAAAATGTTAACAGAAGAGTACAAGATCTAGGAAATGTCTTCTCTCCCCTCAGAACATTTAAGGAATGTTTTGATAGAAAAGTGTTGTATAAGAATCTTAAATGAGTATCTATTTAGGTAGGGGGCATTGGGCAAAAAATAGAGAACAAATGCATTAAAGGGCAGACATGAGGACAGAGCAGACAGAAAAGATCATATCCATATATTCATAAACACTGGCTTCTCAATGTCTTTGTTGTTGTTGTAGTTAAGTCACTTCAGTCATGTCCAAGTCTACCTGACCCCATTTGGGGTTTTCTTAGCAAATATACCAGAATGGTTTGCCATTTCTTTCTCCAGTTCACTTTATAGGTGAGGAAAGTGAGGCAAACGAGGTTAAGTAACTTGCCCAGGATCACACAACTAGTAAATTTCTGAAATCAGATTTGAACTCACAAAGATGGGTCTTCCCGACTCCAGGCCTGGCACTTTTTCCACTATGCAACTTAGCTGTTATCTCAGTGTCTAGGTCATCCAAGTTAGCACCATTTTAACTCAAATCCTCTGTACTTGCCAAACCATCTGAGCTTAAATCTGAGTCCTAAATGGACTCTTCTATTGGAAAGACAGTATCACCACGGGATAGTAATAAATTGGCTTTCTGACACAAAAGTCTCAAATGAGTTTAGGGGGCATGAGACCGTTTTCCCAAAACCCAATCACAGCTAGATAAGATCAACATCAAAGTACAGAAGTTGGGATATAATAGGCTAAAGCTTAGTGTTCAAAAAATATGTGACTAAAAAGTTTCCCATCTGAATTCTAATCTATAATATTAGAAACTCCAATGTAAGTTGTACCTTCCTTGGAAATATAATATTCACATGAAGCAATTAGTGGATATTAAAAGGTTTGTATTTAAGATTAGTAAAGCCTGATATCATACATTGATCTAGCACAAGGCCTTGCACAGAGTAAGTATTTAATTAATATTTGCTGAATTAAAAAATAAAATATTAAATTATGTTTTATGGACAATCAGATAATTGGGCAATATTTACAAATGAGGAATTATTCAGAGCCAGTGTAATGGATGTCACCAAAGAGACTTATTAAGTAGCTAAGAGATAACAAATAACTTCTGTGGTCTACCAGCATACACATGTCACTGAGACACTAGAACATTGACTAGACCCCTGTGGTAGGTTTACAAAAGGAAAAATTTACATGGAAAAAAGCCAATCAATGAATCAATCAGGTATTTATTAAATTTCTACTATATTCTAGGCATAATATTAGGTATTAAAGGTACACACAAAAAAGTGTAATCATCCCTGCTCTCAAGGAACTCACATTCTAAAAGACACGTATATATACAAATGTATTTAAAAATACAAATGTAGAGGAAGAGAAGAGAACAAACATTTATTAAATATGAATGCAAATAAAAACATATGAAGCAGATTTAAGGTAACCTTGGAGGGAAAGGTACTGATAACTGAGGGGAGAGAGAACTGGGAATAGCCAAATGGAGATGTTTGACTTGAGTGTTTGAGAAAACTAAGAATTCTAAAAGGTGCACATGAGAAGGGAGAAAACTGTTAAATTTGGGGGCAAAGTCACAAAACAAAAGATGAAGTATTGGGAGTATGGAAAAGTAAAACAGTCAGTATGGCTAAAACATAGAATATATAGGCAGTAGTAAGGTATAAGGTTACTGGAAAGGTAAAACAGAACAAATTTGTTGAAGTGGAAAAGTTTCTTTTGGATCTCACACATATCTTAATTCAAGCACCTTGTATTCATATTACCTTGTTCTACATAGCAGTGTAAATTGAATTAAATAAAACTAATTTCTGACCCCTTCCCTCATATTATTAATGATGGGAAGAAAACTGGAATACACTTAATTATGTTAACTCATCATTTCAAAGAGTTGTGCATGACAGGCATGGATGGGCAAGGATGATGAAATCTGAGATTAAATACAGTATAAACTCCATGAAAGTTTTTGTTTTCACATACACTTAGTAAAGAAACTGGAGCATAGTGGTTGCTTAATAAATGCTTGTCAAATGTAATCCATTGAGGGTCAGCTAGGTGGCACAGTGGATAGAGCACTGGCCCTGAATTCAGGAGGACCTGAGTTCAAATCCGGCCTCAGACCAAACATTTGACACTCACTAGCTGTGTGACTCTAGGCAAGTCACTTAACCCAATTGCCTAAAAACAACAAAAACAAACAAATTTAATCTGTTAAAATAGTTGAGTATTTAATATGGTGTTAATCATAAAATACTAATTTATTTACAGAGGAAACCAGAGAATTCTAGATTTGAAAAGGGCATCAGAGGTCATTTAGTCCTACCCTCTCCACCTATCCGTGTATGAATGTTATCTACATTATGCCTAAAATGCAATCTTCTATTACAGGGAATATTCACCATTTTGCAAGCTAGTCCAGTCCATTTTGGGACAGCAATATGTTAGGAAATTGTTCTTTACATTGAGTTACAATATGACTCTGAAACTTTGTGTAAATAGAGTTCAGGTTCCCTATGATTAAAAGGAGTGCTTTGTACTAAATTATCTCTAAGGTCCTTTCTTTCTCTAATAATAAATGGTTCTAAGTGCAAAATGAATTGGAGAAAAGAGAACTTAATTATTTCAAAATGTATTTGATACAATCCAGTTCCAGTGCAAAAGCAATAATCAATAATTAAGGACTCAGTCCCTTCAATTTTTCCTGTGGTGGGATTGGGCTTGTAGTGCATGTCTCCATGGTAGATGATAGATACCTCAGTTGAAATTTAATTTACTTAATCTGTCCTCAGTAATATTCTTCAATATTAAGTGCCACTCTCAGAATCATTCAATAAAATATATTTGCCTTTATCTCATTTTTACCTATCTTTTGCTTTCTACTAACACTTTACCTATATTCTATGATGAAATATGGAATGGCTTTCTTAGGTTTTCTAAAACATATAAGCCAATTTAAATTAACTAGTGACTCTACCTATCCCAGCTATTCTCCAGTCCTTTTCTTATTGTCCTCATCACTAAAATGGGAACACATACTTACTTCTTTAACATTCCCAGGTCACCTCATTCTCCAGACTGCTCCATTTACTAATCAGCAGTCTTGTCCACTTTGAGACGCCTCCAGTCAGGGCCTGCTCTCTTGATTGATTAGTCTCTGACCACGACTGCAATGTCATAAGGGACTCAAGCCATGGTCACTTCACTCCCAGCTTACTTTGTTCTCTGGATTGCTCCTCCTCCTTTTCACAAGCAGACTTGCTCCCATGTGTGTACCCTTTTCTCCCTCCTTACTTCCCAGTACCCATTTATGTTTCTTCTCTCCCTATTGGAATGTGAGCTCCTTAAGAGTATGGACTGTCTTGATTTCTTTTACCTGTATCTCTAGTACTTAGCATAGTTCCTAGCACAGCGCTTAATAAATACTTTACCTAGCCTTTAATAAGTCTATATAATTTCATCATTGTGAATTTCATCCTTTTAAGGGCATAGGTCACAGCCCTATCAATAGAATTTCTTTAACCAAAAATTTTTCAAATGGTGGCCAACATTCTGGTATTAAGTTTTGTCGAGCTGATACTCTGATGATGTCACTAGGCCAATATGTGAAGCCTGTACAGTCAATTTTACTGTTAAGACCCTGGGTCACCTTTACACCACAATGAGACTTTGAGCTAGGATTTCAGTAGAGCAAGAGCACAAAATCAAAACAAAGAATATGACATTAAATCCTCACGGATGTCTAAGTTAATAAAGAATATTGCAGTGAAAAGCACTGAATTTGGTGTCAGAGAATCTGATTTTGCATAGCATATTTTCAGATTAAACTAACTTAGTATCTTTTTTGACACTAGACCATCACTGGCTGTATTGATTTACCTTTAATCAGAGCTCTTGAGATTTAACATGCTGACTGTGATGTAGGGAAAAGACCACTTTTAGGTCAGAAAATCTGACTTCAAGTTTGAGCTTTACTACTAATTAATTTTGATACTGGGGGCAAGAAATTGGCCTTTTCTGAGGTACAATCATCTAGCCTATAAAATGAATGGATTGGACTAGATGATGTCTAAAGTTCATTCCTACTCAACAGTATGACCTTTATTAAGGTGGAGAGGTGACCCTTGAACGTATACCAGCAGAGTACAAACTCTATTACATTCTCCTTATATAAAAAAGATTTTGAATGTGGGCTTGGGCAGTATTCATGACATTTGAAAACCTGGTTGAAAAGGATTAGACATCTGAGGGATGGCTTTTTGGTCATAGAAACTCACAAATATCATCTACTGTGGTGTGGCTCAACTATGATCTGCATGAGTTAAGCAAAAGGAATACTTATATTGATTAAATTATAAACATTTCAAAGTGTCCCAGAATAGGATTATAGAATCACAATTCTAAAACTGGAAAGAAACTAATTGACAATGTAGGCAAACTCCCAAATTTTATACAGAAACAACCTGAGACTGAGGTAGGCTTAAGTGATTTGCCCAAGATCGTGCATGAAACAACAGAGGCAAAATTTGAACCCAGTTCTTCTGATCTAGATCTATGCTGTAGCATATTGTCTTTAGCATGAGAATTAAATGTAATTCATGGGCAAATAGCTGAATGACCTTGGACAGTTTACATTTTCTTAACCTCAGTTTCTTCACTTGTAAAATTGGCTGAAGGTGGGGGTGGAAGTGGGAAATTGATCTCATCCAACTAGTCTTGAGTCTATGACTTAGCTATTGTTTTCATATCAATTGTCCCCAGTTTTGGTACTCTGTTGGGGCTACAAAACTCACTTTGCAGTCATGTTGGCTAAAGCAATATATGCTATTAAGTGTTTGTAACTGTAAAGTCCTATATATGCAATTTACTGTTATTATTATAAATTAAATTCTGACTACTTTTCACTATACCAAACCTATAGTGATAAATTTATGAATGGATGAGTGGTGATCACATTGTCCCTAATATGTAGCATTTTACAGTTTACAGAGCACATTTGTGTTATGTTGTTATTGTGTCTAACCCTAACAACAACTTGGTGGGGGAGACAGTGTGGGAAGGTATGGTTTGCATTAATATTTTCACCATTTTACAAATGAGGAAAGTAGGTCCAGAGAAGTTAAGCAATCTGTCTGCAGTCCCACAGTGATGGGCAAAGTTAGAAGTTCAACCTTAATCTCTAAACTTCAAATATGATACCTTCTCTTCTACATTATGCCACATTTCATAATATTAATTATAAGCATTTAACTTTATAAATGTAATTCAATAAGTATTAGCTAAACATCTCCTGGATGTACATGTCACTAACATAAATACTGGACATATAAATACAAAAATAAAGAAAAGTACTCAAGGAATACTCCTCCATAAGGAAGGGTGGCAGCTAGGTAGTACAGTGGACTTGAAATCAGGCAGGCAGACTTGAGTTTGAATCCTGCCAAAAGTATGATCTGCTATCTTGTGCTTACCTTACATTAACCTCTCACAGGCTCAGTTTCCTTATCTGTAGACTGGGAATAATGACACCCCCTATCTCTTTGGATAGAGGAACAAAGGAAATAACAAATTGTTGGAACAAGGGCAATAACAAATAAAGTGCTTTACACACCTTAAAGCATTTTAAAATGCTAGCTATTCTATAAGAAAATAGATGAGTAAATGAGAAGTGATTTAAGGAGAGAGCCCTGGGGCTTCTTATACTAGATGGCACCTTAAATAAGACTTAAAGAAAGATAAAGATTCTAAGAGAAGGATTTGGGTATGGAGGACATTCTAAACATGAGGGAAAGTCTCATGGAGAAAGGCATTCAGGAAAATACAAGTATGCCAGTTTTGTTGGAATCTACAGTATCTAAAGTAACAAAATGTGAAATAAACCTAGATAGTTAGACCAGAAGCAGACTATGAAAGGCTATACAATCAGGGTGAGGAAATTGTGTTTTATCCTCAAGGCAACGGGAGCCAATGGATAGAGAGATATATGTGTGAATGTATATGTATATATGCATATGTATGCATGTATATAAATTTATGTACACATGCATCTATGTGTACATATGTATTTATAATACATTCCAAGCATGTTTATTTTTACAATAATATATTATACATTCAAAATTATATTTTATGTTATACATACATAATTATTACTTTTTAAATGATTACATGATAAATACATAATTATTGTTTTCCTTATCTTCATTTCTAAATACATCCCCCTTACCTGGTAGGTCATTTCTTATAACAAAAAGAAAAGTAAAGAAAGGAAAAATAAAAGAAAGAAAAGGAAAGAAAAGG
This sequence comes from Vombatus ursinus, assembly GCF_900497805.2. Taxonomy (NCBI): domain Eukaryota; kingdom Metazoa; phylum Chordata; class Mammalia; order Diprotodontia; family Vombatidae; genus Vombatus; species Vombatus ursinus. The sequence goes on along the minus strand of NW_020954572.1, from coordinate 7,878,287 downwards.
GGAAAAATCAGTAAAATAAACCTGCACATCCATTGGACCTCACAGTATATGCAGAGCTACATACCTACAGTCTCCCTCTTCTCCTATGAAGAAATATTACATTTTAGAAAAGCTATTTTGATATATACGGAGAAGTTTTTGGGAGAGAGAGAAAGAGAAAGAGAGATTTGAAGCTGGGAGAAATTTAGGTGTTTTCAAAGTCCCTTTACATATAGCGCATCATTTGAATCCCAACAACTAGCTTGTGAAATAGATAACAATATTCAGCCCATTTTATAGATGAGGAAATAATCTGAAAGACTTCAGCGACTTATCTGAATTCACACACCAGTAAATGGCAGAGTTAGGATGGAAACCTAGACACTTTCCACTGCACAAATGTGCTCCTCATCTTAATAAGGCAGACAGTTGGGCTACTCAGTTTACTGATCATCCAATGACCCAGAATTCATGGTGATCTTTGAACCATGGGCCAAGATCACATGGTCCAGCGGTGAACCTTAGTCATTGTGTTTTGCCAGTGGGCCACGTAAGCATGATTTCTCTACTTCTCCCTCACAGCAGTATATGCCTATGGATCAAAAGGGAAGTGGAAATTTCAAAGTGCTGAATTACAGTATAACCAACCCTTATGGAGAATTACAGCTTTTGACACCTTCAAATAAGAACCACAAAGGAAATTTCATTGTATCACTTCATTTTTTCTTGTGGTATGGCACTAAAGAACTAAGGAAGATCTGTTAAAAAAATCACTCTCTACCTTTCTAATAGCTTTCTAAGAAAAGCTGTTTTTCTTTTCACTATCAGATCACCAAATGATAGAAAGAGGCAACTTTCCTTTTCAAAAGCATTTCAAGGGCATCTGTACCTTCCCCAACCCCCACCTTTGTAGTGGATGAAATACACAGCCATATGTTAATGAAAAAAAGAGTTCATTTGATCACAAAATATATACCTTTTTCATTTTTTAAAAATCTAGTAGACATGACCTTGTTATGTTTCTACCTTCCTTTTTACTCATCCTCAGTTATACTGCTAAACAGTGGGGAGAGCACTTAGCAGAGTCCTTCTATTTATAATCTAACATAGGGGCTTTTCAAAGAAAGGTCAGCCTTTGGTATATAATAGATAGCTATAAATATAAAACCAAGTAAATAAATTGTATATTCTTGGAAGAACATCTGTGCATAGGGTAAAGATGATTGCATTTGCCTACTCAGCACTAATTCCTCACCTTTTGAGTATCTTTCATAGTCCCTTTGGTAATATTAATTGCAAGAAACCTATTGGTATTTTAAGGAGAGTCATGGGAATTTGTCCCATTATCTGTCTGAGTAACTGTTCAAAACAGACATCCATCAGTACTGACGATCGAATATTGCATTGTGGCATTCACCCAAGGCCCAGCATCTATCTAAGCATTGACTTTACATTTGCTCCAATCCATTTCAAGATGAGAAATGGGACTGTTGTTGCAAAATCACATTTCTAGCAATTTCTGTTAGCAGGAGGAGATGAGCTTTCAATGAAGCAATTGTTCACTAAATGGATTTCTGTGGCATATTGTATTGGGTCTTGGGTTCATTGATTTGTATTGGACCAAGAGGCACAAATTGAAAGGGGGTATTTCTTCAGAAGAACATAGGGCTGGTGGGAGATTTCTTATTCCCTAAATCAGGGGCTTGAAGCCACAATAGAAAAATTTGTTCAGAGAGTAAATTTTCTTTGGTTCTTTAAAACAAAAGTCAAGTGTCTCATAAGTGTAGAGACATCTTATCTTTTCAGGGACAGTTTTTGGAGAAAAATGCATTATCTGAGTAGGTGGTTGAAGAGCTGGGAAATAGGATACAAAACCTCTCAACTCTAGGTCACCAGTTTGATGAACACAGCCCAGGTGAGAAGTGACTATAATTCTTTCCATTGTTCTGCACTTTGATGGCCTAAGTAATAGGTATATGGGATCTATCCAGTTAGGGATATTGGAATTGCCTGGTGGGAGGAAACCCATGGTCCACTTAGTCTGATATTAAATTCCTGGCAAGGAAAAATGCTGTATGATTTGTAGAGAGTGATTTAAACTCTCATAATGCAACAGAAGACCCAGAGAGGAAATATTTTTTCCAAGCTTAGCTAGTTATCTTCTAATTTTTATTACTGAAGCATGAGAACCTATAGCCTTTATCTCTTTTATCCTCTGCTAATGTAACTACAGATACTCTTCTCATTCATTAATTCTAATCCTTTTTTAATCATAGTAAACTATTTGCCTCAGTAATATCCTGTGGTAATGAGTTGTGTTTAAAAAAAGTATTTCCTTTAATCCTTTTATAATGTGTTGTCTTTTAATGTCATTGAGTGCTATTTTTGTGTGCTGAAAAAGGAAAATGCACATATCCAGATAACATTCTCTCCCCCATTAAGAATTTTATAGTTTATTTCCCCTGGCTTTCTACTTAATCAAAATGTTCCTAACAAATTTTGAACATTTTTGTTTTGCTTTGGAAGAATTCAACTGAGTCTAACGAGACATAATCTTACCTCAGCAGTGCCCAGTCTGCTCCTGATCCCATTTTTGAAATACTCTAAAATAATTAGGGGAGAGATTCACTGATTTTGGAGCAATTTCATGAAAGGAACAACTTCATTTAGAACAGACACCAACATTGCAGATAGAGGAATGAACTTAGTGTTCAGAAGATCTGGGTTCAAGTCCTACATCTGACATATATTAGCTATATGACCATAGACAAATCACTTAATCTTTCATAATAGCCCAGTAATTTCTCTAAAACCATAAATTACAGATGAGTTGTTGATGTATATCATTGGAGAGTTTACATACTAGAAGATCCCTAAATCAATTCATTTTTAGATATAGGCCAAATAAAACAAAATTGTTATCTAAAAGGAACTTGGCAGTAATGGAGAGTATTGGGCTTGTAATAAAGTAGACCTGGGCTCAAATCCTATCTCTAATAGATACCAGTTTTGTGACCATGAATAATTATTCACTAGGACTTATATGCTAAATCACTTATGGATTGTGATCAGCAATGCTGTAGAGAATTGTTATACTGAGTTTTTCATCCTTCAGTGAAATCATAGATTCTTCTAATATTCTTTTTTATACACAGCAAAATGACCACATGGAGTGACCTCATTGATGATTTAAAAAATAATGTCATAAAATATTTTGCCACAGAAATTAAATCAGCAGCTCTTTGGGATATGAATGTATTAGAAATAGACTGGAAGAAATGCTCAAAGCACTGTTCTTGGGCATAAGCCCAGAACCATCTACTTGTTTTGGGATTCAAGTTGTCTCAGTTTATAAATTTTCTTTTTCCCCATTTTTTTTACCAAAAGTTAGGTAAAATAACTAACATCAAAATGGAAAACCAATAGATATGAGTTGCTTTTGAGCTTGCAAATAATCCATTCAGATGCTTACATAGAAATGGCATGGAAGTTTCAAGCAATTCCAAGAGAGTCTAGAGGGGCTTGTTAGTTAGGGCTTTATCTCCAAGCTGTTATTTAGATGATTTGCCATGGAAACTGGTGTAATGATATATTGAAATGGGTCTAAATCTCTCACTTGTTCAGGATTTAATACTCAGTCCATGTGTCTCTCCCCCTTCTATGCCCAAAAAGGATTTTGAAGTGATCTCCTTCTGAACTTTGCCTTCTGTTTTCAGCACTTTAGAGGAAACTGGCTGGCAGTTTACTGATGGATGGAAATGGGCTTTGAACACAGCAACCACAAGGGATTTTATGCTATAACAGAACATAGTCCCCTAGACTAGTACTAGGCACTAAATGGGTACTCAATAAAGTTTAATTGATAGTGCTGAATTTCACTTCTAGCATTGGGATTGTTTCTCTTATGCTGGTAAAGCCAATTGAAGTGATGGGTAAGTGTGCTTAGAAATATGACTATTTGTAGAAGTATCTTTTTATGTTCTCTCACAAGATATTCTAGTTGTATGAAAGGTATAGTGAAGTAGAATGAGGATTCAGCAAAGTAGAAAAGATGTATTTGCACATGTGCACATTTGTTTTTAAATAATGAAATTTTCCAGCCAAGAGAAATGCGTGACTGTTTTGATATTTTATAATTTGAACTATTATAATAAAGTATAATTTTCATTTGATATTACCCTCTCCTTTCCCTTAAGATATATGAAAAATAAGATGAGTTGACTAGACACTCTCCTTTGGGAACTCACAATAGATAAAGGGAAGATCAGATGGGTGTAGGCAGGTTTCCCTTGGCTATTGACCCAAGTCTATAGTCTAGGTGGTTCTGGAATCTTAGAGATCAGTGATTCTAATAAGTTTCTAGTTAGTTCTCTCTCTCTCTCTCTCTCTCTCTCTCTCTCTCTCTCTCTCTCTCTCTCTCTCTCTCTCTC
>NW_020954572.1:7820422-7873868 GCF_900497805.2 Vombatus ursinus | reverse complement strand
CTCTCTCTCTCTCTCTCTCTCTCTCTCTCTCTCTCTCTCTCTCTCTCCCAGGTGCATGTGACAATAAGGAGAGGTTTTTTTTTTAAATGAACTGTTCACTGGGTGCTCATATTAGAAATACTACTACTACTACTGTTACTATTACTAGCTAGCATTATGTAGCATTAATGTTTGCACAGTGTTTTACAAATATGACCTCATTTTATTCCCAATAACCTTGTAAGATAGGTGCTTTTATTATATCAATTTTGGAAATGAAGAAACTGAGGAAGATAGAAGATAAAGGACTTGCTTACAGTCACAAATCTAGTGAATGTCCAAGTCAAGATTTGAACCTTTTTTCCCCATGAACTTTTCAGAGATCAGAGGAGTTGTATATTTTAACACTTTACAAATTTTGACATCTCTTCCGTACTAGGGTGGAAATGGGATTATACAAAGATTCAATAAGGACATAGTTCTTGATGATTTAAAAAGAATACACAAAGTGGCAGAGCCAAGATGGCAGAGTAGGGGCGGGAGCTCATCTGAACTTTCTCAACATTCTCCTCCAAAAAACTTTAAAACAACATTTCAAAACAAATTCTGTAGTGGCAGGGCCAAAAAAACTGGAGTGAAACAAACTTTTAACCTGATAGCTTAGGAGGTACGTGAAAAAGGTCTGTCACACCTGGGTGATGGTCAGGCTGGAGAGCAACATAGGCCTTGCTGTGGCAATGCCAGCAGCAGGCCTTAGAGGCAGTTGCAACAGCAGCAGCAACAACAGCTTTGGGAGCTCTCAGCACACAAGAATACAGTGAAGGGGTCAGACAATTGATCAGAAAGAGATTACATGAGACCATTTTCTGACATTGTGTTCAAGATACTGTAGCAATGCCCATACTCAGTTCTGGGTCACAATTTCAGGGCAAAGAACAATACTAGTGCTAACAGTCACAGGGGAGTTGGGGCCCTGGTTCATTTCCAAGGCAGAAAGGAGCATAACATTTGTGGAAACCACTGGCAGCTACAAGGGAATGAAGTCCCTTCTTGGGTAAAGACCGAAGCCCAGATCAGGAGAGCAGTAACCTCACTTCTCCTTAGATCATACCACTTAGGAGAACTGAAAACTTACAGAACCCCAAAACTAACTCTGAAAACAACAAAATGAAAAACCTGAAGCTTGGGATAGTGGCCCTTCATCATTGAGGAAGAGAGAAAATTTAACATAAGGTTCAAAGTCAAGAAATGCCCTGAAAAAGTGAGCAAAAAACAATAACAACAATGAAAGAACCTGACCATAAAATGTTACTATGGTGACAGGGAAGATGAAGACACAAGCTCAGAAGAATGCAAAGATGACAAAATAGCTAAAAGCAATGCCTCAGAGGAAAAATATGAATTGGAAAGAAGCCCAACAAGAATTGTTGGAATAGTTTGAAAAGGATTTAAAAAAATCAAAAATGAGAGGTAGAGGAAAAATTGAGAAAATAAATGAGAGTGATACAAGAAAATTATGAAAACAGAATCAACAGCTTTGTAAAAGAGGCCCAAAAAATATTGAAAAAAGTAACACCTTAGAAAACAGAATTAGTCAAGTGGTGGAAGAGGCCAAAAGGTGACTGAAGAGGAACTCTTTAAAAAGTAGAATTGGTCAAATGGAAAAAGGAGGTGCAAAAACTAATTGAAGAAAATAATTCCTTAAAAATTAGAATTGGACAAATAAAAGTTAATAACTCCATAATACTTTAAAAAACAGCAAAACAAAATAAAAACAATGAAAAAATTAGAAAAAAGTGAGCAAACTCATTGGAAAAACAACCTGGAAAATAGGTTGGGGAGAGATAATTTAAGAATTATTGGACTACTTGAAAGCCATGATAAGAAAAAAAGAACCTAGTCATCATATTTCAAGTAATTATCAGAGAAAACTGTTCTAATAGCTTATGATCAGAGAGTAAAATAGAAATTGAAAGAATTCACCAATCTATTGAAAGAGATACCAAAATGAAAACTCACAGAAATATCATTTTCAAATTCAAGAACTTCTAGGTCAAGGAGAAAATATTGCAAACAGACAAAAAGAAACAATTCAAATATCATGGAGCCATGGTCAGAATCACACACAATTCAGGAGCTTCTACATTAAAGGATCAGAGGGCTTGGAATATCATATTTTGGAAGGCAAAGGAAGTAAGGTTTCTTTTTTTTTGTTTTTCTTTCTTTCTTTCTTTCTTTCTTTCTTTCTTTTTTTTTTTGGTTAGGCAACGGAATTAAGTGGCTTGCCTAGGGTCACACAGCTAGTGTGAGTGTTTTGTTTCTGAAGCCAGATTTGAACTCAGGTCCTCCTGAATCCAGATCCAGTGCTCTATCCACCTAGCTGCCCCTAAGGAGGTAAGATTTCAACCAAGAATAGCCAACCCAGAAAAACTGAGTGTAATCCTTCTAGGGGGGGAAATGGATATTCAATGAAAGGAGGACTTTCAAAAATTCCTGCTGAAAAGACCAAAGCCAAATAGAAAATTAGACATTCAGACAAAAGGCTCAAGAAAAACATAGAAAGATAAACATAAAAGAGTAATCATAAAAGTCTCAATAAAGTTAAACTCTTTACATTCCTATATGGGAAGGTGATACACATAGCTGCTAAGCACTTTATTTTTTTAGGATAGTTAAAAGGAGTTTACAATGACAGATAACATGGCTGTGACCTGATTATATTGGAATGATCTTCCCCTCAAAAAAAAATAAAGGAGTAAGAAAGAGGGATGTACTGGGAGAAGAAACAAGGGAGAGGAAGAATGGGGAAAATTATCCAATTTAACAGAGGTACAAAAATAAGGGATTTTACAGTGAAAAGGAAAATGGGATGTGGTGGTGGGGCAATACTTGGACCTCCCATCAGAATTGGCTCAAAAAAGGAATAAAATACACACTCAGTTGGATATAGAAATCTAACTCACTGTACATGGAAATAGAAGGGGAAAAGGATAAAAAAATTATGTGGGAAGGAGAGCTAATAGAATGGAGGGTGAATTTGGAGAGGTAGTGGTCAGAAGCAAAACAGATTTTTTTGAGGAGGGATGGAGGAAAGGGGGGAGGGAGAGAAAGAGAGAGAGAGAGAGAGAGAGAGAGAGAGAGAGAGAGAGAGAAAGAGAGAGAGAGAGAGAGAGAGAGAGAGAGAGAGAAAGAGAGAGAGAGAGAGAGAGAGAGAGAGAGAGAGAGAGAGAGAGAGAGAGAGAATATAAGAATTTGGAGCAGAGTCTATTATGTTTCACCTGAGGTTAAAAAAAAAAGCAGGAATAGCAATCATGATCTCAGAAAAAGCACAAACAAAAATAGACCTAACTAAAAGAGATAAGCAGGTAAATTATATTTCATTAAAATGTACCATGGACAATTAGCTGATATCAATACTAAACATATATGCTCCAAATGATATAGCATCCAAATTCTTAAAGGAAATGTTAAATGAGTTACAAGAAGAAATAGACTAAAGCTATATTAATGGGGAATGGTAACTTTCCCCTCTCAGAAATAAATAAAACTAACCATAAAACAAATAAGAAGTTAAGGGGATGAATAGAATCTTAGAAAAGTTAGGTATGATAGACCTCTGGAGAAAATTGAAAGGCAATACAAAGGAGTATACTTTTTTCCTCTTACACATGACACCTTCACAAGAACTGACCATATATTAGGGTATAAAACCTCACAACTATTTGCAGAAAAGCAGAAATATTAAATGCATTCATTTCAGACCATAATGTGATAAAAATTATATCCAATAAAGGGACATAGAAACAGGTTAAAATTCATCAAAAACTAAATAATCTAATCATAAAGAATAAGTAAGTAAAAGAACAAATCACAGAAACAGTCTTATTAAAGAGAATGACAACAATGACAAAGTACACCAAAATTTATGGGATGCATCCAAAGAAGTATTTAGGGAATAAATCATATCTCTTAATACTTATATCCATAAAATAGAGAAAGAGAAGATAAACGAATTGAGCATGTAACCAAAAAAAACTAGAAAAAAAATTTAAAATCACAAATTAAACACCAAATTGGAAATCTTGAAAATCAAAGGAGAGAATAATAAAATTAAAAGTAATAAAACTATTGAGCTAATAAATAAAACTAGGAACTGATTTTATGCAAAAAAAAAACAACAAGAAAATATGTTGGTTAGTTTGATTTAAAAAAAAACAGAGAGAAAAGAGAAAGCCAAATTACCAGCATCAAAAATAAAAAGAATGAATTCACCACCAACAAACATGAAATTAAAGCATTTATTAGGAGGTATTTTGTTCAATTATATACCACTAAATCTAATAGTCTATGAGAAAAGGATGACTATTTATAAAAATATAAATTGTCCAGATTAATAGAAATGGAAATAGAATACTTAAATAACCCTATCTTAGATAAATAATTTGAAGGAAGGTGGCCTAGTAGTACCATATATCAAACTGTATCATAAAGTGGTAATCATCAAAACAATCTAGTACTCTAGTACTGGATAGTACTCTATGGTGGATTAGTGGAATAGATTAAGCACACAATACACAGTAGTAAATGACCATAGTAATCTAGCTTTTGATAAACCCAAAGATACAAGCTTCAGGGAAAGGAACTCACTAATTGACAAAAATTGCTGGGAAAACTGGAAATTAGTTTGGAGGAATCTAGGCATAGAAGATCCCACACAGTACACCAAGAAAAGTTCAAAATGGGTACATAATTTGTACATATTAGGAGAGCATGGAGACCTGGCAGGTCTATGGCTAAGGGAAGAATTTATGACCAAATAAGAGATAGAATGCAGGGTAAGATGTAAAATTGATCATTTTAATTACATTAAATTAAAAAAGGATGTTGTCAGGGGCAGCTAGGTGGTGCGGCAGATAGAGCACTGGCCCTGAAGTCAGGAGGACCTGAATTCAAATCCGGCCTCAGACCAAACACTTGACACTTAATAGTTGTGTGACCCTGGGCAAGTCACTTAACCCCAATTCCCTAAAAAAAAACAAAAACAAAAACAAACAAACAAAAAACAACAGCCAAACCAAAAAAGAATGTTGTCAAGATTAAAAAAACAAAACAAAACAGGAGAATGGGAAAAAAATTAGGGCAGGTGTTTTTTCTGATAGAGGCTTCATTTCTCAAACATACAGAGAATAGAGTCAAATTTATAAGAATATGAGTCATTGTGCAGCTGATAAATGGGCAAAGTGTATGAACAGGCAGATTTCTAAAGAAGAAATCAAAGATGTCAATAGTCACATAAGAGTGCTGTAAATCATTACTGAATAGAGAAATGCAAATTAAAATATTTCTGAGTTACCACCTCATACCTATTAAATTGGGTAATAGGACAGAAAAGGAAAATGACAAATGTAGGAGGGGATGTGGAAAAATTGGTAACCTAATGCACTGTTAGTGAAATGAACTGATCCAACCATTCTGGAGAGCAATTTGGAACTATACCCAAAGGACTTTATAACTGTCTATACCATTTTTATATAGAAATAGCACTCCTAAGTCTGTATCCTTAAGTGCTCAAAGAAAAGGGAAAAAGGCTTCCTGTATGTGCAAAAACATTTATAGCAGTTCTTTTTGTGGTGACAAAGTTGGAAATTCCCTATCAATTGAGGAATGGCTGAAAATGTTTTGTTATATGATTGTGATGGAATATTGCTGTGCTATAACAAATGACAAGCAGGATGGTTTAAGGAAAACTTGGGAAGACTTATATGAATTGATGTAAAGTGAAGTGAGAAGAACCAGGAGAACATGATACACACAACAGCAATATTGTATGATGATCAAGTGTGAATGACTTAGCTGTTCTGATTGATACAATGATCTAAGATAATTCCCAAGAATTTATGGTGAAAAATGCTATCCACCTCCACAAAAAGAACTGATGCACACTGAATACATATCAAAGCATACCTTTTTTTAAACTTTCCTTATTTTTCTGTTGGGTTTTTTTGTGGGGTGGGGGAATCTGCCTTTTTTTTGGCTACATGGCTAATAAGGAAAAATGCTTTGCATGATTTCACATGCATAATCTATATCAAATGTCTTGCTTTTTCAATGAGAGTGATGGCAGAGATGGAGACAATTTTAGAACTCAAAATTTTAAGAAATGAATGTTAAACTATTTTTACATATAATTGAGCAATTTTAAATAAATAAATAAGTAAATGAATTGGAGGAAAATCTTTTACTTTGCACTAATTATGACTATTATAATTAATTATAATACATGAACTATAATATAATTAATTATAACATGTAATAATATAATATAATTAATTATGACTAACTAATATAACTATCACTGACTATTAAAATGAAATATTGGTTGAACAAAAAGAAGACCCAATACCTTTATCTTATACATTTTGTATACTCTATTGTAGTCTATGATTCATAAAAATTTTCAATATAAAAAGATATTTCAAGATAATATGATGTTGTATAATGTGTATGTTAATAATTTCCCTGAATTTTGCTAAATTTTATAGTATGCATCCCAAAAGCAACTTTTTGCATCAAAAAATGTCAGTTTTATTTGATGCATTATACTCAACTTTTAGAAGCATCATGTCCTAGTTAAGCATTTAATGGACAAGACTGTACAAGTAACTTATTACGTAAACTATAGGATGTCCCAAAATACTTAGCATAGTTTTAAGCTTTCACAGTTTGTATTAATAGCTTAAAACTGCATTGATACTTTGGGGACACTATTTAAGAAAATGTTTTGAGCATCAGAACAATAAATTAAAAAAAAAATAGGAACTTTTGCATCAAGAACCAGGACCCAGTCACTGTTCAAAATAATGATATAAGCATTGAAAATATACACATGACTATAATACAAATTTAAAATTTCATAAAAAAGGTTGAAATAAAATATTGTTAGCTACAGGGAGAGCTCTCCATAGACAGGATGATTTTATAGTCCCTAAGTACAGTCTGCCTAAGTGGCAGTATAGAATCTAGTCATCCCCTATGGTAGTGTACAGATACAGATATCTATATTTTGTCACCACAGCCCTAAATTCCTCTTCTTATTACTCTGCCAAGAGATGGTAGTGTTTTATAGTATCTAAAAAACTGACTTCAAAAACAGGAAGATAGGGGTACTTTTCTACCTTTGACATTAACTGGCTGTGTGATCCTCAGTAAGTCACTTACGCTCTTAGTGCTCTAGGCTTCCCTCTGATATTGTAAGCTGTAGAAATGTTCCGACTTGGCCTGGTAGAGGGATGTTGCTTATCCGAGAATGCTTGATATCACTGAGATCACAAGTCTGTTCCTTATCTGCTGTATCACTATGTGCCTTCAAAGAGAATATGCATACTGAACCCTAGGAATATCTCCATAAATCTCATAGTTCCCCCAGATGAATTTACAAAGAACTGTAATTTAACTTCAAACACTATGCACTGAACTCTGCATATACTTGTGTTTAATAAATTGCTTAGCTGAATTGAATGACTCAGTTATACATATATTAAAACTAAATGGCTTTAATGGAGCACATCGATATACTTCCTTCTTTCTCACATCTTACATTGAATCACTTGCCAACTCTTGTCCTTTCTACCTTAGCAACATCATTCCTATATATCTTCTTCACTTATAATAGCCTCTGTGGTAGTTGAGGCCCTCATTACTTTTTCTGGGAATATTGCAATAAACATCTGATTGCTCTCACTGCTTCCAATCTCTCCCTTCTCCTAACCATGTTCAATAAAACTGATAAATTGATATTCTTAAAACACAGTTCTTTCTACATTACTTCTCTACTCAAAAATCTTTGGGATAAAATATATAATTCTCAGATTGATATTTAAAGCCCTCCAAAATCTGACTTTTTCCCTTTCCAATCATTCTATATTACTCCTCTTCCTATGCTCTTGACTCAATAAACTGACATTAGCTATTCCTTCTACATTCTGCCTCCTGATCTGTTCCTTTGTACAGGGATCTTTGATGTTTGTAAAACATTCTCTCCCCATTTCTGCTTCTTCCACTCAGCCCATAGTTTCTTGCAAAGTACATCTAACGTGTTATCTCTTACATGACATGTTTACTGATGCTTTCAGTTGTTATTGTATTTTATCCATTAAACTTACTTTGTTCGACTTTATAGTTGTGAAAATGTTTCATGATTATTTGCACTGACTATTCTTCCTTGCATCCATTTCTCTATGTAAATGATGAAAATTAATTATGGTAGAGGGGAACTAATTACCTACCTAGGATCACTCAATAAGCCCAAAAAAGATCATTTTGTGTTAGTCCATTATTTGTCTGATCTTAAAGGTTAACGATTTGATCAGTTTAGAATGGATGGGCTTTCTGGAATATAAAGATTAACAAGGTGTCATAAGAGATTGGGAGGAGACTTTTTTAAAAGTGAAAGGAAAGTCATTATTACTATAACTTACATGTGGAGAAAAGAGTAAGATGATCCTTTTGATCCTATATCATCTTAAGTACATTTTGCTTATATCTCTACTGCCTTCCTCAGCCAAATTCCTAGAAAAAGAAGCTATCTTTACTCACACAACTTTCTTTCCTCCTATTCACATCTCAACACCTTCCAATCAGGCTTCCATCACCACTTCTCAAATGAAATTGGTTTCCAAGGTTACCATTGATCTTGTTATTACTAAAGCCAGTGGACTTTACTTAGCCTTCATCTTTCTTGACATCTTTGCAGACTTTGTCATTGGTGACCACTCTTTCCCTCTAGATAATCTATTCTCCCTGACCTTCATGGCACTGCTATATTGTTCTCCTCACGCCTTTACGACTCCTCCTTCTTAATCTTCTTTTTAGGACCAGCATCATCTATGTCCTTGTAACCCTCCCCCCCGCCCCGCCATTCATGTGTATTCCATAGATTTATTTTTTGGACCATCTTATCTTCTTTCTCCATATTTTTACTCTCTTTGGTTTCAGTACGTCCTAAGGATTCACCTATCAGTTCTATGCAAATGATCCTAAATCAAAATATTTCACTCTAATCGCTCTCCAAAGATCTAGTCCTGAATTTTCAACTTCCTGCTGTACATCTCTAAATGTTCCATAGGCATTTCAAATTCAGCATGTACAAAACAAAATATTATATATGTATTTATTACATATTATATACACTACACTTAACAGAGAGATTTCTTTCCTAGAGAAGGGACATAACTGGGACTGGGTTAGCAATTATTTATCTGTGAAATGTCACAAAGTCCTATGTAGAGCCAGATGAAACCATCAACAAAATATTTTTAAGCACCTACTATTCTTCAAGTACTGTAGTAGGTGCTGGCAATACAAAAAAAAAGAAAGAGAGAAAGAAAAAACAGAGAGAGAAAGAAAGAAAGAAAAAAGAAGGAAGGAAAGAAGAAAGGAAGGAAGGAAGGAATGGAGTCCATTTCCTCAAAGATCTAACACTACTATGGGACAATTTGTCACTCCTATTCACAAGTTAGAGATCATCCTTGATTGTTTATTCTTATCTACCCATTTATATCCAAATCAGTTGCAAGTCTTCTCCATTTTATGTCCTCTTTTAGCCTCTATGGCCTTTATAGCCTCTTAACTGACCTCTTGGCATCCAATTGCTCACTCTTTTAATCTGTTTTCTACCTAGCTACCAAACTGACAGTTTTAAAACTCATGTCTGACTATGTCACTGCCTTGCTCAAGAATAGCTTTTTATTCCCCATTTTCTGTAGGGTCAAATGCCAACTTCTCTATTTAGAATTTAAATACATTTATATACATATAGAATTACTTTAGGAGAAAATGAGATTATTGCCCATAGAGGCTGTCTTCTTTTGATTTTTATATTCCCAGCACTTAGCAGAGTGCCTGAGAAATAGTAGGTACTTAATAATTTTGTTGTTATTGTTGTTGTTGATTACCACACAAAATTTTGCCAGGGACTTTGATTCAATTAACAGTTGCTGAACCAGTCCAAGTTATGTATCAACTAGAGGAAGAAAATACCTTCTGAAATTATATATCCATATACATTTATTTCTCTTTAATGTATAAAGTTAATCAAACTCAAACCAACTATATGCTATAGGGAATGGAAGTTTATTTTGATCTTTTTACTTAATTATTATATTTTCATAACTTTTCAATGTTTCTACTTTACATTAGAATGAAGTATGGCTCTCAATATTCTATCAAAAACACAGGCTTCAAAAAGCTTTAAGATCTCTTAACTAGGCATAGCACTTTCTCCAAATCTTTTGACTATTTAGTTTATATGACTAATAATTATCATGTCACAAACTATTGTAGTAATTTTTCTTACTTGACAAAATAATAATAATTACCAAATCCTAAATAAAAAAAAATATATGAAATGATGACTTGGATTTCTTAAGGAGCCAAAAAAAAATGCTTAATTACACTTACTTTCTTTAGCACAACCCAGTTATAGCTCAGCTGAATAGTGGACTAATGTAACCACCTTTCTTCAGGTTTAACATGGCTTCTGTATTTTACATTAGTAACATTCAGAGCATTCAACATCTTATATTGGTCCATGTATGTTTTTCATCTTGGATTTTACTTGGCACATAGTATTATTTGACATGTGCTCTCAAAGATGCCCATTTATGACCAGATCCAAAACTGTCTACTTCTGAATTGTAAGTGTGTGATCCTAGGAAATGGCAAGTTTCTGATAATGGTTTTCAGGTAGATGGTAATGATAATTTGTCTTTCTAAACATTTTTTAACTAGATCAACTCTATATCATTTTGGGCAGATTTTGAAAACTTCAATTTTAGATTCCAGCATCACTGAGAAATTGTTCAGTCAAAATATGTTTTATTAACAAATTTAGCTGCTTGAATCTACTTTATGCTGTTTCAACAAAGGCATCTATCCTGAATATTTCTGGAGCATTCCAGAGACTGTGGTTTAAGCAAATTGATGATCTTTAAGAATTATTGAACTTGTAGGAAACCATTGACAGAAGCAGGATTGTTGTACAAGAATTCACAACCTCATGTTTCATACTAATAAGTGTTTCTTACTGAACTGGAAACTTCACCTTAATTCTAGACAAAGGTGTTTCAGATGTCACTGAAGGTAATGGATATCAATAAATTCAGTTAAATTCAGATAACATGTAATGATCAGTCTTGTTTACTGAGAACCAAATATATGAATTTCCCTCCTATATTGAGAGAGATACTAAGAATATTTCTTTTTTTTTCATTTAATAATTAGATACATTGAAGTCCTACTTGATGACTCATGGAAGCATTGAGGTGACCTAGGGTTATCAAAGCTTTTGCAACTGGACCACGTGCCCTATCAGTTCTTGTCAAGTTATTGATGCTTCATATATGGTCCTAGTAATAGAATGCTTACTTTTCATTCAAGGAAGAAAATTCAGGAAAGTTTCATTAATAGAAGATCAAATACAAGTGATGAAACTTTTGGCCAATATACCTGAAGAAAAGTGTTCATGTGGATGTGGAGATGTGGAGGGATGACGATCTGTATTGCTGTACCTACAGCAAAGAAATCACATAAAGTATGAATGTAAGTTTAAAAAAAAATCACCAACAATACCAACAAAGAAAATAAGGCATTGTTTTATGATCCTATCACTGTGAGATGCCGAGAATAGAGGTAAGGAGTTAAATTTTATTTCCTTTTCTTGTTTCATTTATTCAAAAATGGTTTATTCAATGAATTTGACATACATATTTGAAGCATTTACTCTATACCAGGAACTGTGTTTGGTGTCAGATATTCATGAATATATGACATATGAACCCTAGCTGGAATGAAAGTGTTTACTTTGAATAATACATTGTGGTCTTATGGATACTGTCAGACTTTTGTGTCCAATTTTAGTTCTACTGAAGACATTACTACTAGTATCTTGTTCTTACTGTCTCATTTTTGTCCTAGATTCTTCTCCCATTGCTATATTCAATTCAATCCAATAAACATGTATGGACCATATTGTGGTTCAAAGGCAACATATTAGATGCTGGGGATAAAAAGATACCCCCAAATGGATGTCCATGACTTTAAGGAATTTAATTTTTACTGGATTACTATGCCATGTGCTTAGATAAATAAATCCAAAACACTAATAAAGAGTAACTAAAAAATAAGGAGTATTAGCCACAAGGTGGGTCAGGAAAGAAGAGGCACCTGAGTTGTGCTTTGAAGAAAGTCGTATATTCTAAGAGCTATATGAGAGAAAAGAGTGCATTGCAGACATGGGGAACAGTTTAAGCAAAGACAGAGAGGCCTGAGATAGAATGCCATGTAGAGGAAATAGCTGGAAAACCAGTTTGATTAAGAAAAAGATTTCATAAAGGGAAATAATGTGATATTAGACAAGAAAGAAAAAAAGTGATTAGGGAACATATTGACAAGGTCTTTAAATGTCAGACTGAAAGTTTTGCATTTAATTCTAGGGGCAATAAGGAGCCTCTGAAGAATTTTGAACAAGGAAGAGACAAGGCCAGATCTATCTTCTAAGAATATTCATTTATTACCCAAATTGAGGATAGATGAAAAAAAAGAGAGTTTGGAAATAGGAAGACTACTTAGGTGATCATTATAAGAGTAAATTTGAAAGGTGAGTGATAATGAGGGCTTGAATAAAGGTAAAAACTATTTTAGAGGATAAAAAAATAGTAGGGGTGTATTGGAGTCAGCTTGAACTGGTTCTTGTTAAATTTTCTATTCCTTTTTTTAAACATATTTTCACATTAGTGATGTTGTAAGTAGAAATTAAAACCAATAGGAGGGACAATCAGAAAGAGGAAACAAAACTCAACAGAAGAGAAAAAAATAACAATTCCATAGTTCTTTCTTTGGGTGTGGATAGCATTTTCCATCACAAGGCCCAGAGATGTCTTAGATCTTTGTATTGCTGGGAAGGATTAAGTTTATCAATATTAGTCATCAAACAATGTGGTTGTTATTGTGTACAATGTTCTCTTGGTTCTGCTCACTTCACTCAGCATCCGACCATACAAGTCTTTCCAGGTTTTTCTGAAGTCAGCCTGTTCATCATTTCTTATAGCACAATAGTATTCCATCACATTCATATACCACAACTTGCTCAGCCATTCCCCAATTGATGGGCATCCTCTCAATTTTCAATTCTTTGCCACCACAAAAAGAGCTGCTATGAATATTTTTGTACATATAGGTTGTTTTCCCATTTGTGTGATCTCTTTGGGATATAGCCCTAGAAGTGCTGTTGCTGGGTCAAAAGGTATGCACATTTTTATAGCCCTTTGGGCATAGTTCCAAATTGCTCTCCAAAATGGTTGGATCATTTCACAACTCCACCAACAATGCATTAGTGTTCCAATTTTACCACATCCTCTCCAACATTTATCATTTTCCTGTTTTGTCATGTTGGCCATTCTGATAGGTGTGATGTGGTACCTCAGAGTGGTTTTGATTTGCATTTCTCTAATCAATAGTGATTTAGAGCATTTTTTCATATGACTATAGATGGCTTTAATTTCTTAATCTGAGAACCATCTGTTCATATCCTTTGACCACTTATCAATTGGGAAATGGCTTGTATTCTTATAAATTTGACTTAATTCTCTATATATTTTAGAAATGAGGCCCTTATCAGAGAGATTGGGTTGTAAAAATTCTTTCCCAATTTTCTGCCTTCCTTCTAATCTTAGTTGCATTGGCTTTGTTTGTACAAAAACTTTTCAATTTAATGTAATCAAAATTATCTATTTTGCTTTTCGTGATGTTCTCTATCTCCTGTTTGGTCATGAATTTTTCTGTTCTCCATAGATCTGACAGGTAAACTATTCCTTGCTCTCTCAGTTTGCTTATAGTATCATCCTTTATATCTAAATCATGTACCCATTTTGACTTTATTTTGGTATATGGTGTGAGATTTTGGTCTATGCCTAGTTTCTGCCCTACTCTTTTCCAGTTTTCCCAGCAGTATTTTTTCAAAGAGTGGGTTCTTATCCCAGAAGCTGGGGTCTTTGGCTTTATCAAATAATAGATTACTATAGTCATTGACTACTGTGTCTTGCAAACTTAACCTATTCCACTGATCCACCACTTTATTTCTTAGCAAGTACCAAGAAGTTTTGATGATTGCTGCTTTATAATACAATTTAAGATCTGGAATGGCTAGGCCACCTTCCCCTGCATTTCTTTTCATTAGTTCTCTTGATATTCTGGACCTTTTGTTCTTTCAAATTAATCTTGTTATTATTTTTTCTAACTCTATAAAATATTTTTTGGTAGTTTGATTGGTATGGCACTGAATAAGTAAATTAGCTTAGGTAGAATTGTCATTTTTATTATATTATCTTGGCCTGCCCATGAGCAACTGATGTTTTTCCAATTATTTAGATTGGATTTTATTTGCGTGAAAAGTGTTTTGTAATTGTGTTCATAGAGGTCCTGGGTTTGTTTTGGGAGGTATACTCCTAAATATTTTATAATGTCAGCAGTAAGTTTAAATGGAATTTCTCTTTCTATCTCTTGCTATTGGGCTTTGTTGGTAATATATAGAAATACCGATGATTTATGTGGGTTTATTTTATAGCCTGCAACTTTGCTAAAGTTGTTTATTATTTCAAGTAGTTTTTTACTTGATTCTCTGGGATTCTCTAAGTATAACATCATGCCATATGCAAAGATTGATAGCTTTGTTTCTTCTTTGCCTATTTTAATGCCTTCAATGTCTTTTTCTTCTCTTATTGCTAAAGCTAACGTTTCCAGTACGATGTTGAATAACAGTGGTGATAATGGACATCCTTGTTTCACTCCCGATCTTATTGGAAATGTTTCTAGTTTGTCCCCATTACATATTATGCTTGCTGAAGGTTTTAGATAGATGCTATTTATTATGTTAAGGAAGACTCCATTTATACCTATGCTCTCTAGTGTTTTTAATAGGAATGGGTGTTGTATTTTGTCAACAGCTTGTTCTGCATCTATTGAGATGATCATGTGGTTTCTGTTAGTTTTGGTGTTGATATGATGGAGTATGCTGATAGTTTGCCTTATATTGAACCAGCCCTGCATTCCTGGTATAAATCCTACCTAGTCATAGTGTATTATTCATGTTATAAGTTGCTGTAGTCTATTTGCTAATATTTTGTTTAAAATTTTTGCATCTATGTTCATAAAAGAAATTGGTCTATAATTTTCTTTCTCTGTTTTGACTCTTCCTGGTTTAGGTATCAGCACCATATTTGTATCATAAAAAGAATTTGGTAAGATTCCTTCTTTATCTATTTGACCAAATAGTTTATATAATATTGGAATTAATTGTTCCTTAAATGTTTGATAGAATTCACATGTAAATCCATCTGGCCCTGGAGATTTTTTTCTAGGGAGTTTATCAATTACTTGCTCAATTTCTTTTTCTGAGATGGGGTTATTTAAGTATTTTACTTCCTCTTCTGTTAATCTGGGCAATTTATATTTTTGTAAATATATATCCATTTCACTAAGATTGTCAAATTTGTTGGCATATAGTTGGGCAAAATAATTCCTAATTGTTGTTTTAATTTCCTCTTTTTTGGTGGTAGTTTCACCCTTTTCATTCTTGATACTAGTAATTTGGTTTTCTTCTTTCTTTTTTTTAATTAGATTAACCAAAGGTTTATCTATTTTATTGTTTTTTTTTTCACAAAACCAGCTCTTACTTTTATTTATTAGTTCAATAGTTTTCCTAATTTCAATTTTCTTAATTTTTCCTTTGGTTTTCAATATTTCTAATTTGGTGTTTAATTGAGGATTTTTAATTTGTCCTTTTTCTAGTTTTTTTAGTTGTATGCCCAATTCATTGATCTCCTTTTTTTCTATTTTATTTGTGTAGGCATTTAGAGATATAAAACTTCCCCTAAGAAGTACTTTTGCTGCATCCCATAAGTTTTGGTATGTTGTCTCATCATCGTCATTCTCTTGAATGAAATTATTCATTGTTTCTATGATTTGTTGTTTGACCCAATCATTTTTTTAGGATTAAATTATTTAGTTTCCAATTATTTTCTAGTCTATCTTTCCATGACCCTTTATTACATATAATTTTTATTCCATCATGATTTGAAAATGATGCACTTAATATTTCTGCCTTTCTGCATTGGATTGTGAGGTTTTTATGCCCTAGTACCTGGTCAATTTTTGTGTATGTGCCATGTACCACCGAGAAAAAAGTATATTCCTTTCCATCCCCATTCAGTTTTCTCCACAGGTCTATCATACCTAACTTTTCTAGTGTTCTATTCACCTCCTTAACTTCTTTCTTGCTTATGTTGTGGTTAGCTTTATCTAGTTCAGAAAGGGGGGACGTTGAGGTCCCCCACTAGTATAGTTTTGCTGTTCATTTCTTCCTGTAACTCCCTGAACTTCTCCTCTGAGAATTTGGATGCTATACCATTTGGTGTATATATGTTTAGTAATGATATTACTTCATTGTCTATGGTGCCTTTTAGCAGGATGTAGTTTCCTTCCTTATCTCTTTTGATAAGATTTATTTTTGCTTTTGCTTTGTTTGAGATCAGGATTGTTACCCCTGCTTTTTTTAACTTCAGCTGAAGCATAATATATTTTGCTCCAGCCTTTTACCTTTACCCTGTATGTGTCAGTCTTTTTCAAATGTGTTTCCTGTAAACAACATATTGTAGGATTATGGTTTTTAATCCAATCTGCTATAGCTTCTGTTTTATGGGAGAGTTCATCTCATTTACATTTACAGTTATGATTACTATCTGTGTCTTTTTCTCCATCCTTTTTGCCCCTTGTTTATGATTTTCTTTCTCCTTTCTCCTTCCCCCCTTCCCCCCTGACACTAGTGTTTTGCTTTTGACCAGCGCCTCCTTGTGTCCCACCTCTCTTCTATTATCCCTTTCCCTTTTCTTCCCCTTTACCCTTATTGCTTCTTCCCTCCCTTCTATCCCCCCCTCCCTTTTCTTTCCTATTTCCCCTCCTATTACCTATAGTACAAATTAGATTTCTATACCTAACTGATTATATTATTCCCTTCTTGAGCCAAATCTGATGAGAGTAAGGTTCAAACAATGCTCATCCCCCTCCCTTCTTTACCTCTGCTCTAATAGGTTTTTGTGTGTTTTCCTGTAATGTAATTTGCCCTTGTCTGCCTCCTCCTTTCTCAGCACATTTTCTTAGCTCAGACTAATCCACTTACTTGGATCCATTTAACCCACTTGATTAATTTTTCTTTTATCATTACATCAGAGTCAACTTATATCCACCCCCTTTATGTATACTCCTTTAACATGGTATAATAACAATACAGTTTTCAAGAGTTGCAAGTATCATCTTCCCTTGTAGGGATGTAAACATTTTGCCCTTATTAACAACACATTGTATCTTTCTGTCCTATTTACCTTTTTATGTCTCTGTTGAATATTGTACTTGAAGATCATATTTTTTGTTGAGCTCTGGTCTTTTTATCAGGAACATTTGGAAGTCCCCTATTTTATTGAATATCCATCTGCTTCCCTGAAAAATCATGCTCATTTTTGCTGGGTAGTTAATCCTTGGCTGCATTCCAAGCTCCTTTGCCTTATGGAATATCATGTTCCATGCCCTACGGTCTTTTAATGTAGAGGCTGCAAGGTCCTGTGTAAACTTGACTGTGGTTCCATGATATTTAAATTGTTTCTTTCTGGCTGCTTGCAGTAATTTCTCTTTTATCTGGTAATTTTGGAATTTAGCTATTATATTCCTTGGCATTTTCAATTTGGGATCTCTTTCAGGCAGGGAGTGATGGATTCTTTCTATAGTTATTTTACCTTCAGGTTCTAGGACTTCAGGGTAGTTTTCCTTTATGATTTCCTGAAGGATATTGTCCGGGTTCTTTTTTTCATCACGACTTTCAGGTAGACCTATAATTTTTAAATTGTCTCTCCTGGATCGACTTTCCAGGTCAGCTGTTTTACCCATGAAGTATTTTACATTTTCATCTATTTTTTCACTTTTTTGTTTCTGTTTGACTGATTCTTGCTCTTTCATAGAGTCATTAGTTTCCATTTGTTCAATTCTAATTTTTAACATTTTTTTCTGTTAGATTTTGTACTTTCTTCTCCAATTGGTCAATTGTATTTTTAAGGGATTTATTTTCTTCATTGTACTTTTTTTTCCAATTGGCCAATTGTGTGTTTTAGGGACTTGTTTTCTTCAGTGCACTTTTTTTCCAATTGGCCAATTGTACTTTTAAAGGACTCCTCTACCTCTCTCATTTGCCTTTTAAAATCCTTCTTGAGTTCTTCTAAGAAGGCTTTTTGGGCTTCAGACCAGTTCATACTCCCTTTTGATGTTGCAGATATGAGTTTGATGACAGTGTTGTCCTCTTCAGAATTTCTGTCTTGATCTTCATTCTTCTCATAGTAGGAATCTATAGTATGTATATTTTTACTCATGGTGTTTCTTTATTCCGTGGCCTTTAAAGAGATTAAACTCTCCTGCTGGGGAGCAGAGGGCACTGACCCAAGCTTCTTGTGTTGGGAGCCTAGGTCTTGGTCACTGGCTTTGGGAGCTGGGGCCTCTTATGTTGGCAATTGGAGGCTGTAGGGTTCTGGCAGCTTATCTGGTGTTGGGCTGGAATCAGCAAGACTGGGACTTTCAGGTAAATCTAGGTTGCCTGCTTTTCCTTTCCTTTAGCTTTGTTTAGCTCCTTTTAGATAAGTGATGCCAGGTGTCTATCTGCCTGGGTCCCCTTGCAGTGCTGCCTCCCTTATTTCTGTTGAGGTATTGGGAGACTTCTTTGCTGTAGAATGCCAAGGCACCTGGCAGTTTTCTGAGCTAGTTTCCACCAGTTACCCCACCCTCACTGAGGCACTGGGAGGTACAGCTGTTGGCGTTTGCCTGCTTAACCACTTGGGCTTCGGGATCTCCTCCTGGTTGGCAGTTGGAGGCTGTAGGGTTCTGACAGCTTACCTGGTGTTGGGCTGGAATCAACAAGGCTGGAACTTTTTGGCACCTCTAGGTTGCTCTCTTCAGCTCCTTTCACACTAATGCTGCCGGGTGCCTATCCGCCTGGGGCCCTGTGGAGTGCTGCTTCCCTTATTTTTGCTGAGATACTGGGATACCCATTTGCTGTAGAATGCCGAGGCACCAGAATCTCCTCCTGGTGTGCTAAAGTCTGTCTTTCCACTAGCTGGCTGGGCAACTCCTGTTTTGTACCACTCCCCTTCCCCCAGGGTAAGAGGGGCCTTTCCCATTAATCCCTCTAGCTACCTGGGCTACTGCACTGCTGCACCCTGTCTTTCTTCTGGTTCAGCTGTTCCAGGGTTTTTTTTGGGGTTATATTTTCTAGGTTTTCAGAAGTTGATAGGGGAGGGTGAGAGTGACTATCTTTTTACTCCGCCATCTTGGCTCCCGGAAGCGGAAGTCCCTTGTTAAGTTTACAGTGTGAGCATTTACAATGTTGAAATTGACAAATGCTAAAATTTAGGGCTTGATTTATTGTATTATAGATTGTCTAGATTTAAGAAAGTGATAGAGAAAGTGTTCAAAATCCAGATTAAACTTAAAAGTATGACATGCATTTGCAGAGAGCTCATTGTTATATATTTACCAACATACTTTGTATGTGAGAGATAATATGGAGAAGGAACTTACAAGACTTGAAAATCAAGTGGATTTGGGGGTAGGCAGATATAAGGGAGAGAAAACTCTCAAAAATGACAGCAGTATTGTAAACCTACATGACTTGAAGAATAGTGATAACCTTTACAGAAATAGGGAGAAATAAAAATTTCAATTTGAACATATTGAAATTGAACCAACCATATGAAATGTCCAGCAGGAAGTAAGGTGGAACTCAAGTTTGAGAGACGGGGGCTGGAGATATGGATTTACAAGTTGTAGGCACAGAGATGATAATTGAATCTTTTGGATCTAATGTGATTATGAAGAAAAGGGAAATAAAAAAGAAAAAATAGAGTTCAGAACAAGGTCTTGGGGAATTCTTTATGAAAATACATATATATACTTTCAACCACTAAATTTGCCTGAGATTTGTGAAATCAGCAAGCTGTCATTTAAGTTTTCTTTAAGGATTTTTGTTATTACCAACTGCACATAGCTGACATGAAGGTGCTTAGATACAGAGAAAATACTAGGTTATCATATTTATTAAAAAACAAACAAACAATTAACTCTAGACTTACTGGAAAACTTCTAGGGCATCAGGCCTTTCTCAATGTTGGCCTCCCCAACCCCCCCCCCCACTTCTATATTCTCACCATTTTAATTGAACCATTTTGTGATACCTTTTCCTTCACCTTAGTTCTCAATGTGTCATTTTCTGAATATAAAGACTTTCCCCCAACAAAATGTTTTTCATGCTTATATCAATAAGATTTATTGATAGATAAAGCCAGGAAATTGAATGAATGAAATATTTCTAAAAATATTTTCTATGTGCAAAACACTATGCTAAGCACTGGGGATATACATAGAAAAGTAAAACAATCCCCAATCTCTAGGAGTTCACTTTCTAATGGGGAAGGCAATACTCATGGAATTTGTTTCATCTAGAAATCAGATGGAAAAATCCTCTTGCCCTTAGGGTGTAAAGCAAGACAGATGGTAATGCCTCTTCTTTATCATCATTCAAACAAATAAAATCACATCAACTTCTGTTGTTAAGCCATTTGACAGGTCTTTAAAAGATGTAGCTGGAGCACATGTAGGGACAATTGCCACTCTAAATCTCCATGATGTTGCTTTCCCAGAATGATGGCTGCACATACAAATCCAGAATTGTTATTCTTAAGGCTTTTGGGTCCACCATCCCAAACTATCTACATCAGAGACTGAGAGGAGGTAATGGTCAAGTTGTTCATAGTGCTTTGACTTTCTAAACACTTGATACCTCTTGTCTCTTTCTCTGGGTGCCCTGTTGCTGGGTGTCCTACCTGTGTACCCAGCTAGCCTGGCTTCCCTGCCCTGTGGGTGGCAGTTAATTGGCAGTTAGTGTTGATGGCTGGCTTCTCCACAGGAGTTATCTCCATGGATAATGTCTGTGAAGACTGTGCAAAAGCAGTGGTCTGGGGGTTGCTGCCACTCCCAGGGCTCTTGTGCTTATCTGCCTGTTGTTGGCAGTTGGTCAACAGTTGTTGCTGGTAATGATAAAGAATGTGGGTCCCTTTACATTGATTTCTCCTTTCAGTGGTGTCTACTGCAGTTGGTCTAGAATCAGATCTAGTGGTTTGAGAGATAGTTCAATTCCCAAGATTCCTGAACTCAGAATTCTGGGCCATCTCCCTCAGAGTCCAAGTAGGCAGGGTGATCAAGGTGTCACCTTACTTTCCTGGCACTTTCTGCCTCCTGTATGTCACTCAGGGTACTGCTTCTGCTATACTTGTTTACTTGTCCTGTGAGTGATAGGAGGTCGAAAATTGGTAGGGATGGCTTGACCTTTCTCCATAAGATCTATCTACATGGATGATACCTATGAAGGCAAGGCTAGAATTAGGATTTTATATTAATATATAAAACCAAATGACCTCTCAGGTTTCTTCCAGCTGTAAATATATAATCTTGCTATATTTATTCATAGATGGCTAATTTCATTTAGCTGATGTGGAGGCAATATCCTTTTCTCTTATTAATATATTCTCTGTTGTTTTATTTGAATATGCTCAAGGTCTTTAACTGAGTTATCTTCCTCCTAAAAACTTTGATAATTACATTTTTTTTAATTTGTGTTTACTAATTGCTCACTTTTTGACTCTTTCCCCTTTAAGTGTGTTTTTTTTCAGGGGGCTGGCCCTCAGAGCTATCTCAGACTCTTCCAACTCTGGTCATTTCACATTTCATCAGCCACAATCTCTGTCTCACCTGATTTGGGAGGTTGGCCCCAGCCAAATGCTAGGCTCTTTCCCTCAAGTTTGGTAGATTCACTCCCCACCCCATACATGTCTTGTTGTCTCTATTACTCAGTTTTGTGGCTTAGCTCTGGCAGGGGAAGGATGTGCTGTTGTCACAGGGAGAGCAAGCTTTTGCCTTATCATTTCACTCAGCATAGGCAGGAAGAGGCATAGAACTGAATTCTGTTGTTAGTTTGTGGGACTGCTTGTGCAGTTCTGCCACAGTTTGTTGGGTGTTGGTAGAAGGAGTTCTAAGTGATAGCATTGGGGCTTTAGTCTTTTTCACTATTAGGTCATCAGGAATGTTATCTCAGTAAAGTTCTTGCTGTCTTAAACTATAGATACAGTTGAAATTGCTTAATCACTTCAGCCTCATTCTTATTTTAGAGATATCTGAGAGGTTTGAGGATTGGAAACATTATCTTGTCTCTTGTTAGTCACATAATATGAAAGTCATAAATGGTTATTTTTAAGATTTAAAAGTATAATTATTGTCAAAAGCTGATTTTTTATAAGTATTACATGAAAAGAAAACATCATTTGGCATACAAAAGTTAAATAAATGAATAAGTGGCAAGTGTTTTCCTAAGCAAGGTTACTCTTAGGACCCTGAGAGTACATGATTGTGACACTATGGGTGTGTTTTATATATTCACTCTTTGTTTTTGTTGTTCAATCATTTTCAGTCATGTCTAACCCTCTGTGACCTTATTTGTGGTTTTCTCAGCAAAGATACTGGAGTGGTTTGCCATGTCCTTCTCCAGTTTATTTTATAGATGAGGAAACTGCGGCAAACAGGGTTAAGTGGCTTGCCCAGGATTGCACAGCTAGTAACTGTCTGAGACCAGATTTGAACTCAAGAAGATGATTCTTCCTGACTCCAGGCCACACACTCTATCCACTGTGCCACTTAGCTGTCTTATACCCATAATTGTTATGAAGGCATGAGACAATCAATACAAAAGCTCAGAAAAAGAAATTGAAATATAACATGTAAAAAATAGTAAGTAGGCTAGTATGACTGGCCCTTAAGAGAGGAGAAAGGAGTTCAATGTAAGTATGTTGTAAATGTGAGCATAGGTTGGTTGTAAAAAAGAAATGCTAAGCAGATGAGTTTATATTTTTTTTTTATGCTGCAGGCAATGGCGAGTCATGAAAGTAGATTAGATAAGGGTATTATGAGGTCAGACTGACAACTTGGGAAAATCAAGAATTATAGAATTGGAGGATGAATTATAATGGAAAGAGACATGAGACAGGGAGACCAGTAAAAAGACAATGGAAATAGTCCAGGTAGAAGGTGATGAGGGCCAGAGATAGGGTGGTAACTATATCATTAAAAAGAAGAGACACGTTGAGATAGAAATAATGCATTGTAACAATTGGTTGAATATGTGGGTTGTGTGAGAGTGAAGATGAAACCAAATGGGCAAATGGAAGAATGATGGTGCCTTCAACAGTAATGGGGAAGTTTGGAAGAAAGATGGTTCCAATGGAAAGATAAGTTTGGTTTATATGTGCTGAAATTGAGATACCTATGGAATGAGCAGTTTGAAATGTGTCATGGGCAGTTCACAATGCAAGTGAATGAGAAATTGGCATTGTCCAGATTAGAATATCCAAGTGTAATTGGATTATAGACAGATAATGAGCTGGGCACTGATTTGAGTAGGAGATAAGCATGAAAATCATTTCAAATGCTCAATGATACCAA
Organism: Vombatus ursinus; assembly: GCF_900497805.2. Lineage (NCBI taxonomy): Eukaryota > Metazoa > Chordata > Mammalia > Diprotodontia > Vombatidae > Vombatus > Vombatus ursinus. The sequence continues at coordinate 7,850,252 of NW_020954572.1, read as the reverse complement.
GCTGTTATTGCACACAAAGGCCAGTTGTTCTAATACCATTATTCTGTCACAGACTCCATATGCCTGAAAATCATGAAAAACTATGATCTCCAAAAATAGATGAATTTTCAGTTTACTCAAATGGAAATGGAAAGAAACATAATGGGAAGAAGCAGAGAAGACTGTAGTACTAAAAATAATTTCTAATAAGAAGCAATAACAGCAATAGCAATAACTACAACAATAAAATCCTTGATCAAAAATAGCTCACAGTCAAAATCCTCAGTGTCTGGAGCAGAGGTAGATGAATAGATGTAGATTTGTGGAGAAAATAATATAACGGAGCTCAGGATGGATGACTTTGAATAAGAGGTGACATCATTTTTTGGTGGAGAGAAAGGGTACTGATATGTTCCCAAATGCTACTGAGAACATAAGAGAAGGTTAATTAGGGATGTCATAAAGCAGTGAGAGACACAGTAGTAGATGTCTTGGGGGAACTGAGGATCAGTAGTATGGGGTTGTAATGGGTGGAATCTCTAAGGTAGGAATCCTCAGGGAGAATCTATGGCAAAGTAATCACTAAAGCCCTTTTCTAATTGATTTCATTACTCTTCCAAAACCCTCCTAAAAAAAGAAACAATACTTCTAAATCACTATTGATTAGAGAAATGCAAACAATTAGAGAAACTAAAACAACTCTGAGGTAACACATCACACTTATCAGACTGGCTAACATGACAAAACAGGAAAATAATAAATGCTGGAGAAGATCTGGAAAACTTAGAATACTAATGCATTGTTAGAGTTGTGAACTGATCCAACCATTCTGGAGAACAATTTAGAACTATTCCCAGAGGGCTACAAAAATATGCATACCCTTTGACCCAGCAATACCACTTCTAGGCCTGTATCCCAAAGAGATCATACAAATGGGAAAAGGACCCACATTTACAAAAATATTAATAGCAGCTCTTTTTGTGGTGGCAAAAAATTGGAAATTGAGGGGATGCCCATCAGTTGAGGAATGGCTGAACAAGTTGTGGTATATGAATGTAATGGAATACTATTGTACTATAAGAAATGATGAACAGGCAGACTTCAGAAAAATCTGGAAAGACTTAGATAAACTGATGCTGAGTGAAGTGAGCAGAACCTGGAGAACATTATACAGAGTAACAGCCACAATGCATGATGACTGACTTTGACAGACTCATCTCCTCTCTGCAATGCAAGGATCCAAGACAATTCCAAAGGACTCATGATGGAAAAAGAACTATGGAGTCTGAATGCAATTCGGAGCACATTATTTGGTCTCTTTTATTCTTTTCTTTTTTTTCCGTTTGTTTCTTCTTCTTTGTTTCTCCCATTGGTTCTAACTCTTCTTTACAACATTACTAATGTGAAAATAGGTTCAATATGAATGTATATGTAAAACCTATATCAGGTTGCATGCTTTCTTGGTGTGGGGGAAGGGGAGAGATGGGGAGAAAATTTGGAACTCAAAATCCCATGGAAATGAATGTTGAAAACTAAAAATAAATAAATGTTTTTTTTAAAAGAAAACTCTAAATGGGGTCATGAAGAGTTAATAAAAAAGAAACAATACTCATATGTATAAAATTAGTCTATTTCCCTGACCTTTACTTCACACACATACATACACTCATAAACACATATATGCACTTGTGCATAATCCAAACAACTAGGGCTACATGTCTACAATTTTTCCCCTTTCAGTGTTATCCTGAATTGTCACATTAACCATTTACATTAATTCACTCAAACATTTGGGGATACAAAGACAGAATATACACATAATCATAAATCAGTAGTTCTAGATCTCATGAAGCATATATTATTACTTATTTCTCCTGGATATTATTGTTATATTGGTAGGGTAGAAAGGGTAGACCATACAGTGAGACTTGTAATTGACCTGTACCATCTAAGAAGGATTCTGTGCCTCACAAGGGTCCTTGAAAAATATATTTTGTTGTTGACAATAGCAAAAGGGAAATGTCTGTGCAGAAAGAGGAAGACTGATCCTGTATCTTTTGTCTCTGTAATGTTTTTAAATGACAGAAGTTATCTCATCTAGGATGTTACCAGACTAATATTAATATGACATTTGTAACAAGAAGATAATTAGAAAATATTAAGAAACATTTTAGTAATGAAGAAGTGTTCATGGTTGTACATTTCTTCATTAAAGTAATGAAGTTATTTTTATATTTTGTAGTCTGGTGACTTTCACATTCTACATGATGCTTCTATTAAAGTCTCTGAGAGAGCATGGTCTTTACTTATTTTGTGAAAGAGATTAGGATTAAAAATAGGAACTACATATTTGTTGTGAATAAGGAAACAGAGAAGAGTTGTAGAATCTGTCTCTATATCTCACACTTAACATTACCAATGGTCTCTATCCTGCCAGAAGAAATAGTTCCCCAGGTAGTATATTAACCTAGTAAGTCCTCATTTCCCTCTCTTCTTAATGATACAGTCATCCATAGTATGTAAGTTACATTTCATCATTACAAAGAGCTTTCATGATGCTTTTACATATCATTTCATTTATTGTTATGGAAAGAGTACACACTTTTGGAAAAGATGGTGATATGAAATATTTCCATTAACACATTAATTTCCCTCTCAGAACCATCTCAGAAACAATGCAAAACAATGACTAACTAAACAAACTAATAATAATAATAATAAATGTTATTTTATTTTGAATTTTATTTTGTTTTTAGTTTATGAAATAAAATAAGCATTTCCATAACATAGTAGAATTTTTTTTAAAGATTGCACAAGAAAATGCAAATCCATTATATGCAACTTACTATTCCTTTTCAATATATAATAGTTATGATGTAATTTTTTTCCCTTTATTTTCTTCTCCCCCTTTCCCACCCTAATACATACATATATATGTAAATTCATTATATATATATATATATATTTATCAATTCTTTCTCTACATTCAGATAGTGTCTTCTTTCACAGGTCCTCTGTAGTTAATTTGGGCATATATAATAGTCAAAATAACTTATTTGCTCAAAGTTATTCTTAAAAAAATATTGCTGTTACTGTATACAACATTCTCTTGGTTCTGTTCATTTAACTCTTTTTTGTGTGATGTTCTGTGTGTTTGTGGAGGAAATTGGAGAGTCGGGAACTTTCTGACCTACTTCACCATCTTGCCAAAATCTTTATTACTATTATTAATTACATATTTAAAAACAGAAAGAATATATGTAGCAATAGTAGACCACACAATAAGTTCCCAATCTAGGCTATTTCTGAGTCCAACTAAGTTCTCCTGTATGATGTACTATCTTAAAATTGTGGGAATTGTTGGAAGCAGCAGGGCTCATAGATCCTCTCTGAAGATCCCTACCTCAGAAAGTCCATTCATTATACCTAAATCTCCAATCCCTTCAACCTATCTACTACTATATCCATCCCTAGTTTATAGCATCCCTAACTGAACTCTCAATTATGTTCCCAGCAGGTAGCTAGGTGGCTCAGTGGATAGAGCACCAGGCCTGAAGTCTGAAGACTCATCTTCTTGAGTTTAAATTTGATCTCAGACACTTACTGGCTGTGACCTTGGTCAAGTCATTTAATTCTGTTTGCCTCAGTTTTATCATCTGCAAAATGAGCTGGAGAAGGAAATGGCAGACAATTCCAGTATCTTTGCCAAGAAAACCACAAATGAGTTCATGAAGAGTTGATTATGACTAAAACAATTGATCAACATGTTCTCAGAAGCAACTATTCAATTCTTCCTCTGTCCTTAATGTCTCATTATCCCTTGTCTCAGATGACCTGACTTCTTATTCTGTCATCCATCCTGAGCTCTGCCATATTCCATACTCTACACCTAAAAATCACTTCACCCATTCTCTCTTCATCTGCTTCAGTCACTGAGGACTGGGACTGTAAAATCCCTGACAGAAGGTTTTTTTTTTTTTTTTAACCATTTTTTGTATACCTAGAACTAGCATAATGCCTGGCATGTAGTAAGAACTTAATAAATGTTTGTTGAGACTGAGCGACTAAATAAGGAATTCTCAAGGATAACTCCTCTACTTGTAACTTTAATCCCTTTCTGTTTTGCCTGCCAGTGTCATTTTTCTGAATTGCCATCTCCCCCATGATTAAAAGCATAGCCTCATGTGTCAATCCTCATGGGTAGCCATGCTTTAAGAATGTCTCTGCTCACAAAGTACATAGCATGAGTCACTTAACGTGAACTCTTCAAGGTGATGATATGAAGGATGGCTCTGGGGGTAAGACTAACAAATGGGAACATACAAAATATCCCAATGTTGATTATTATTATTTCTAACTGTGACACTTTTCTTCAATGTGAAGTGAAGAAGAATTAGATCTGATCTCACAGCCATTTCCATATAGGAAGAAAAATGACCAACCTCCTCTACTTCCATAAAAACCAGCCTAGTAGAAGAAAAATAGTATATAGTCCCAGTTATTTCCTATATATAACAGGTTTTTGATAATATTACCTATTTCCAAATACACAATCTGTTTTTTTCTGGGCACAGCAGTGGCTTCAATGAATCCCTATTCTAATTGTTGAATTAGAAAATCAGATTCAGAATTATTTTCATTACCTACCATGAGCAAAACTTAATGCTACATTCCTTATCCAAATACAAATGTGATAGAGAAGACACAAGGCAATATGGTCTAGTGTAAATGCATTTTACTGGGATTCAGAAAACCTGGGTTGGAGGTAGTTATGGATGTGTCATCTTGTGATCTGACCTTGGGAAAGTCACTTAAACCATCTGCCCTTCAGCTTTTTTTTTGTAATTGAAAAATGGAGATATAGAATTTGATGATCTCTTAGATTACATTGAACTCTAACATCTTTGAAATTTTGTTTATAGTATCCATTTACTTTTGAACACAAAATCTTTCTTTAAAGCCAGTGCAACTGTGAACCTCCATCTAAACCCCTTATATCTAAAAAAAACCCCCAAAAAACAAACCAACTATACATCCTATACAATTCTATACATCCTATACATCCTATACAATTAAGAAGCAGAGTGGTGCAGTGGACACAGATCTGGTCTTAAAGATCTGCTTATATATACTGGCTAGGTAAGTCATGAAATCTCTCAGTGTTCTAGGTAACTCTAAGTTTCAGTAAAGCATCATTGGTAGTAAGTTTCCACACCTATGAATTCCTTACACTGCGAACCTAATTTTTACCCATTTGAGACAGTATCTAATTTGACACTGAGATTGAATTTATAAATTATTAGAGTTTCCCTTAAAAAATAGTGCCACAATATGGGCAGCTTTTATTGATCTAAAGAAAAAAAATTTCCTAGGTCAATAGCATTAAGTGATTCTTTTACTTTGTCTGGCAACTATAGCCAGATAAAGGATTATTTGTAACTTTTGCTCTGCCAGACAACACACTTGAGTATTGAAGGGAAAATAAACGGTGACATGTCATTTAAATATGCTTTGTGGATTTAATGAATGAACCACTAGGATGGGGACTGTACCCTGGGGTTTTGAAATGTCAGTCATGGACTCATAAAAAAAAAAACAAAACACGTTACAGCAACACTGTTGGCTTAGAGATGTTTTGATGTGTTGGTAGTAAACAGCTCCTCTTATTGGATGTGGTTTTATTGCTTTTGGCATGCTATGATTGGGGATGTGTGTGGCTTTCAAGCCAGAAAAGATTGAATTGTTCAGAACAATGCAGACCGGGAGATGTGGACCAAATGAAAGCTTCATCAGCATTTTTCTTCTTTCTAAATGTAAATGTCATGGTGCACTGTCTTATCAATGATGCTCTTTATCATACAGTGTCAGAAGATGTTGCTAAAAATGAATTTCTATTTGTTTCCTTGCTTGAGTTTGATTAGGAAAATCAGATTTAAATAGTGGAAGACACTGGCATAAAATTTCAATAAGGGGGTAAGACATAAGGACATTTACCAACTGAGCAGGACCAAGTTTATAACATTACTAAATCTAAGACCTATGCCATGAGGGAAAAAAAATCAAGTAATCAATCAACAAATGTCTTCAATGTGCCAATCGATGTGTTAGACACTGGTGATAAAAAAAAAAACACTGGTGAACAGGAGGTGGAGAGATAAACACATTTAAATATGTTCAAAATATAAAGAAATTAAATGCAAGATAATTTAGTAGGAGGAGGGGAGAGGCTCAAGAAAGACCTCATATAAGAGCAGGGGACTATGCTGAATTTTGAAGGAAGCCAAGGATTTTATACTTGGCACAGTGGATAGCATGCCTAGCCTGAAATTTGCAAGACTCATGTTTCAGGGTTCAAATCTGGCCTCAGACATTTATTAACTATGTTACCCCAAGCAAGTCACTTAGCCCTGTTTGCCTCAGTTTCTCATCTATAGAATGAGCTGGAGATGGAAATGGTAAATCACTCCAGTATCTTTGCTAAGAAAGTCTAAAATGAGGTCATGAAGAATTGAACATGCCTGAACAACAACAAAGGATTTTATGAGGAACAGTTGAGGTAGGACTTTATCCCAGCCTTAGAGAATAGTGTCCAAATGCATGGGAATGAGAGAAGGATTGTCTTCTTGGAAGACAGCAACAAGGCCTGTTTGGCTACATTGTAGAGTAGATAAAGAAGAGTAATATGTTAAAAGCCTGGAAAGGTGTACTAGAGCCAGATTATAAAAGGCTTTAAATGCAAAATAGAGGGTTCAGCATTTGATCTTAGAAGTAATTGGAACTCATTTAAGCACTGAGTAGAGAGGTGACAAGGTCAGCCTGTGCTTAAGAAAAATCACCGTGACAACTAAATGGGGGATGGATTGGAGACGGAAAAGCCTTGATGCAGAGAAAATATCTAGGAAGCTATGGCCACGATACAAGTGAGAAGTCATGAAGGTCTGAACAGAAGGGGCAAGGAGACCATATGAGTAGATAGAAAGGATGGATAGAGGAAGTGTCTCTGATGTAGTATCTATGAGACGGTATAACTAAATGGAAACATGTGGTGAGGTAGATTGAGTAGTGTGAGAATTTCACTGAGTTTGCAAATTCCTTTATGTCTCACACTTAAGAAGCACATAATAAATGCTTGTCCAATTGAATTAAATTCAAATTCATTCATTCTAACAACAAAATACTATTTTAGAATGTTTAAAAATGCCATGCCCTTTAAGATATGGACTCTGGAAGGTACTACATGGTTTCAGGGAAGTTAGTATCATGATTTTCTTTATGTAACATCTATCTTTCAAATTAATAATTCTGTGCAATGTTAGCAAAATATTAAAGTAATATTTAAATATTGCTTTATCTTTACCTTCTAATTCCTTGTAACATGTACCTATTGAATATGTTTAAGTAGAATGTAAACTCTTTGAGAGTATGAGAGATATGTTTTTAGCCTTTATGTTCCCTGTACCTAGAGTGTGTGTCTGCATGTATGTTGTATATATCTTAATAAATTCTTATTGAACTGACCTTATTTTTATTTTTTTCTATTTTAAAAAATATTTTATTTTTTCAAATTATATGTAAAAAATTAACATTAGTTCTTTTTAAAAATTTTGAGTTCCAAATGTTCTCCCTTCCTCACCACCACCACCCTTAAGAAGGTAAGCAAAATGGGTTTTACTTATGCAATCGTGGAAAACATATTTCCATATTAGTCATGTTGTAAAAGAAAACATACCAAAAAACTCCGAAGAAAAATATAGTTTAAAAAAAGGATGTTTTGATCTGCATTCAGACTTTATCAGTTCTTTCTCTGGATGTGGATAGCATTTTTCATTATGAGTCCTTTGGAATTATCTTAGATTACTGTATTGCTGAGAATAGTTGTCACTCACAATTGATTATCATGCAATATAGCTGTTACTGTATATAGTTTTCTTCTTGTTCTGCTAACTTCACTTTGCATCATTTCATGTAAATCTTTCCAAGTTTTTCTGAAAGCATTCTGCTCATCATTTCTTACAGCATAATAGTACTGAATTGTTTAAGAAACAGACCATAGCAATACACCAATATAAATATTTTGTGTCAAGATGCCAAATATGTTAAAGCCATCAAGTTACCTCAGCTATGTTATCAGTTGATTGATTATATTCCAAATGAAATTGATGGAAACCACACATATCAACCAAAGGCCTTGAAATTGATAATACAAAACTGAATGACTCCATAATGATTATTTGTGCATATAAACTATTTTAAGACTGCTGGTTTCAGTAAGAGAGCAAACAATGTAGTTCTCATCAACTCAAACTAATAACAAAAATTATTCTTTCTTTTATTCCAAATGACAACATGCAACAATGACAGTACATACTTTGCACTTCAGAAACATTGTGCCAATAACCTACAGAATTGTTCAGTGGCACTTGGGAACAAAGAGAGTTTCAAATTTATACCATTTTTGCTTTGAGAATATAATTTATTCAACAATTCATCCAAATATAATTTGTTCTCTAACGCCTAAAATCTGGCACACGAAAAATGTACTTATGGTTGACGTGACAGATTTTATTCTCAGTTTCTGGATTCCAAAACTCTTATTAGGATTCTGGATTTTAGATTTCTAAAATATTTAGCAAATACCCTTGTTCTTTCCAATGGAACATTTATCTTTCTTAAACTGCTAGGAGGCTACTGGAGGGAAGAGAAAGGAAATAAGCATTTATACAGTGCCCACTAAGTGCCAGGTACTTTACTAAGTACATTTTTTAAACAAATATTGTTTCATTTGATTCTTACAACAACCTAGTAAGTATTATTATTATCTTCATTTTATTGTTGAGGAAAGTTAGACAAACAGTGGTTAAGTGGCTTTCATAGGATCAAACAGCTAGTAATTGTTTGAGACTGGATTTGAATTCAGGTCTTCCTGTCTGCAGGTTCAGGGCTCTTTCCACGCTCCACCAGCTGTGTTTTTTTTTCTATTATATTTTTTAAAATTAGTATTTATTTTAATCATTTCTTTCTTTTTAAGTTTTGAGTTCCAAATTCTCTTCCTCTTTCCCAACCTTGCCTCACCCTCTGAGAAGGCAAGCAAAATTATATGAATTATGCACATGAAATCATGTTAAGAATTTCCTTATTAGCCATATAGCAAAAACAAAAAAAAAGTGAGAAAAATTATATTTCAATTTGCACTCAAAGTTCATCCATTCTCTCTCTGGAAGTGCATAGCATTTTTTTTTAAATCACAATTCCTTCAGAATTAAAAATCTTGGATCATTGTATTGATCAGAGCAGAAAAATCTTTCACAGTTGATCATCATTACAATATTGTTGTTATTGTCACAATAACCTCCCAGTTCTTCTCTCTTCACTTTGCCTCAGATCTAATAGGTCTCCCCATGTTTTTTTGTTTGTTTGTTTTTTTCCTGAAACTATCCATCCCCCTCATCATTTCTTATAGTCCAATAATAGTCCACCACAATCATATGCCATAACCTGTTCACCCATTCCCCAGTTGATGCTCACCGCCTCAATTTCCAATTTTTTGACATCACTGTTAGTTCCTTTGCCTTCCAGAATATTATATTCCAAACCCTCTGCTCCTTTAAGGTAGAAACTGCTAAATCTTTGTGATCTTCACTATGGCTCCACAATATTTGAATGGCTTCTTTCTGTCTGCTTGCAATATTTTGTTTTCCACCTGGAAGTTCTTAAATTTGACTATTATATTTCCGGGAGTTTTCATTTTGGGATCTCTTTTAGTGATTAATGGATTCTTTTAATTGTTGTTTTACACACTGCATCTAAGATGTCAGGAGAGTTTTCCTTGATAATTTCTTGGAATATGATGCCAAGGCACTTTTTTAAATTGCGGAATTCACATGGTTCAATAAATTTTAAATTATCTCTCCTCAATCTATTTTTCAGGCTGATTGTTTTTCCAATAAGATATTTCACATTTTCTCCTATTTTTCATTACTTTGACTTTGTTTTATTGTTTCTTAATGTCTCATGGAGTCATTACCTTCCATTTGGTTAATACTATTGTGTTTTTTAAGGTGTTATTTTCCTCGCTATTTTTGTACCTCTTTTACCAAGCTGTTAATTCTCTTTTCACAATTTTCTTGCATCATTCACATTTCTTTTCCCATTTTTCCTCTATCATTCTTATCTCTTAAAAAAAAACTTTTAGGAATTTTTATTGTGATTTTGATTTTGTCCGACTAGTACTTTCCTTTGTGACTTTGCTTGTAGTTATTTTTAGATGTTGTTGTCCTCTGAGATTTTGTATTGCTCTTCCCTGCCGTATGGTAATAGCTTTTTTATGGTCAAGTTTTTGTTTTTGTCATTGTTGTTGTTGCTGTTGCTGCTGCTATTGTTGTTATTTGTTCATTTTTTCAGGCTATTTTTTGAACTTTGTGATAAAGTTGGGCTCTGCTCACCTGGGAGTGTGTCGGCACTGTACGAAGTTTCAGGCATTTTTTTTTTCGTGATGCTCTTTTCAGAGCCAGTTCTATGGGTCTGTGAGTTTTTGTTGCTTCCAAGGGGCTGTAGTCTGGGAAGAGGCATGGTAACTGCTCTCTTAGTTTGTGTTCTGGTCTTTACTCAGGTAGGGTCTCTCTTGCCCTGCAGCCACAAGCAATAGCACTCATCTTGGCCTTGCAAATGTCACCAGATCCCTGCAGGCACAAGAATTAGTGCTCCTCTCTGGATTAAAACTGTGACCAGGGCCCCTGCTCATTTGTGACCAACAAGTACTCCTCTCTACCCTGGAACTGGAAATCAGAACTGCTATGGGAAATACCGTTGCCAATCAGTGCCAGCTGCGCCCAGTATCAGCAAAAGGCCCCCTGTAATCTCTGACCAATTTTACAACCCTCTATTGTCTCTGGGTTGAAAGTTCCTGAGGTTACTGCTGTTGTTATGGCCACCTCAAAGCCCCCAACTTGTGTTACTGCTGTGTTCTTGGTCAATTCCAACCCCAGTGTCACAGATATCTCTTGTCAACCTCCTACTCAAGGCATTTTAGGCTGGAAAATTGTCTCACTCTGACCTTTTGTTGTCTCCACTGCTCCAAAATTTGATACGAAAAATTATTTTAAAGTTGTTTGGAGGGGAATGTTGGGAAAGTTCATTTGGGTTCCTGCCTGTATGCTGCCATTTTGACTCTGCCCACTTATCAACTATTGTTTTAATTGGAGGTATCACTTTCAGTAGGACACGTTAAGGTGATATGAAGAAAATAACAAAAATGTTCTTTTCTATACCTTTTGAGCGTGCATGTGGGCTGGGCACAAAGTTTTCTAGCAAGACAATAATATTAGGTCTTCAAAAAAAGGGAACAGAGATGAGACCTTGCCTGCATACTTTGCTGTCTTTTTTTTTTCTTTGTATTGGTGAGTGTGGAGCAGAGTACTGCATAAGCATAGATTTCATTAGCTGTTAATGAGAATTTATGTGCACACCTCTTACATACTACTTTAAAGTATATAATAATGTTAATGCTAATGGGAGTGCAGGAGAAATATACAGCAAGTTGATACCACATTGTTTTGGCTGCTGGGCAGCACGGAGCTGAGCTCAGGAACTGAGGCTGACGCTTTTGTTACATGCTGTTCTGTACTAATGAAAATCTTTTGGTTTCAAGAGAAAAGGAATAAACTCCCAGCTATTTTCAATTACTTCAGCTCTTTTCAATGATTACCTTGGAAAACTGTCAAATATGACTATGAGAAAGTATTCCTGATGTCATTATGGAAACTACACTCTAGGACATAGCATGGAGTCTCTTTTTAGCCTAATAATATATTCATGAATATTCTTCACTTTTTACTACTACCATTATGAGTTTTTCCTTTTTATTAACTGGAATTTGCTTTATACCAGATATTTAAATGTAGCACTTGGTGAAAGATTAGGTTAAAAAGAAAAAGCTTGTATGTGTGTGTGTGTGTATGTGTATGTGTGTGTGTGTAAAAGAGAGACAGAGAGAGAGAGAGACAGACAAAGAGAGAGAGAAAGAGAGAGAGAGAGAGAGACAGAGAAAGACAAAGAGAGAGAGAAAGAGAGAGAGAGACAGAGAGAGAGAGAGAGAGACAGAGACAGAGACAGAGACAGAGACAGAGAATTTCCATAATTTCCATATCAGGAATACTACTAAGAAAAGTGATATAGAAGAAATAGTTCTAAATTGAGAATCAGGAGATCTGAGTTCTAGTCTTGCCTCTGCTATTAATTAGGCAAATCACTTAACCTACCTAGGCCTTAATTATCCACACCTGCAAAATAAAGGAGCTGAAATAGCTGATAATTTTTGTGTGTGTTCTTTTCATCTCTATTATTTTATGGTTCTATGACAAGGTGGGTATATATACACTAATGGAAAGACAAAATTTCAACACATAAAAGGATAGCTTTGATATCTCAAGAGGAGCAAAGAGTAACATGTCAAAAGTTATCTAACTTCAGGATTTCCACCTTATCTCGTTTTTGTGAACTTTTAAGTGCTAAAGAATAATATAGATTCCTATCCAAAAAAAAAAATAAGCCTCATTAATGAGTCATAAAAGATCCCTGAATACAGAATAATACAATGTTAGGACTGAAAGAAACATTAGAAACTAATTATCTAGTCCAACCTTCTTAATTTTATAGATTAAAAAGAAAAAGTAACTGAGGTTTAGACACACAATCACATTATCAGCTTTGCTTATCAATGTCTGAATAAGGTTGCCTGACAATTTATTCACTTCTGTTTTCTTTCTGGAAATACATTTTTATTGATATCTTTTGTTTTTTATCACCGATATTTCCCCCTGTATCACTCATATGCTTTGTATATCATCCAGCACATTTTGAGACTGAAATTTAAGTCTAAATCCTCTGTAATAGCCAAACTTGTATTCTTGTGAACCCTGTATCTCCAGTGCCTTATATCCAGTCCTTGCTGTCATACTTCTTAGCATTTATTCAACATGCCCCATATTCATTAACAATGAGTCTATTCCAGAAAATTTAATGATTCCATAACCTCCCTTTCTGTAATTTACAGATCAATAGCTACCTCTTCTATTATCAGAACCATAAGTAGAAATTTCAGTACCTAGGACAAATTAAATGGAGTTTGAATGTGGGTGGGATGGGATATCGAACCTAAGATAAGCTATTTCTGTTTATAGTTAAGGTAGAATGGAGACAGAGGCAATTGGAGTTGAGAAGGATTATTGTTGACTAGAAGGAACTTTAAAAGTTGTTTTTTTTTTCTATTCCAACTTATTCTTTTTATAGTAAGAAAATTTAGGCCCAAGGTGAGATGAAGTACCCAAGTTCTTATAGCCAGGAATTAAAAGGCATGGGATATGACAATATGGACAAATAAAGAGGAGAAACTCCAGAGGTAGGCCATTCCACTTTAAGATAACTTTAATTGTTTAAAACCTTTGCCCCCCTCACCCCTCACACCACCTATACCCCCTGATATGGAGACTAAATTTGCTTCTTGGAAACTTCAACCCATTCCTCCTACTTTGGCTCCACTAGGCCAAACTGAACAATTCCAAACTCTTTTCTCATAAGTCCTTCAAATACTTAAACATGGACATCTTTTCCACTTGTGTCTTCTCTTGCTCAGATGAAACATGCTTTCTTCCTTCTACCTATCATTTTGAAGATAAATGTTTGGGGTACATGCTGTGGCCTCTCCCCAGTCACTTAGATAATTCCAAGTCAAGTTAGTGTAACTGTGGAGGACAGCTAGAAGGGAAAATACTCATAAAGGGGCAGCATGAAACCTGAAGGCTCTGTGCCTAAGAGAGACCGGCTTACCCTTTGTCTCATCCATTGAATCATAGATTTTTTTTTTAGCTAAAAGGGACACCATGGGTAATTTAGTCTAATTCTTTGGTTTTCCAAGTGAGAAAGGGGTTCTAGAAAGGGAAAATGGTGATATTAAGTCAGGGAACTAGTAAGTGACACACCTGGGATCAGAACTCAAGTCTCTTGACTTACAGTTCAATGCTTTTTTAAACTTATGCCACATTATGTGAGGAAAATGGCATCATTATAGGTTGATTAGGTATGGAACTTCATGTAATTTACTAAAATGATTGCATAAATGTATGTATAAAAGCCTGAAAGTTTTTTTTTTCACATGAACTGGAAGACCTACCTTCTCTTCTTTTAGGTGCCTTGCTGAGTAACTACATAGCTGCCAGTCACCATAATAACATGGTCCGCCCTCAAAGCCCAGAGTCTATAGAAATGACTTCAGATCATTATGTACCAGGAATTACTAGTGTTATTTGGAATATTTAAAAATTGGTATTATGTATTTGGAAATATGTCAACTTGAAGGAATATATGTGGACAGAACTCTTGACCTGAAGTCAAGAAGACCTGAGTTCAAATCTAGCCTCAGGCACTTACTAGCTGTGTGACCTTGGACAAGTCACTTAACCTCTGTTTGCCTTAATCTACTGGAGAAAGAAATGACAAGCTACTCCAACATCTTTGCCAACAAAACTCCATGGACAGTATTGGCATGCTATAGTCTGTGGGGTCATGAACACTTGGGCATGACAGAATGACTGAACAACAACAACAACAAATTACAAGACTAAGATTTAATACATTTTGATGAACTATGAATGAAGCAGTTGAGCAAATACCTATACTCCAAAGAATCATGGTATGGTGGAGAGAATGTTGGACTAGGAAATAGGACAACTGAGTTTTTTCCTTGGCTCAACAACATACTAAATTTGTGAAATACAGCATGATTCTCTTCCCTTAAATTTAAAATGAGGGATTCAGAGTAGACCATATGATCTATAAGGTCCCCTCAAGCTCTAAACAATGTATTATTCTTTGAGGAACAATATCTAAGATACCAACCTATAGTACATCTAAAGTAAGCATAGATATAATACCATCAGAAGGATGATGTTTATTTCTGGACACATGGGTATATAGCCACGTATCTGTTCAAACATTATTTGGATGGGCCTCCATGTTTGAAATCCTGCTATTTATCAGTATGTGGCAGATGCTGACATTCTGCTGATAAGTTAGCAATATCAAGTGCAGGAGGACAAAGCAATAACTAAGAATGCTGGTATATCAAGCAGCAAAGTATAGGAAAAAGAAGACCATTAGTAGAATAAAGAAGCCTCTCTAAATGTTTTTGCCATAGAGCAAAGACCCAATCACTCTGCCCTAGTTTCAGCTTTGCAAGAAGAGGAGGTCAAAGGCAGAGGACAAGGTTTACTTTTAGGAAATGAGAAGCTTTCCTGTAGTAATTGAACTCCTTGCCCTGGAGATGAAGGAACACAGGCAGAAACAAGAGAGAATAATGGGTTATTATGGCTACTCTAGAGTAATGTCTCCATGGACTCAGTTCTTCCTAAGTGAGAGCCAGATATTTCGCTGACACAAAGTCCAGGCCTTCATTGCCCTGCCAACTCCAATATGTCACTGCTACTCTCTACTGAAGAATTGTAAACAATAGTTTTTCATTTCTCAAGGAAGACAAAGGTAGAGGTTAAGGGGAAGTTAGAAAGAGGTCTTCCCAACTCACTAAATCTTGTTAAATTAAAGAAAGGAGGAAAGGCCTGAGGATAGTAATATGGCAAATATCCCCAGATTTCCATAAGGGGAGGGTGGGAAAGGGCCTTATTAAAGTACCTTCTTATGAGATGCTGTGGGTGGTGGCTGTTTCTAACTTCCACTCTGTTAAATGTTTCCATCTTGCTGTCTGCGCACATCAATGATTTGTGTTGCTGTTGCTGTTGGCATAGCAGGAGGTGTAAATACGTTTTTCAAATCCTCCAGGGGGCTGCCGAGGTCTCCCCCACCTCCACTCGAAGATTAGTTCAAACTGCAGCCTCTCCCTCCTTGGCGGGCTTCCATCCATGAGCTAAAATCAGTCACTTTCCATCTGGCATTCACACTGACAAAACCTAGACAAACCCTGGAAAGGGGGGGGAGGAGAAGAATAAGAAAAAAAATCAATGTTTTACTACTTGTACTTTTCAACACTATGCTGAGGGTATAGGGAAATGTCATTGGATCTGCCTTTTACAATTGTAGAACCAGTGAAAGCTCTGTTCTTGTATATGCCCATATGCACCTCCCATCCTTCCTAATGGAAATCACACATGTGCAGAAAAAAAATGACTTGTGTACAAAGATGAGGAAAGGGTCCTTGCAAAAGCAACTAAAATCTCACTCTGTATGCCTAGGCATTTTTCTAAGTATGATCTCCATGGTTCTAAGCAGCCACCTGGAGATTTACTTTAATTTTCAGATAGCTCCCAAGCTTAGAAAGGAAGGGAAGTCTTTGCAAGTTGATAATATGTGCCCAGTGATCTTTAAATCTAGTTAAACAGAAGGAGTCACTGCTCTCTCTGTCTTTGTGTCAAAGACAGACAGCAGTGACAGAGGCAGACAGAGCAAAGATCTACCTGCTGGAAAGAGACACCTGGGAACAAAGCCTAAAGGAAATACAGAATTCTCCCTTGAATAGCTGATGCCTGAATATTCAGGGAATGACTGGCAAATAAAGAATATGAATTACTGAGGACCTTTACTTCCTTTGTTTTCTTTCTTTCTGGTACTCCTGTGAAGCTAAGCAAGGAAGAGAAACTCACTAAAATTAAAATAAAAATTATATATTTCCATTTATCTTTACTGTGGGAAGTTATAATAATTGAGGGAAATGTTATTGCTGGGAATATTATTTTTCCACTTTAAGACATGGATTTGTTATTTTATGAGGTATAGGTATCCCCGTCCACCTTCTCAGATCATTGTCCATTTATTAATACAGGGGTTCTTAACATTTTTTTTGTTGTTGTTCCATGCATTCCCTTGGCATCTAGTCAATTCTGTCAACTCCTTCTCAGAATGTTTTTAAATGCATAAAATAAAACACAGAATCACCAAGGAAACCAATTAGATAGATAGATAGATAGATAGATAGATAGATAGATAGATAGAGTTCTATCTATCTATCTAAATATAAATACATATGTTTTTTTAAGTTCATGAACCCCCAGTGGTAATTTCAACAATAAATGAATGAATGGATGAATGAACAAACAAATAAACAAACAAATAAATAGAAGTCACTACCCAGTAGTCCAAGTTTTGGCAATAAGACCTTCTAAATTTAGCAATCAGCAGCTAGTTGACACAGTGGATAGAGTGCTGGGCCTGTAATCAGGCCCACTCATCTTTCTGAGTTCAAATCTGGCCACAGACACTAGCTGGGCAAGTTACTTAACCCTGTTTACCTCAGTTTCCTCATCTATAAAATGAGCTGGAGAAGGAAATGGCAAATCACTCCAGTATCTTGGCCAAAAAAACTCCAAATGCAAATACAAAGAATCAGACATGACTGAAAAACTATAACAAATTTAGCAAACCTCATCCTCAGCAAACAAAAATTACAGACCAATGCCAGGCCTATACTTGAGGCCCCTGTAGCCTAGTAACGACTTTCAGAGATAACGTCCCCCTGGCATAGTCTTTGAGAACATAGGATCATCTTCATGCCATTATGAGGCACTGGATCATGGCTTTATTGGAGGATATTATTAATAATAACATTTTGTCCTTATATATAGTAGATCATTTCTGCCAAATAGACCAGAATATTTTTATGTGCATTAGTTTATCTGTCCTTACTTGCTGGTGAGGTACATAGAGGATGACATGGTTATTCTGATGGTATACATAGTAAAATGAGAAAGATACAGAAGCAAATGGCATGATTTTTGAGCAAGAAAAGATAATGAAAATTTATGAAAAGTTCCATATTTTATAAAAGGCAGTATAATGTAGTAGATAGAATTGTGGCCTTGAAATCAAGAAGAGCTAGGTCAAATCCCATCTCAATTATTTTCTAGCTGTATTACTCTGGTCAAATCCCTTAAACTTTCTGTGCCTCAGTTTCCTCATATGTTAAATGAGGAGGTTGGCCTCTATGACCTCTAAGATCCCTTTCAGTTCTAAATTTATGATCCTATGAAATTATTAATTTTATTTGATGGTTAGAGAAAGAATTAAGATGCGGAAGAAAGGCTAAGGTGGTAATTTTATGTCATATAATCAGTGTATGGTAGAAAGTCAGTGGTAGCACCCAGATCTCCTGAATCTTGTTTCAGCCTCAATTGACTGGACCAAACTTTCATTTTTACCCTTTTGTGAGGATAAGTCTTTGAATTATTGATTGATTAATTCTATAAATATTAAGTTGCTGATTATATACAATGCACTCTTCTGAGGTGGAAAAGGATACAAAATATAAAGGAGTTTATACTGTAATAAGCATGAATAAGCAAGCACATAGGAAAATATAACAAATTTAGAAAAAAAAATTAGAAGACTATGAAATTCCATGTATCAGTTGAGGAATATAACACTTCTTGGCTTTGAGGACCTGGAACTGGGACATGCTTTACAAAGGAGATAGTATTTGTTTTGAACAGTAAAAGATGAGTAATAGGTGGAAAGGGAGTGGGGGCTCAAGTAATTCCAAGCATAAGGAGTAGGATGAACAAAGGCAGAGGCAGAAGGTCATTGGATAAATTTGCCTAGAATATGAAAAGGAATAGTGTGAGTTAAGACTAGGATTTTGATTGGAGACTGAAGTACAGGCTTGATTCAGTAGGGAATAGGAAATCATAGAAGATATTGGAGCATTAAAGTAAATGATCAAGGTTGAAAATTAGAAAAGTTATTTTGGTTGTGGCTTACAAGTTTGTTTTGGAAGCTCCTTTAGGGGAAATTCCCCCTGCCCTATTTTGGAGTTGTTAGTTTTGTTTTTGCTGGGAATTTGGGTATGGTATAGAGTATTTGTAGTACTTAGTACAGTGCCTCATGTATGGTAAATGTTTGTTGAATTGAACTGAATTAACTCCAAGGAGTTTGTCATAATGGAGCAGAGTTTGATGCGTTATAGAAAGAGTAAGGAAGGAGTGAATGAAAGCAACATATGGATATAAAATTAACAAGACTTGTTAAGTGATTAAATGTGTGGGACATGGAAGAAAAATGACAGAACTTTTAAATTTATATAGCTAGGGATAGATTGAGGTCATTGACAAAGATATTGAGAGCATTGATGGAAGTGACAAAGAGGAGGTGACAGATATGGGACAAAAGATTATGATTTCAGATTTAGACTTGTACTGTAGGTACTGATAGGAAAAGATGCGTTGTAGATCGTTTGAAATGATGTAGGGTAGTGAGAAAGGGTTGAATCTGGAGTCAATGACATGGATTCAAGTCCTGGCCTTGCCACTTATCATTGAATCATAGATCTAGAGCTGGAAAAGACCTTATAGGTGATCTAGTTTAACCCCTTCATTTTACACAAGAGGAAACAAATTCAGAGAGGTTAAATGACCTGTTCATGGCAACACAGCAGAAAAATATTTGAACCTAACTCTTCCTGGTTCTTAGGCCATTACTCATCTACTGAACCACACTACCTCTTGCCATCTTGCCTCCGTTCAACTACTCCAAAGGTGTCAAATTTGGAGCTGGAAAACTTCTAAGTGCCACTAAATTGAAATGTAATTGGAAAATGTTTAACAAAATAAATTTTAAAAATATAATACAATATAGATCAAATTCACTTCTTCAGGATGCCATTTTTTGCATAAAATAGTGCTCCAGATATGGAAATAGCCCTCCAGATATGAAGCCATTTTTATTTCCATAGTTATGGCTCTCAACACGGTCTAATGGTTGTTTAATTGAATTGAAAGTGAAATCATCTCTTATGAAGAGGTTAAGTAACTACTGGACTGGGAACATCGAAATCAGCAACCTTCCAATGATTAAATGCATGATTTTGAGAAATCTCAAAGATAAATTGTGGACACCGATAAATAGAAGCAAAAATAAATGCTAAGTATATGAGGGAAATGCTACTTATAACAATATACCTCTCTCCCCAGTATATGATGGTGAATTGAAAACTCCCTGCATCTTCTCCTCTTGCCTCCAATGATTAATCCACCTGACATAGGTTTTCTGCTTATCGATCTTCTGCTCATTTTATCTTTGGTTGGTGATTAGGAGAAAATTAATAGAATAGCCCATCCTACCCAGAACAGGCATCTTGCTATCTGTCATACAACTTCTTTTGCTCTACCCAAAACAACATCTCTTTGGAATCAGAAATCTATAGACAAAGCACTATCCCACAACTCTTGGAGGAATGCATCTACTCATCTCTGGGACTCCCTCTTGGAGCTAAGGTATCCTGATTACTGAATGACTGAGTGAAAATTCTCTTCTATGATGAACAGGCTGACTTCAGAAAATCTTGGAAAGACTTGTATGGTCTGATGGTAAGTGAAGTGAGCAGAACCAAGAGAATGTTGTACACAGTAACAGCCACATTGTGTGATGACTAATATGGATAAACTTACCCCTTCCCAGCAATACAAGGATCTAAGATATCTCCAAAGGCTTCGTGATGGAAAATGCTATCCACATCCAAAGAAAGAACTATGGAATTTGAATTCAGATAGAAGCATACTATTTGCTATTTTTTTTCTTTTCTATTGAGTTTTGTTTCCTCTTTCTGGTGGTTCCTCCCATTGGTTCTAATTCTTACTTACAACATCACTAATGTGAAAATATGTTTAATAGGAATGTATATGTATAGCCTATATCAGATTGTGCCGTCTTGGGGAGGGTAGTGGGGAGGAAGGGGGAGAAAAAATTTAAACTGAAAAGCACATGGAAGTGATTGTTGGTAAATCAATATAAATTAACAAAAAAAAGAAAATTTTATTCTACCTACTGCACCCAGTATGCCACAAACTAAGCTATATATCTCTTCCAGTTATCTACAAGGAAACTGAAGATTACATTGGCACCTTGGCGTCTACTTTGCTACTGTACATATAGCTATTACTTGTGCCTCTCCTCCCCTACCTTGCTCTGAGAACAATAATTGGATCAATACTGTTATTGCTACTAGAAAGGGCCAAACAGTCTCATGCCCTGAGGCTCTATTAAAAATTACCTGTGATTCACCAAAACAAAATTACTTTCCTCCTTGGCCACTTTTCGTTTATATGCATTGTATTCCCCCATTAGAATGTAGGCTTCTTATGGGCAAGGGTTGTCTCAGTTTTTCATTTGTATTCTGAGTTCCTGGTATAGTGCCTGGCACCAAAGAGGCCCATCAGAAATGTTTGTTGGTTGTTGAACTGAAGATATAAGAATGTAGGATATCAACACAGGAGAGGGTTTAGAAAGTAAAGAAGAAACAGCTTAGGGTATTTGAAATGGGCTATACATAGTGTGATAGAGAAATTTATGATTTTTTTGCATTATGAATAGAAAGTTGAGATTTCATTCATAAAATTCTATGAAAAAAATTTTTGGGAAAAAAAAAGCAAACAACAAATGAGAATCATGTTCTCTTTCCACCCTATGCCCTACCAACAAATGAACAAAACTTTGAAATGTATGTAAAAACAGGCAAATAATTGTTACAACCTCTATGGATATATTTTCAACCCTAAATGCCAAGGAATGAGAAATTGACAGCAAAAAGGTAACAGGTGGATCCATCTAGAGACACAAAGTTGGGCCTACCTAGAAGAGCTTTAAGTCAGGATGTTAATTAGAGGACTGCCTTTGGGGAGGTGACTCCAGTTTTGTCACAGTATTCATCTTGATTTAAATAATCCTTTGAAAACAAAGCATCTTTTTACAAAGTAGGCCTGGAAATGGAAGCTACAGGGTGAGTTTCTGGACCCTACAGCACAGTACTGGTGGAGCAAGGGGTTCAGAAGGTGCCATCTCAGGGACAATTCTCTTACGGAGAGATTGGGGCTTTTGCTTAGCTCTGACATTATTGCTCTTCTAAAGCTTACATGATTCAGTCACATGAAGTGGGGCAAGCAGCACAGAGGCTGTGGTCACAAATAGTTTTTATTTATGTCATTAAGTAAAAGATAGCATACTGAGAGACAAAGAAGTGTTTACTCATAGATTGACAAGACCAAGACACCCTCTCATCCTTTCCCTTTTAATCTCCTCAGGGAATCCATATTTTGGAATGTGTCCTTGTGCCTTCTATATTATTTCAACCACTGGCAGTAAAATTTCTGACCATAAAACTCATTTTTGTGCATCCTCTTCATTCATTAAACCATTGTTGGATTTGAGTACAGGATTTTATCTATCTTTAAAAGTTTAAGATAAATATGCAGTTCTCAGAAGTTGAGATAATGTTATATTATATAACCAGCCTAGACTATGAAATCAATGAACCACTGAATATTACTGTGCATTGTTCCTTCCCCCCCAAACTCAATGGCATCTAGTAGAATGTTTGGTATACTGTAGGGGTTCATGAAATGAGTAGTTTATGAAATGGATTAAATTGAACATAATCTATTAAAGTGAATTTATTTTCTAAAAAACCTCAAAGGAAAGCAGCTCCTTAGCTTGAGATCCAAACGGTCCCTCCTCAGGAGTCCTTTTATATATACCACCTCTGACATGAGGCCTTCCCCATGTCCCCCAGGTTCCTGAGGCTTTTCCTCCACATATTATCTCGTATTTAATTTGAATATATTTTGCATTTACATTTACTTATATGTACATATTATGTTTCCCCAGAGATAATGTAAGCTTCTTGAGGTTAGGAATCATTTTGTTTTTGTCTTTTTATCTCTGTCATCTAGCATAGTGCCCACACTTAGTAGATGCTTAAAAAATATATATTGATTAACTATTTGATGCTATGATCTTCCTGGCCATCGATCCAAATACAACCTGCCTGAAAAGGTTGAGAAAAATTATTCTTTTTTTCTATTATATTAACAACCATTTTTTAAGTTAGGATTGAGGCTTTCTCTCTTTATCCCCTCATTCAGGGACCAGTCCCTGTATGCCAATCAGCCAGTCTCTGAAGGAAATGGCAGATAGATGAGATTGCTCTGATCCCACATGCTCCTACATCTTGGGAAGGATCCCACACAAGCAGGAGAACTTACTTCTGTTTCGAGTGAAAACAGAATCTAATCTAGGTGAATTCTTGCCCCAAAGCAATGAGCCCATGTCCTGGCAACCCTCCATTGGAGTTTAGCATGACCCAGCTCATGAAAAAGAAAACCAACCAGAAGGGTCTGGGTGGAGATGGATTGCCCTGTCCAGATTGCTGGAGGCAGCTGAGTTTCATGATCAAGCCACATTCTCAGCTGGAAGAACTGAAGACTTTTAGCCCACTTCCTCATTTAAATGTCCACCAATAAGGGCTTATTTCTCCTGTCAGGGGCATTAAATTTCAAACAATATTTAAGACATTCAGTGTCTCTATTAGGTAGTTTTGGTTAATAAGAGAAACCACTGATAATTAATTTATTATTACCTAACCTAATTAATAAATTGATTATTAATTACCCAGAAATTCTCTCAGAGTTTTTCATGCTTCACATTCTTCCATATAGACAGGCAGGCTTGATCCTGAGGACATCCATCTTTCCTTGGGCATTGTTCTTGGTCTGTTCTGTGGCTTGATTTATAGCCAAAGGTTCATTATTTGTGGATATAAAATAACCCCACTCTCCCTCAAATGCAATATTTCTTAGTACAGGGACAGCTTTTGTTTGTTCTTTGTATCCCTAGTGCCTAGAACAATGTCTTGAATAAAGTAGACACAATAAACATTCAAGGAATTTAATTGAATCATGAGAACCTGATGTGGATGATATCCAATATAGTTCTTGTTCTCAGTAGGAAGCAGTGTTAATATTTTCTCTTTAGAGAGCACAAATTCTTGTTCACCCTCCAAGCTATTTGATGCTGTGTAAATTCATTGACAAGGTTATTACTTACTGTATTAAATAGAAAATGATTACTCAGATGATTGAGCATTTTGCCAGTGGTGGTTAATGGTGCCAATGCAGGAGGGTGAGAGTTGCTATGAAATAGGTCATACCCATTTTAGTAGATTCAGGTCCAATATTATATGTTCTGTTAACATATCAGGATTAGAACTTCCCAGAGTTCATGGACAAATGGATATAAAGTTTCTGCAACAAAACACTGAAAATTTGATGTTTTGAAAAGTTTGTAACTTCATTAACATCATCATTGCATTGAAATTGGAAATGCAATTATGTCCAGTATAATGTTCAGAAAAGCTATTTGAACATGTGCTGTCATCCTGAGCGGTACAGTGGAAAAAGCACTGAACCAGAAGCCAGTAGACCATTGGTCCCACCTCAATCATTAATTATCTGTGGCATCTTGAGCAAGTAATTACAGGAAAATAGATATTGGCTTAATATAAGAAGCAACTTGGTAATCATCAGAGCTGCTAAAAAAACAGAATAGATTGGGAGGTACTAAGGTCTATAATAAAAGAAGTATTCTAATAGGAAGGATACTGTCGGGATGCTAGACCAGATGACCTCTGTGTTTCTAGGTAGCCCAGTGGATAGAGTGCAGGGCCTGGAGTCAGAAAGACTCATCTTTCTTACAACAACAATAACAAATGCTCAGATACTATGAATCTCTCTAGACTTTGGATTCCTCATCTATAAGATAGAATGTGAG
Organism: Vombatus ursinus; assembly: GCF_900497805.2. Lineage (NCBI taxonomy): Eukaryota > Metazoa > Chordata > Mammalia > Diprotodontia > Vombatidae > Vombatus > Vombatus ursinus. Next base: position 7,825,679 of record NW_020954572.1, on the reverse strand, counting down.
GATCAGGATATGCATGGGAAGAAATAAGACTATATGATCTCTAAGGTCACTACTAGTGGTAATAATTCTGTGATTCTATGAAACCACACCAAAGAACCCAACTTCCCCATGAATTAATCAGTGACATTTTAGCCTTGTTGCTAAGCTTTATCATAACCCTTTTGTATTAGAATATACTTTCTTAGCAGTACTTTTTCACTCTATATTTTTGTTATTGCAAAATGTCTGAAGAAAAAAAAAACAGAGAATTCAGCATAGATGGATAATTCATTCTCATTTCTCAACAAACATTAGGAACAGTGCAGAGATGCATGAATAATACTGAGATACCTGGTAATGTAATGCTTGGTAGTAAAGGACTCTGGATGAGGAATTAACAGAACCATTATGGGTTCCAAGCTGTAATCACTCATCATACTCCTGTTATCATTTAATTAAAACAGAATGCTATGTGACTAAACTTTCTTCAGCTTGAAGAGTCCTTAAGAATGAGGAAAAGCAACCAGTAATATTGTCCTTTGTTAGGGCCTAACCAGACAGAGCTGTGTTGCCAGTGAGAAGCATTCTACCCATAAGGAAAACATTCAGAATGTACAAGATCTATAATTTTATCACGAAATGTGCAGAAAACTTAGAATTACATGTGGGGAGAAGAGAAGGGGGTGGGTTATCAATTAAAAAAAAAGAAAAAGTGGTAATTTATATACCCATTTCATGTAAATAACCCACTATCCTTATGCAAATATAAAAAGGACCTATAATTTCTTCAGAACATGGACTTTCCTCCACCAATGTAAATCATAACCTATGAATTAGTTGCTAAGTCCCAATGGTATTGCTTGGGACAAAGACAGTGTGATCTATGAGACCATGGTCACATAACTAGTGCACGTCAGAGGCAGGATTAAAATTCAAGTCTTCCTGATTTTATACCATCTTCCCATGACATTGTGTTGCCACTACTGCTATTCATAGATTTAGAGCTGGAAGGGAATTCACGTGTTATCTAATCCATTACCCTTCATTTTACATATGAGAAAATTCAAGTTTAGAGAGGCAAAGTAGCTTCCCTAGGTAGTAAATGACAGAGTTGGTATTCGAACTTAAGTCTGCCAATTCCAAATCTAGATCTCATTCCATGGTACAAGTCATAACATCAAAATAAACATTGTTCCTTGTACCTGAGGGAGGTAATCAGTACAGTGATCACAGTAGTGGACCTAGAAACAAGATATTCTGAGTTCAAATGCAGCCTCAGACATTTATTATGATCCTATGGCAAGTCATTGAGGCATTTGACTGTCTCAATTTCCCCATCTGTAAAATGTGGATAACAATAGCCCTATCTCCTAGGGTTGTCATATGGATAAAATGAGATTATATGTGTAAATCATTCTGCCAGCCCTAAAATGTTATCTAAATACTATTATTATAGAATAGAAAATCAAAATATCACAATCTCCTCAGCTCCGTTATTTAAGTGGCAAATTAGATTTGTCTAGTAGTTTAAAAATCAAATGAATTTAAATTTCTTTGAAATGAAAACCAAAACTGTTATGCATTTAGTCTCAATTGCAACTTTTCTATGAAAAAGAAACTCAGGAGTTGGTATGCCAATATATTCCCATAGAGCTTAATTGACATATTTTTTTTTCCTTTTTCCTACCAACTTATTTCTGATCTCCTTTTATGCATATCAGAATTCCCATTGGCCACAGTGGAAAAGCTATGCTGGTGGGATGTACTCCAAACAAGAAAAAGGAATACACAATGAAGAGAAGAGATATTTACCCTGAAATAGGGCAAGTAATAACTCTGCTTAGAAAAAAAATAGCATAACTAGTCTTTAAAATCAATTGTACATGTAGGTTAATCAAGAGAAACCGATAAGGTTCAGGATAACTCCGCAGCACTTTCCCCCCCTTATTTTTTGTTTGCAGTCTGTCAGCTTTGCACAGGAAGATGACTTGAGAGATGTGCTTTGGATTCACATACTTCTGAACGTCCTTTAGTGGCTTGGTTCACCAAACAACATTAATTACTCCCCAACAACTGTGATTTGGATACAGGCAGTCAGAGGGCTATCATTGCTCATTAAAAATAATAATGTTTACATTTTCAAAATCTACTATGATGCTTCAGTTTGGTTAAAAGTCATTATGCAGGTTTTAGAGGCAGGGAGAACCTAGGATTTGATTGAATTTGATTCAATTTAACAAATAGTGATGAAGTACCTAATATATTCAGGGCACTGAACTAGATATTAGGATTACAAAGACAAAAAGAGAATAGTCCCTGTCCTCAAGAAGCTTACATTCTACCAAGAGGAATACAACATGTATACAAGTAAGAAAACGAAGTCCACACAAAGTAACACAAAATGATTGCAAGAGGGAGAGAGTTCTAAATACTAGGGGAAATCAGGAAAGGTTGGCTATAGAAGGTGGCACCTGACTGTGCTTTGAAGGAAACTAGGGATTCTATGAGATGGCAGTAGGGGAGAAATTTCACTTGTTCAAGCTCTTCATTATTTCAAATGGATGCTGCCCCGATTTGGAGGATAGAAATAGGCACTGCTGTTACCAAACTTGACGAAAACCCCAAGCTGTGTCAAAGACACTCTTTGAATTCACATAAAACAGTTTTATGTGACTGTTCACCAACTCCACTTCACTGGTCATGATCTGCCTGTGGCAAACTGTTTCTCCCTGGGACCTGAGAAGACTACTCCCGCCGATACTCTTCTGACAGTGTGAATATTGACTTGCACTTATAAAGGTCAGGCAGTTCCACTAGTTAATGGGAGTGAGAACAGCAGCTCCAACAAGTCTCTTTGAAAGGAATTTAACCTTCAAATTGCAAACTGTGCTGCTCTGGGGAGCCAATTTTTTGGCAACTAGCGAAACACTTGCTTCTCGTTTTTCCAAAAATACCAACAGGGGTCAGAATATTAACATTACAAAAGAAAACAGACTCGCCATGTAGCAGACAGTTTGTCTATGAGAACGTCATACAGAAAAGGCCTTGTTATTTTTATTATTTAAAGAGAGTTGGTTACAGAGAAGTCACTCTCTAGGCCTTTAACTTTCCCAAATGTATAATAGTCCTTTCTGCTTTTAAGAACCATGTGCTGTAAGATGATAAGCCACTTCATATATTTTTCTCGGCATCATTCTGACACAAGATCAAGAAAAAGGTTCATTCCCACTGGAGCACTGCATCTTTGCACTTTCCCTTTGAAAAGTCCTTCGCCCTCTGTTATTGTCTTGTGACTGAGTTCAGGGCAGACTGACATAATTTAAGGTCTCTGGGAATGTGGCCTATCTGTTAATAGCAGTGTCCTAAAGTACAATGCAAGAAGGATGGGAGTGAGAAAAACAGCTGAAAATGAGAATGAGCCTTCACTTTTCATTCTGATGGAAAGTAAAACCAATATTTTTAATTTTTAATAAAACACATTTATATCATGGCACCAGCAGCTGAAAGATTGTACTGCATATAAATGAAGACGATTCCCTGGTTTGTCTTGCGCAGCAGAAGACGGGGAGACATAATGATGAAGAGTGCCTTTTACAAGTAATAAGTAGGAAGAAGAATAAGTCCTGGGTGTCTTGGAAAGCAAAGCTTCCTTGATTCTGGAACATATTTTAGAAATGGCATTATGACTTTCACCACTGTAAGTTTGACATCAGCTAGATTTTAGATTGTGCTAAAATCATCCTTAATGTCCTTTCTGCCTCATCAGTGGGGGACCATTCAAGTAACAAAGTGCCAATCAGGGGCTCTTGTTCCTCTTTAGCTTGAAGATATTACTGTAGAGCTTTTTCTGAAAGCATGATCTCTCTGCTTGAGATGCCCTTTATTATAACTATAGTTAAAGGTCTGCTGGCTTAGCCATTATAAACCCCTAATGTTCTCGACTGCAAAAATTTGCTCTAGGATAAAGCCTAGCATACTAAGTTTGAGCCCTGGGGAATTCTGATTTTGATCAATTTGAAGGGAGAAAAATAATCATTTAAAGTTAAAAGAGGGTAACAAAAATATAAATATCAAAAGTATCTGAGATGCTGTTTGCTGTTGCTTTGTTATCAATGATTAAAACAGTTCCCAAGTTATTATTTTGTAACATGAACTAATCATTTTTGTCATTTTGGAAGGGGAAAAGGTAATTACTCTCCCCCCCCAAAAAAAAGAAAGAAAAAAAGGAAAGTGGGCTATAGGTGTAATCATTTTCTTGGAAGAAAAAGAATCATAGGAGGTTTTAAACCCAGAAAGCATTCTGAAAACACATAAGGAACCCTATCATCTTACCTATAGGTATAGAGCCTTTGCAGTAGGTTTTTCAGTAAGGCAGATGCTTCCTGTATCTGCATTACTCCCTGAACATTCTGTCAGCAATTTTCGAAATTTGATTAGCTGATTTGAGCCATCAGGGTGCCCTTCATGTCCAGGTTTGAATGTTGTTTTCAGATATTGCCCATCTGTTAATAGCAATGACTTTAGCAGGGGCAAGGTCCTCTTAGGGGCTTAATGTTACTAGTGTTGGGATGGGGTGGAAGTGATAAGGAACACAATGTATTAGATAGTCACAGTCCTTCCTGAAAGAGTTAAAAGATTCTTTAATAATTCTTTCAAAAGGAAAAAAAAACACATTGAGAGAATCTGGCTCTTGCTATTTTCTACATAAAATTTCAACAGGGATTATGAAAGTGAATGTGTTTAATGAAGTCACTGCTATATTACATTACATGAAAAATTACTGACTCAGTACAAGTCCCAGATCTGCCACTTATTAGCCATGTGTTCATGGGCAAGTTATCTCACTTCCCTAGTTCTCAGTTTATTCTAATATAAAATTAGAGTGTTGAAATATATGATTTAGAAGTTCCCTTCCAGATCTAAAATTAAAGAATGAAAGTCTAGAGGAAAGATCCAATTTTTAAGGAAAGAATAATAAAAATGGCTAGGCTTTATAGAGCTCTTTAAGGTTTACAAAGTACTTTACAGATATTTTATCATCTGATCCTCTCAACAATCCTATCAGGTAGTAGTATTACTTTCCGCATTTTACAAATGAAGAAACTGAGGCTGAGAGGTTAAGTGACTTGACCAGGCTCATATAGCTATTATATTTCTAAGACATGCTGGTATTCATAGATTTAAGTTCACTGTTTTCACTTAGCTGCTATGAAGAAAGAAAAGAAAGGATAAAGGAAGGAAGGAAGGAAGGAAGGAAGGAAGGAAGGAAGGAAGGAAG
>NW_020954572.1:7738674-7820412 GCF_900497805.2 Vombatus ursinus | reverse complement strand
GAAGGAAGGAAGGAAGGAAGGAAGGAAGGAAGGAAGGAAGGAAGGAAAGAAGGAAGGAAGAGACTTGTTAATGTTTATTATGTTCTAAGAGTGCTGCCAAGTACTAGAGATACAAGTACAAAAAAAAGATATTATCTCCCCTTGAAGAGATCACATTCTAATATGGGGAGATACACATACAGGGAAGTAGTGGTCTTGGAAGGGTAATTTTTCTTGGGAATCACAGGGATGGTAATTGAGTCCATGGGGAGTTGATTGAGATGCTCTTTCCATAAACAATGTTAGTACTGGATTGATTTTAGTTTTCAGAGCAAGAGGTTAGGCCAGGGGTGGGAACCTGTGGCCTCAAGGCGACATATGTCCCTTTAGGTCCTCAAGTGTGGCCGTTTGATTGAATCCAATGTTCACAGTTGTTCTTTACAGTTGTATGCTCAAAGGGTTTCACTTGAGGACCTGGAAGGCCACATATGGCATTGAGGCCACAGGTTCCCCACCCCTGGTAGGCAGAAGGCTAGGGGCATATTCCATTACAAGGCGTATATTAAGACAGGCCTGCACAACATATGGCCCACAGGTCTCTTGCTGCCTGCCAAAGGATTTTGGGTGGCCCACAAAAATTGTAGAGGATGTAAAAGAAAGTAAAGATGTAATAAGTGGTTTGTTGGTGCCCCACTTAACCCACCTTCCACTAGCCACTATTGAGCCTGTCATGTAACTTGGTGGGTAGGTTGCCATTGCACACTCTCTCCTGTTTGTTGTATGACCCATGACTATCAACCATCGTCAGTCTGTCTCTAGTCTGAGAGGAGTGAGAGTAATATCTTTTTATTGTGTTTTCAGTTGTTACTAAATGTAAACAGCAAGAAAACCTAAAAAATATATTAAAACTTGTACTGCTTAGGAAAGTAATGTTTTTAACATTAATGTGATTTCATTATAAATAAAAATCTTAATAAATGTAATTAATTGTTTTTAATTGAAATTTCCCTTTTTAAAAAATATGGTTTATTTGCAAAATAGTTTAATCATTAATTATATCTTTACTTGGAAAGTGAGTCACTAAAAACCTATCTGTGGCCCAAAGAAGTTTAGCCTATTTTAATTTTGATCCTTACGTACTGCCAAGTTGTACAGGTCTGTATTAAGAAGTTGACTTAGAAAAAAAAAAGTTGTCTTGGGGTGGATGGTTAGAAGCATGATTTCATTGTGTTGGGCTGGCTAAGTATAGTGGGCTATATAAGTTTGCAGTCACTGACTCACCAATCTTGATGGCTTGACCCTGGAGCTGGAGTACCAAAGGGAATTGGAATGAATCCCTAAAGGCCATGTTTTCTGTAGCTCTGGTGAACTGAAGGATACAGGGAGAGGGCAGAGAGAAAGGATGTGGCCAGGGTAAAAGGCTTGAAACATAATCTGATAGTCTGAATCTGTCTAGACTACAATGGGCAGTGCTTGTTGAAATGCATAATGTTGAGTGAGCTATTGAAATCAAAGTTGATTGGAGTGGGTTATAAATGATTTTTCAGTTCAACCAAACTATACATGTCAAATATAGTTTTCACTGGTTCATGAGTGATTTTGTAATCAGAAAGAAAACTTTAGTGAAGACTTTACTCTTTGCTTATTTTTCAAACTCCATTCAAAATGATTAAAGAAGGAGAGAAATACATACAATTCTGAGCACAGAAGTCACTCATCTCTTATCCATGTGATGAGGCAGACTCACAATGTTAAAACAGAGTTTCAGTTGTTTGTTAGCTAGTTCATCAACCTCACATTAGGAAGTGCTTTCTGGAGTCAAAAAGAAAGTAGCTATGTTTTCAAGAACTAGGAGAAATCAGGGCAGGCCCAGAAGAAATCAGGCATCAAGGCAGAGACAAATATGATGCGTGCTTACTTATTTTATTATTTCCTGTTTGTTTTATTTTCATGATGTGTGTTTGCTGGAGATTTTTGAATGATTTTCTACAGATAGTTTTTATTGTTATTATTATTATTATTCTAACCTACTGATAGTGTCAATGCAGAAAAGGATACTTCTTGGTAACAAATACATAGAGACTCAAAGGAAACTATGTTAGATAGATAGATAGATAGATAGATAGATAGATAGATAGATAGATAGATAGATAGATAGATAGATAGATGGAAAGAAGCTTATGATCTAATTACGGAAAAAATGTACATAAGACATTATATAAATATCCAGACCAGTAGAAAATAAAATTTTGAAACATTGGAACAATTCAGAGGAGAGGATTTTCTAACCCCACTAATGGTGTGTAGAACTATAGGATTCCTTAATTTGAGGTGGATAGGTTATGGAGGAGTAGAGAAAGCCCTGGGTGTGGACTCAGAAGGTCTTATTTTTGTTTCATAGAATGCATTTATAATCCATATTACATTTTTTAAAGTAAGTTAACCTCTCTCTTTGCCTCAGTTTCCAAATCTGTAAAATGGTAATGATAATATTTTACCATCTATCTCCCATTGTTATTAGGAAAATAAATTCTTTGCAAACTATAAAGAACATAAATGTAATCTATTATTTATTTTTCTTTTTATTATGATCTAAACATAGTGACAATTATAACATATATAAAGAAAAATATAACTTGTTTTTTTATAAAGGTATATATCAATTTCATCACAATAATATTAACATTGACCTACATATCTCTGTTCTCTCCTGAAATTCCTTCCATTTTTATGTGTATTTGTAAACAACCTGAAAAAAAGTCATTCTTTTTTTATATCATACTACCTCTCTATCCTCTATATCACCCTCTCCATCTTTAACTACACATGCACACACACACAAACTCTTTTGTAATAAATATATTTAAGCAAAATGGATTCACACATAAGCTTTGTCTGAAAATATGTCTCAATTCACATCTAGATAATCCTTTGTCTTCCAACATGTGGGAAACATGCTTAATAGTTAATCTCCAGGAGTGTTGATTGGTCTTTACAGTGACCAGAATCTTTTAAATTTTTCAAATGGTGTTCATTTATATTACTGTATAAATTGTTCTTCTTATTCTGTTCACTTTACTCTGTAGTAGTTCATAAATATCCTCCCAAGTTTATTTGAATCCATTCCTTTCATCAAGTCTTGTATCACAATGATATTTCTTCCCTAAGGAATTTTCCACACCATTAACAATCATTCATGCACTATAATCTGTTCAACCATTCCCCAGTTGATGGGCGCCCACTTTTTTTCTCAAATTTTTTTGCTATAGCAAATATATGTGTGTGTGTGTATACACATACATATATGTATTTATATGTGTATGTATAGTGTGTGTGTGTATACACACACATATCATATATCCCTTGTCTGATCTATGTGGATTATATAGCCAGAAATGGCTACATACTGTTTAGTGAGTTTCCTGTGTAGAGTTCCAAATTGCTATCCAGACTGGTTTTGCTATTTCAAAGCTCAAACAATTGTGCATTAGTGTGACTATCCTCCTACTTCCCCTCCAACAACTCCCCCCCCCACAAACCCCCCCCCCATTTTTATTATCTTTGCCAATCTGTTAGGTGACATGGAATATATTAAATAAATATAGGAAGTTTATTTTTTAAAATTTGCATTTCTCATTACTGTTAATTGGACCTTGTTTTCATATTTTGTTAATAGTTTATTTTATCTCATTTTGAGCCTGTTCATAAGTTCTGAACTGTTTTATAATGAAGTTTGTCTCTTGTTCTTATATATTTGTATCACCTCCCTATACGATGTGCATATTGGACTCCTGGCAAAAAAAAAAAAAAAAAGTTACTGCAAAGAGTTTACCAGTTAACTGTTACCTGTTTAGTTCCAAATTCACTGTTTGCTTTGTGAAAAAAAATTGCAATCACTGTTTCTAATACATGCTTCTGCAACCCTATTTTTAAATAACTAATTTCATCTCATTCACACTCACATTATGATTTTTAATTAATTTTTCCACCATCAAATCCTCATACTTTTTTTTTAATTTACTTTCCTCTTGTCCCTATCTATTTGCAAAGAAAGTGGGTAAGGAAAAATGTTGAGATTAACATCAATAATCTATTAAGTGTCCTGAAGCCAGCATTCCATCCTTCTTCCTTTTACTCAGCCAAGACACTTATCACAGGTTGTTACAATTTTTCTCACCTTTTTAATGCAATTTTATATGATCTGAAATTTGAGGTTTGTTTTGCTTAAGACTCTTCTGTCTTCAACTCTCCCTTTTAACCACCCTTACCTTTGTTTCTCTATCGAATTGAATGTATTTCAACATCAAAATTCTTGAACATGTGTTTGTTCAATTCTCCTTCTGGAAGTTCAGATAAAAGTGATATTCATGTATTGTTTGCTCTTCCCTTCCCTTTCTCAATATTTTTGTACTCTTCTTCTGTTGTACACCATTTATGATAAATAACTAGCTACTGCCATTTCATCCTCATTTCATCACTAGTGTACACTTTTTCCCTTACCCTTTCTTTCCTCACTAAGAATCAATATAACAGAACAGAACCATACCCACATATTAAATTTGTAAGGTACCCTTGAAGATGGGCATTTTGAAGCAAGAATTGCCTTCTCCTTCTACTAAAATATAAGTGCTTACTCACTGTTTATGCCTTTTTCTTTGCTCAGATGTATTTATCTTTCTAGGCTTCTTTTGTACCTCATGACTACATTTAAGTAATTCCATTCAACTTTATTCTTTACATCAAGAATGCTTGAAAGTTTCCTATTCTATGAAATGTTCATCACTCCACCATCATTCCCAATCCATGTACTCAATTTTGTAGATCTTAAGAATTTTTTACGCTTTTAAAGTATCATATCCCAATATTTTTACTCTTTATGAAGTTTTTGCATAAGCTTGTGTGATGTTGTCTGTGATTCCTTGGTAGTTAAATTTGATTTTTGTTTGCTTATAGTCTTTTTCCTTGACATCAAAGCTCTAGATTTTGGCTATGATTCATGGATGTTTTTAATTGGAGTTCCCTGCTGGTAGGAACTGATGGACTGTTTATATGTACATTTCCCCCTCTTCTTTTTAATAGACCTGGTCAATATTCTTTTGTGATATCTTAAATTATGGTATTCAGATGTTTGTTTAGTCATGATTTTTAGACAGTCTGATTTTTTAATTTTAATTTAATTTTAAAATTATTTCTCTCGCTGTTGGTAGTAAATTCTTTACGTATTCTTCTAAATATTTCAGTCCTTTGTCTTTTTATCTAATATCAACTGTTCTCATAGAACAATTGAGTAACATTTGTTCTATTATATTTCTCAGGAACTTCATGGGTAAGTTGTTCTTTTTTTTTTACGCTATTCTCAAGACTATTTCTGCTTTTTTAATGTTTTTTCACTCAAAACTCTAATTTCAGTTTTTTTTTTCACATCATGTGCTTTATTTCTTCTGGACATTCTTGGTTTCCTTATGTTCAACCCATTTTCCTCTGCAAAATTCTCAACTTCTCATTTTCTGTCACCTCATTTATCTAATAAGTTGCCCAAAATTTGTTTGTTTTTTTTTCACTCCTTCTATTAACATGGCTTATACTGTAGTTCTGGCCCTCATAATCTCTCATTTGAATGACTAAAATAGCCTCCTAATTGCTGTCTATGCTTCAGGATAACCTTCATATAATTGCAAAAGAGATATTCCTAAGACAGTTGGTGGTGCAGTGGATAGAGTCCTGGGCCTGGAGTCAGGAACATGAGTTCAAATCCAACTTCAGACATTTATTAGTAGTGTGACCCTGGGCAAATCACTTAGCTTTTGTTTGCCTCAGTTTCCTCAACTGTAAAATGGAAATAATAGTAGTACCTATCTCCTTGGGTTGTTGTGAGGATCAGATGAGATAATATTTATAAAAAGAACTTAGCAAAGTGCTTAGCACATAGTAGGCACCAACTACATAAATGCTTAATCCCTTCCTTTCCCTTTTTTTCTTCTTTCCCTAGTTCTTAAGTTTTATATAGCATTTGTCTGCTAAAGAAATTCCAGTGGTTGCTTATTATTTCCACAATCAAATACTGAATCCTTTGTTTGGAATTCAAAGTCCTTCACAATATGGCTCTAATCTATCTTTCCAGGATTATTATATCTGACTTTCTTTCGTTTACTCTCTTGTTTAGTCATGCTAGCACTCTTGTTTTTTTTCAGGCACTAAATTCCCCCTCCCACCTTTGCGCACATAGTTAGCTCCTCAAGCCTAGCATGCCTCCTCATCTCTTCCCCTTATAATTCCCAGTGTTCTTTAAAGTTCAGCTTAAGCACATGACTTTCTTTTTTTTTACCTGATATCTTGGCTCCTATTGCACCCCCCTCCCCATTTAACTGTTATATGTGTGTGTGTGTGTGTGTGTGTGTTGTATATATTTTTATGTGCATGTGTCATTTAACAAAATGTAAGTTCCGTAAGAGTAGGTACTAATTAATTTTTGCCTTCCTATCTCCAGAACCTCCCACCACGTCTGGAATATAATAAATGCTTAATAAAAGCTTATTGACATACTGTTATATAATATTATCTTCTTTGTTTTTTTTAATGTGCATATATTTTGTTTCCCTAACTAGATAGTTAGCTTTTAGAATACTGGGATCCTGTGTCATACCTCCTTTTATTTCTTCCCCATAGCTATAAGCTTTGGCAAAAAAACACAGAGTAGGTATTAACTACATTCAATTTAACAAACATTTATTAAAAATCCAGGGTCAAAACTGAGTGAGAGAAGAGAGGTTGCCCCAAAGGGCCAAATTTAGTGGGCATTTAATGCCCTTTAATTGCTTTAGCAACTTAGAAAATAGATCTTAGTACCTAGTCATGTAGAATAGTAACTAATGCACTTAACCTCCTTAGTGTCAAACTCAAACAGAAATGGATCCCTGTGGGATTGGGATGGGGTGTATTGAGACTTAGAAAACCATAAATTGACATTATTTATGTTGTGTTGTACCTGTTTATTTTGTTAAATCACATTTAACATTTCTCAATTACATTTTAATTTGGTTCTAACCATTTCAAAGTATTGCTGGCCAAGGGCTATGAGTTTGATATCTCTGATCTAGATCAATTAGTTCAAAGAGGAAGTTGCCAAGGTGATATGTTTCTTCTTACAGATAACCACACTCCGGGTTTGTTACTCAATCTGTTCCCTGGTGCCTTCATCATGGCCAATATTCAGTCTTAAAGAATCAATTTGAATGTAGATTTGCTGAAGCTTACTCTAAGAATATTTTCTGCTGCCTGATAGAAAAGTCCTTAGTTATGACTCCATAAGAAGCAAATCTTTTGCAAGTCACTATTTTGTACTAGGGTCCAAAAATGGTAGTCTCATTTTTTTTAAGATCCATAGGCATAGGAGTATGTATAGATATAAACATAGTCCAAATTAAGATTAAAAGGGTATTAAAGAGATTTGGGGAAACAAGATTTCCTATAGTTGGATGAATCAGAGAAGACCTCATACAGAAAATGGTGCCTTAGCTGAACCTTGATTGTGTTTTTTTTTTAATCATTAGTTGGTGATGTGGAGGCCATCTGTTCCAAGTAGAAGGGATAGTCTTCATAAGCAAATGGCAGAAAAAGAAAGCAGATGAAATTAGGGAATAGCTAGAAACCCATATCAGCTGGAGTATATAGAACAACATAAGAAAAATAGAAGAAATTAAGACATAGACTGGTAAATTGAATCTAAGCCATGAAAGACTTTTATATTCCAGAGAGAGGAATTTGTGTTTTATTTTGTATGTAATAGAATCATTGACATTTTTGAACTGGGTAAGTGATATCACCAGACATAGTGTTATAAGAATAACTTTAACAACAATATGCAGGATGGATGTAAGAAATACTAGAAAAAAAAGGAAGTTATTAGTTGACTCTTAGAATAGTCTAAGCAAAAGGTTATGGAAGGCCTGCAATTGGTTGGTGGTAATGGAAGTGCAGAGGAAAAACAAAAGAGGTATTATAGAGGCAGACTCTAGAGGTCTTGGTATTTAATTGGATGAGAAAGGATAAGAGTCAAAGATGACTCTGAAAATAAGTATTTGTTGAATGTACAACATAAATGGCCAAAGGAATGTGAAGAAAATGAAAAAAGGGGGAAAAATCTACTGACCAGAAAATCAAGAGTTAAACAGTCCATCAGTGATTTAAATAAGAAAGATTTGTGGTGTAGTCAGGCTAACAATCTGACACTCTCCAATGGTCTGAAATTCTTCTGTCTCAAAGAATTCTTTGTTTTATGATGATCAGAAAGACACTTAATATTCTCCCAAATAATTCTAGTTGAATAATTTTATTTGAAATAAAATTGATTTAAGGAAAGCACTGCTTCAACTCTTTTTTTTCTGTAAAAATGTGTATTTAGACTGTCATGGCAAACTCATAATTTCATTTAAATGTGAATTAATTCCTCTCAGAAGAACAAGAGAGGTAATCTTTGTTTATTGAACCTCTTTGTGCTGGTGGGATGATTCATATAGAAATGCAGCTTCTGTCAAATGTGTCATTATAATCTAGGATTTCACATCTATTTTTGTCAAATTATGATGCTTTAATGTGGGGTGATGCTTCAAGTTTCCTTAATGGCAATATTATTTAGTGAAGCATTATTGCTAATAGCAGATGTAGAATAACTTGGTAAATTACAGTAGTCCATGACATATTCTGAACAACTAAGATGTAGGGTGAATGAAGTATTAACATTATCACTTTTATTTGAAGTTGTTTTTGCATTCATAAGACTTAGGATTTCAGAGCAGCTAGGTGGCACAGTGAATAGAGCACCTGTCCTTGAGTCAAAAAGACCTGAGTTCAAATCCGACCTCAGACACTTACTAGTTGTGTGACCCTGGGCAAGTCACTTAACTTCCCCAGACAAAAAAGAAAAGACTTATGATTTCATTGGTATGGCAATGTTCTGGTTAGGAAACTTTCTATACTAATTCATATCACATTTGCTTTGCAACTTAGAGTCTTTAAAATTATAGTGGGACGCTGAAGTTTAAATGATTTTCTCAGTGTCACACAAGTGGCATGTGTCATAAGCAGAACTTGAACTCAGGTCTTTCTTACTCTGAGAACTGTTCTTTTTCCACAATGTCATGTTGCTTTTCAATTTGAGGGTACAGGCTCAGATACTCAGAGTCCCTTTTTATATTTAACCTTAAACCAAAAGAGGTTGGCAGGATATCTCTGTCAGCAACTTAACCCACAACTCTATTTTTACCCACTTCCTAAAAAAGTATACCCCTGTTTTCTAACGTTCTTTCCTTTTCTTGTATAGTTAAGATAATAAAATGACAAGATTGTAATAAAAAGAATTTTAAATATCCTTAAGTAATACTGAAAATATCAAGGAGCTTTCTTAGGAAAAGGTACTTTTAGAATTTTGAATACTTGTTTTATTTTTCAAATATACAATTAAAATGAAAAATACTCTGATTTTCACTTTATCGTTTGCTAAGTGCATCCTTCAGTTCTGATGGCAATGTATGCTCAGTTAAAAAGAATTCAGTGCTTAGTATATGCCATGCAAATATAGTCCGTGCCCTCAAGGAGAAGACATTTGAATGGGTAACAATGTATAAATAACAACATACATACAAAATATATACAGAATATCTGAAAGGCAGTCTCAAAGGGGAACTAAGCAGTGGTTATGGAGACAATGAAAAGACTCCTGCAGAAGGTAGGATGTGGGCTGAGTCTTGAATGAGGTTAGGTACTCTAAGAGATAGGTATGATGAAGGAGAGCTTTCCGGGTTTTCAGGTCAGCTAGTGCATAGGCATAGAGAAAAAAAAATGGAGTGTTATGTGGAAGAAACAGCAAAGCAGCTCATGAAACTAGATCATAGTCTATATGGAGAAAAAATTACAGGATAGCATGAGAACTGTAAGGATCATAGCTTTAGAGATGAAAGAAAAAAAAAGGTTTTAGAGATCATCACTACCAAAAACCTCATTTTGGTGAGGAAAAGGAGGCCAACGTAAGTTGAGTGACTTGTTTAGTTCATACAGTTAGTTAATGGCAAACATAACTAGAACTCAGTTCTTCTGGCTGAGCCCAGTATTCTTACTATTATGTGAAACTCTTACTTTTAGCCTCTTCTGGACAAATTAATATTTTTGAAGAAAAGGGGCTTTTTCTGATAAATATTTTAGAGACAAATCCTTATGCTCAGGCCTTCAGTGATAGGGATACTTATTTTGTTTGAATATGTTCTCAAACTATGCCCCGTGGAATATTTCTCAGTATAAAGTTATTCAGTTTCTGAAGGTCCATTAACTTCTTTAATTCAAGGACTTGAGAACAAAAATTTATGAAATTATATTGCCAGTCATACTTATCTAAGCCAAGCTTACTGTGATCAGGATTAGAGGTAGGAGATGGGGCAATAATGACACACACATATGGTATGTTGGGGAGCATTAGAATGATTGTAGTCCCTATGTAGATAACAGAACACATGCATCATACACAAAGATACTAAAAATAGTCAGAGAACTTTTTCCACAGATGTATCCCTACACTGCCACATGCTTATCTGCATTTTGAAATCTGTGTTTAGACTGAAATTGAGGAGTGGGTGAGGAGAACTGTCTCTGGCCTAGAACCCTGAAATACCATTGCTAGCAATCAATCAACAGAAAAAAAATCATTGAATAATTGAATATACTTTGTGGAAAAGGCATTGTGTTAGGCTCTTAGAATAAAAAGAAATCGTCAGGAACTGGTAATCTGTTTGGAGAAATACACTATTCAGATCACAGGTTCATAAGACAATAGCCCTCAAGTTTAAAAGGACATAAGAAGTCATTTAATTCAACCCCTTCTTTTTACCAATGAAAAAATTGAGGCCAAGTTAAACTATTTACAAGATTAAATAACTTTCCCAAGGTCACAAAGGTTGTTGGGGTGAGAGGCAGCACTTCTGACTATGAAATTAATTCTCTTTCCATTTAACCATCATACACAGATGAATGACAATCTCAGGTAGCCGCAATTATTCTTCGTTGACTGAGTAGTACTAATAGGAAGTACTAAAGGAGGGCAAAAGCAGATTTGAAAACAATACTTGGCTTCTCATCTTTATTCCAAAGTGAGAATCCAAGTAAGTTCAAAACAAGTTAAATAATACTTGAAGATCATTAAGGTCACAGTTACAGGAAGTATGTCAACATCAATAGACTTAGGACAGTGATTCTACTAATTAGGTGTCATTGGGATGAGATGGGTGGGAGGGGAGAGAATCCTGACAAAGACTAACAGGGTGGCAACTGACAGCTAACATTGGCAAAACAGAGTGGAAATGTTAAAGACAAACAAAGGACATAGTAAACAATGGGGACAAGTTGAACATTTGGACAGAGAAGAGCAGACTTCCCCAAAACACACCTATACATCTTGGCTTAACCCTTCAGCCCTTTGCTTTATTATATTTCTGAAGGCGGGGACTCAGAAACTAAGAGTGCCAAAGGTATAGTATCTAAGGTAGAGAATGAGGCAACTAGATTTTGAGAGTGATGATAATGAAAATGCTTTCTCTTCCTGTCAGGACCCTGTATCAATTTTGAGTTAATGCAGATGTTTTCAGTGAACTGTCTTCTTTGGGCTTTAAACTGGTTTTCAAGTTAGTATAATAGATTCCTGCTGAGGAACTTAGCTTCTTATATTCTAACTTACAACCAGGGCAGCAAGGTCGCAGGAAATTTGGTAGGTGAATGAGACGCTCAGAAGAAGTCAGAGGAAAAGAAAAAGCAAGTGGAAATACCCATATACAAAAGATTGACTATAAAGCAAACAAGAGTAGCCAGCAATGATGATGATGTTGATGATGAAAATGATGCTGCTGCTGCTGCTGCTGCTGGTGGTTGGTGATAGTGATGGAAATTATCAAAAGAATAGTGTTGACCATTTGAATATAAGAAGTAGTAATAATCTGAGAATCATCAGTTTTTCCAAAATTACCTCCCACTTTTCTGAAACATGAACTCTCTGTTATGGCAAAATTAATCTATTCAATATCCCCAAGAAAATGCCTTCCTCATAGCACTTATTGTTTGTTCCACAATATGAATATATTAGCAAATATATATGTTTATGCAAGCATACGTATAGTCTGTCAGTCAATAAGCATTTAAGAGCCTGCTGTGAATCTGGCACTGTGCAAAGCACATAGAAAGGAAGGCAAAAAATAGTCCCTTACTCTCAAGGAGCTTATAGTCTACTTTGGGGGGGAGATGGTGAGGAGAAGGAACAAGCCTCTGCTATATGCCAAGCACTCTGGTAAGTGCTTAACAAATATTATCTCATTTGATATAATGTTTGTGAAGATAATTGGAGATACAACTTGAAAACTGCTCTGTACAAGTATGTTATATTCAAGATATGTTAGAGATAATTAATAGAGGGAAGAGTTTAGGTGAATTAAGAAATTTTTCTCATAGTGAATAAGATTTTAGTTTTGACTTGAAGAAGCCTGGAGTCCAAGTAAAGGAAATAACCAGTGAAAATGCCAAGGAGATGAGAGATACAAAATATTAAGCAAGGAAAAGCAAGGAGGCCTGCATCACTGAATCACAGAGTAAAGTGAGTGAGGGGGAGAATAAGTAATGAGATTACTGGAAAGGTAGAAGGGGGCCAGGTTGAGAAAGGCTTTGAATGCCAAAAAGAGGATAATTGATCCTGTAGGTGATAGGGAGCTAATGGAGTCTACCGAAATGAGGGGACTAAGGGGGGACAATGGGTAACACAGTACTATCTGTACTTTAGGAAGGTAAACATGATAGAGCACTGGCCCTGAAATCAGGAGGACCTGAGTTCAAATCTGGCCTCAGATAATTACCAGTTATGTGACCCTGGGCAAGCCACTTAACCCTGATTACCTCCAAAAAAACAAAAAGGAAGATAAACTTTAGTGAATGATGAACACACACAAACACACAAATAAACACACACCATTCTGGTAAAGTACTTTTTCTACCAATGTGAATCAGTACCTGCTGATCTTTAAAAATACCTAGAGTATTGTAAGGTGAAAATATTTGCCACACACACATATACATGTGTATATATCTATATGTATATAGATGCATATATGTGTATACATATACAACACATATACATACATTGTTATTGTTTGTCCTTCATTCTCAAGAAGGACTATGACATCAGGAAGGTGATGCTATCAGTGAATTGGATTTAAGTGAAGAAGGTCTATGCAAAGTCACCAGCCTCACTCTCTCTTCTGGAACCATCTGGGTTCCAGTGGCAAGATGTGGATCAGGATGACTGGAGATGGCCTTGGATGAAGTGGGAGACCTTGGCCTTTTTAAGATAGGGTCTTTCCCAGGTATATGTTTGTCTCTGTGTGTGTGTATGCATGTATGTATATGCATAAATGTATTTGTGTGAATCGACAGCTGTATTTCATCTATAGAGCACTAAACCTTGAGTTCAAATTTGGTCTCAGACACTTCCTAACTATGTGACCTTGAGTAAGTCATTTAATCTCTGCCTGCTTCAGTTTCTTTACTTACAAAATGAGAATGATATATCATCTATCTACCAGGGTTGTTATGAGAAGAACTTAGGTAATATTTATAAAGAACTTTATGAAGTTTCAATCAATATATAAATGACTGTTGTTGCTGTTAATTTGTCATACTTAATCAGTTTCCCATGAGCACACGCAAGTTTTATGCCAAGCTGCGTGAGGCCAGCTTTGTCTTCCAAACTCCCCTGAAATGATACCAAGACAGCTTCTGTTGGCATTGCTTTTTCTTATTGTTGCTGAGGTTGTTTTTGTTATTTTATTTTGTTTTGGTTTGGTTTCATGTTAATAACTTATTAAACTTGGCTATTTTGGTCCCTGCCTTCAGAAATATAAAATAGACTGATGATAATACCTAACTAAAAATAAATAAATAAATAAATATAAAAGTTGTGAGTCTGGAAGGGAGGGAGAGAGAAAATGTAAACATCATGGTCATAGGGTTTAGTTTATCTTTGTTTCCTGAGGCTGTTCATCTTCTGCCCAAGAACCATAGGCATAAATAATATGGGACCACTGTACTCCACACTGCAGTGATTACTAACATTGGCTCTCCCCTTTTCCTCTAACTCCTTATCCTAACATATTAGTGGAAAAGGAAGGAATAATACTGATGCTAGCACCAAGGTCTGTGAGTATACCTGGCCTACACTTCATTCCTCTCTATTCCTAAAAAACATTCAATCCCAATCAATTGATCAACACATATTTATTAAACATCTACTATATGACTGTCACTTTGCTAGACATTGAAATACAAGATTAAGGAATAAAACAATCCCTATTTGTATATACATATATACATATTTATATATGCATGCAGGTATATATATATATATACATATATACATACACACATACATGTGTGTATACAAAGAAATAACTACAAAATAAAAACAAGGTAGTTTGATAAAGTGTGCACTAGAAATTGGGGGTATCAGGAATGGCTTCACATAGAATAAGGGTTATTGTTGCTATTCGGTTGTTCTTCAGTCATGTCCGACTCTTTGTGACCCCATTTGGGGTTTTCTTGGTGAAGATACTGGAGTGTTTTGCCATTTCCATCTCAAGCTCATTTTACAGATAAGGAAACTGAGGCAAACAGGGTTAAGTGATTCACCCAAGGTTACATAACTAATAAATGTCTGAGACAAAATTTGAATTCAGGAAGATGAGTCTTCCTGATTTCAGGCTTATCACTCTATCCACTGTGCCACCTAGCTGTCCAGTAGAATAAGAGCACTTAACCTTTTTGTGTGTGTCATGGACCCTTTGGCAGTCCGGAAAGCCTATGAACTCCTTCTCTGAACAATGTTTTAAAATGCATAAAATAAACTACATAGGATTACAAAGGAAATCAAAGGTTAATGGAAATAAAAGTATATACATACATACAAATTCACAGAGCCCCTGAGATCTCTCCATGGAACTATTGAGGGTGATCCATATACCCCAGATTAAGAACCTCAATTTGGAGGTCATGCCTAAGATACATCTTGAAGGATGAAAGGGATTCTATGAGCCCAGGTGAGGAGAGAGTATATTCTTGATAGGATGCATGGCCAGTGTAAAAGCATAGAATCCAGGAGTATATTGTGGTATGAGGAAAGGTGAAAAGGCCACTTTTTGCTGGATCACAGAGTTTGGGAAGAGGAGTAATGTACAATGAATCTGGAAGTATAGACTGAGGCAAGATTTGAAAAGGCTTTACAAGTCAAGCAGAGAAAATTCTATTTAATCCTAGAAACATGGAAACCATCAGAGTTTACTGAGCAGGACTGTAACATGGTAAGACCTTCTTAAACTTAACAAAAGACACACCAAGACTAAGAACACAGAAAAGCTATTATGAGGGCTTCAAGGTATGGAAAGCAAACAGAAGAAGAGGAAAATTCAGACATAATGAGTAGGAAATGCCATGCCACTAAAAAATGCAAGTGAGTTTCTTCTCCTTCCTTATGGTATTATCTGATCTTTTTTCCTGGTTGCTAACTTTCTTACATGATCCATAGAAGTTACTCTACTGGGTTGTGGAATGTTTTTCAATACCAAATCTCTGCACAGAGCAGTGTAAAGAAACATGTCATTGGGCATCCTAAGGAATATGGTGCAATATCTAATATTTAGACTTTCTTTCTGCTACCAAGGGAATGGTCTTTTTTGATCATCCCCTCTTCAACTCTGTCTTCTGTGTCTTACCTTCCCAACAGCACAAACTGAGATTTCTGCCTCAGACTAATTCCCAAGAAATACATTGGCCTCAAAGGAACAAGTAGGAAGGCAACAATAAAAGAGTTGACTCAGAAGATCATGTTCACAGCTTTATATGAAGATGTTACTTCATTTATAGACCATTAGAAACAATTATCACCTTCTCCCTGAAGAGAGCAGTTTCCTACTTTGATGCACGTTTTAAAGAGGTAAGTGAGCTCTTATCCATTATTTTGACTTTATCCTTTATTATTTGACATGATATTCAGCTTTTTGACCTACTGTCACCCCTAGCCAAGAAACTTCCATTAGTTAATGTCATTCAATAGTTTAAATTAGAATAATTTGCATCAATTTCTCACCTGCCACCTAACTACCTCCTATCCTATCCCTGTGTCATTAACAGTTTTTTTTTACCCCAAAATGTTGACAGAGTACAGGTTGCTATGTAGCAGTTTTCAATCTCTGTGGATATCATACCATTACCACTTTTATCTAGTAATTTCTCATGACATCACTGAAACCTACACTTATTTTAGTTCAATAAATACCTGTTAAGTACTACTTCATACACACAAATAGGGTAACTTCCTGGAATGGAAGAGCTGTGAAGAGGAGGCAAGAAAGTGTTTGATTATGAAAAAAAAATCGGTTCAGCCTTTCTCTTAAGGAACTTACAATGATCCCAGGAAGTTTGTTATGAGTTCTATAAGAAAGTCCAAAATAATGTTAGTATGGAAGAAGGTAAGATAGTTCATTTCTGGCTATGGTCTCAGGCTTTATGAAAAAAGCTCGGTGACACAACGTATAGAGCATTTGACTCTGAGTTAAGAAGATCCAAATTCAAATCTTGCCTCAGACACTAGCTGTGAAATTCTGGTCAAGTCACTTGACTTCTATTAGTGTCAGTTTCTTTATTATTCTAAGGGGGATAATAATAGTTCCTACCTCAGAGAATTGTTATGAGGATCAAATGAGATAACATATGTAAAGTGCTTTTTAAATCTTAAGACTCTATGCTAGATATGATTATGATGATGATGATGATGATGGTGGTGGTGGTGGTGGTGGTGGTGGTGGTGGTGGTGATAGTAGTGGTAGTAGGGGTGGGGGTGATGGTAGTACTTGAGGTAAACATGAAAGCAGAACAAGTAGTTCTTTCACACACAACTACACAAAAATGATGCAAATGGGGAAAAGGCACTTCATGTGAAGTAACGTGTGTGAATAAAATGTCAAAGACACAGCAAAATTTTCCAATTTTACTAGAACTAAAATGTGGAATGAAAAACAGTGGGAGATAAAGCTGGAAAAACTGCTTGAAGTCAGGTCTTATAAGAGTGGGTAAAGCTTAAAGCTTGGATTTCTTGACTAGGAGTTCAAACTCTGTTATATATGTAATGGGGAGCTAGTAAACCTTTCTGAACAAAAATATGACATGACCAGTGTTGTTATTTAGGAAGATTACGGAGTTGCATAGTCTGTATTCCAGCTAAGGATAATCTAAAGACCAGGAGACTATTCTGAAGATATTGCAAAGGTACAATGCAGGCAAGAATCAATGGGCCCATGACTAGAGTATTAGCAGGGGGAGAAAAGGACATAAATGTGAGAGAGATTGATATAGCAGAGTGAACAAAACTTGACAACTGTTTGGATGTGCAAGATGAGGGAAAGCCATGGAAAAGCTCTGTAGATTTAAGAAGAATGGTGCCTTGGTATTGCTGTTTGTCTATCTCTCTGCCACTGTTATTCATGTTCTGACAGTATTTCCTTTTTTTTTTTTTCAATCTGTCAAGGGTTATTCAAGTGGCCAAGTGGGTAAAAGAATATAAAGAATATGCAGTGTCCATCTCTCTGTTCTCTCCAAGGCTGCCATTAATAGCTCCCAATAGAAGGCTGTGCAGATCAAAACTACCTCTCCCCCAACACACACACACACACACGCACATGCGCACGTGCGCACATGTGTATACACACACATGCACACACACAGATACACACACACATGTATCTGTGTGTGTGTTCACTATTAATCCCTTCCATGAGATTCTCTGTCCATATACAGAACTCAGATTCAATCTCTAACTCTAAGTTTTGAGCAAGGGCTGCCTTTTTCTTTTATTTTTTAAAATAAACTAATTTATTTATTTTACCCAGTTACATGTAAAAACAAGCTTTAACATTTGTTTATAAAACTTTGAGTTCCAAATTCTTTCCTTTGCTCCTTCCTAGACTACCTCATTGAACAATATAGGTCTTATAAATCAATGTATCTTATAGATATAAGATTATACCTATGTATGAGTTACACATGTATAGTCATGCAAAACATAACCATAATAGTCACGTTGTGAAAGAGAACATAGACAAAAAAAAATCAAGAAAAATAAAGTGAAAAAAGTGTTGTTTCAATCTGTATTCAGATACCCTCAGTTCTTTTTCTGGGGATGGATAGCATTTTTCATCATAAGTCCTTCAGAGCTATCTTGGATCATTATATTGCTGAGAATAGCTAAGTCATTCACAGCTGATCATCTTACAATAGTGTTGTTAATTTACACATAGTACATTTCACTTAGCATCAACCCATGCGAGTCTTTCCAGGTTTTTTGAGAGCACTGTTCTCATCATTTATTATAGTACAATAATGTTCCAACATAATCAAGTACCACAACTTGTTCAGTCATTCCCCAATTGATGGGCATCCCCTCAATTTCTAATTTTTCCCCCAGAAATGAACTGCTATAAATATTTTATACTTATAGGTCCTTTCCTTTTTTTTATCTCTTTTGGGATATACCACTAGTAGTGGTATTGCTAAGTTGAAGAGTATGCATGGTTTTATAACCATTTGGGCATAGTTCCAAATTGCTTTACAGAATGGTTGAGTCAGCTCACAATTCCACCAAATAGTGCATTAATGTCTCATTTTTTCACATCTTCTCCAACATTTGTCATTTACTTTTCCTGTCCTATTAGTCATTCTAACAGGTATGAAGTAGTATCTCAGAATTGTTTTAATTTGCATTTCTCCAATCAATAGTGAGTTAGAATATTTTTTCATATATATATATGTACATGGCTATAGATATATCACCTAAAAACTGATCATATCTTTTTATCATTTACAAGTTAGAAAATGGTTCTTATTTTTATAGATTTGACTCAGTTCTATGTTTGAGAAATAAGGCTGTTATCAGAGAAACTTGCTTCATCTTTTAAAAAAAATAATTTATTTCTTTTTAGTTTTCAACATTCACTTACACAAGATTTTGAGTTCTAAATTTTCTCCCCATCTCTCCCCTCTGCCTACCTGAAAATGGCATGCATTCTGAATACCCCTTCCCTCAATCTGCCTTCTCTTCTAACACTACCCCTTCTATTTTCCTATAGGGCAGGATAGATTTCTATACCCCATTGCCTGTATCTTATTTCCCAGTTGCATGTAAAAATAATTTTTAAAATTTATTTTTAAAACTTTGGGTTCCAAATTCTCTCCCTTCCTCCCTCCCCACCCACCCTCATTGAGAAAGCAAGTAACTCAATATAGGTTATACATGTGTAGTTATGCAAAACACCTTCATAATAGTCATGTTATGAAAAACTATATTTCCCTTCATCCTATCCCACCTCTTGTTTATTCTATTATCTCCTTTTAGACCTCCTTTTCCATTTGGCCAATTTTGCTTTTTAAGGCATTCTGCTCCTCATTGACTTTTTGGACCTCTTTTTACCATTTGGGTTAGGCTAGTTTTAAGGTATTTTCTTCAGTATTTTTGGAGTCTCCTTTAGCAAGCTGTTCCCTTATTTTTCATTATTTTCTTGCATCACTCTCATTTCTCTTCCCAGTTTTTCCTCTACTTCTCTTACTTATTTTTCAAAATAATTTTTGAGCTCTTACACAGCATGGGACCAATTCATATTTTTCTTGAAGGCTTTGGATGTAGGAACTTTGACTTTGTTGTCTTCTTCTGGTTGTATGTTTCAATCTTCTTTCTCACCAAAGAAAGATTCTATGGTCTGACTTTTTTTGCACTGTTGGCTCATGTTCCCAGCCAATTACCTGAGTTTTAAACTTTTTGTTAAGGTAGGGATCTGCTTCCACCATGGAGGGTTTTGTGCAGTTGTTTTCAGAGATACTTCTAGGGACCTGTAAATTTGCAGTTCTTCCAAGGTGGAATGATCAAGGGCGAGGTGTTTATTCCTTTCCTGGACTGTGCTCTGGTCTGTGAGTGACCACAAGCACTCTTTTCTGCCTTGGAACTGGAGGAGGATTTCCTCTCCACCACTGCCAGGAGCTCCACCAAGCCACCATTCCTCCTCACCCCAGGAATTGTCACCCAGGACTGTGACCCAGATCCAAGCAGGGCAAAGCAAGAGAATCCTGCCTTAGTACCAGCAAAGAGATCCCTGAAATCCCCCTCTGATGAGCTGCCAAATCTCCCCACCATTTGTGGGTCAAGAATTCTGGAAGCAGCCGCCACCCCCAGGGCTGCATCAGGACTGGGGCCAGACCATGCTCCTCTTTCACTGAGGTCTGACAGAGCTTTCCTACTGACCTTCTTAGTTGTCTTTGGCATTTGTGGGTTGGGAAGTCTGGAAACCACTACAGATGCTAGTGATTCAATCCCATGAGGCCTAGTCTTTGCCTATGGGTGTATGCTGAACTGTTCTCCTCTCCCAGCTGATCTCAACAGACCTTTCCCATCAAACATCCAGGTTGTTTTGGGCTGGAAATTTGTTTGACTCTGTCTTTTTGTTAGTTCTACTGCCCTAGAATTTATTTAGAGTTACTTTTACAGGTATTTGGAGGGGTTTGGGGGAAAGCTCAAGCAAGTCACTGTTTTTACTCCACCATCTTGGCTCTACCTCAATTTTTTTTACAGTTACTATTGCTAAGTATATTTCCCTCCATCCTGTCCCCACCCCATTTATTCTATTCTCTCTCTCCTTTCACCCTGTCCCTCCTCAAAATTGTTTTGCTTCTGACTACCCCCTCCCCAAATCTGCCCTATCACACCACCTTCTCTTATCCCCTTCCCCTCCTTCTTGCCTCTAGGGTAAGATAGATTTCTATACCCAACTGTGTGCTTATGTTATTCCCTCTTTGAGCAAATTTGATGACAGTAAGGTTTATTTACTCCCCTTCACATCCCTTCTCTTCCTCTCTACTGTAAAAGCTTTTTCTTGTCTCTTTTATGTGATATAATTTACCTCATTCCAACTCTCTCTTTCTCTTTCTCCCAGTATATTCCTCTCTCACTTCTTAATTTTATTAATTTTTTATATCATCCCATCATATTCAACTCACACCTGTGCCCTCTTTCATATATACTCCTTCAAACTAGCCTAATAATGAGAAGGTCTTATGAGTTACAAATATCATGTTCCCATGTAGGAATGTAAACAGTTTAACTTTATTAAGTTCCTTATGATTTCTCTTTCTGGTTTACCTTTTCACGCTTCTCTTGAGTCTTATATTCAAAAGTCAAATTTTCTATTCAGTTCTGGTCTTTTCATCAAGAATACTTGAAAATCCTCTATTTCATTTAATATCCATTTTTTTCTCCTGAAGGATTATACTTAATTTTGCTGGGTAGGTGATTCATGGTTGTAATCATAGCTCCTTTGCCCTCTGGAATATCATATGCCAAGCCCTCTACTCCTTTAATGTAGAAGCTACTAAATCTTGTGTTATCCTGACAGGGGCTCCACCATTGTTTCTTTCTGGCTGTTTGCAATATTTTCTCCTTTACCTAGGAACTCTGGAATTTGGCTATAATATTCCTGGCAGTTTTCATTTTGGCATCTCTTTCAGGAGATGATCAGTGGATTCTTTCAATTATTCCTCTAGTTCTACAGTATTGGGGCAGTTTTCCTTAATAATTTCTTGAAACATAATGTCTAAGCTCTTTTTTTGATCATGGCTTTCAGGTAGTAAAATATTTTTTTTTAAATTATCTCTCCCAGGTCTATTTTTCAGGCCAATTGTTTTTTTTTCCTTCCAATGAGATATTTCACATTGTCTTCCTTTTTTATTTTTTTCATTCTTTTGGTTTTGTTTTATTATTTCTCGATTTCTCATAAAGTCATTAGCTTCCATTTGTTCCATTCTAATTGTTAAGTAATAAATTTTCTTCAGTGAGCCTTTGGATCTCCTTTTCTATTTGGCCAATTCTGCATTCTTCTCCTCACTGGCTTTTTGTCCCCTTTTTAATCATTTGGCTTAAGTCTGTTTTTTAAGGTGTTATTTTCTTCAGTATTTTTTTTTGTGTCTCCTTTACCAAGCTGTTAGCTTTTTTTTCATTATTTTCTTGCATCACTCTCGTTTATCTTCCCATTTTCCTTTTAACTCTCTTACTTGATTTTCAAAATCTTTTTTGAGCTCTTCCATGATCTGAAACCAAATTCATACTTTTCTTGGAGGCTTTGGATGGAGGAGTTTTGACTTTGTTGTGTTCTTCTGATTGTGTGTTTTGATCCTCTTTGTCACCATACTAACTTTCTATAGTCAGAGTTTTTCCACTATTTGCTCACTTTCACAATCTATTACTTGACTTTTAATTTTTTTAAGGTAGGGCTCTTCTTCCAGGGTTGAGGGTACACTGTCCCAAGCTTCAGGGGCTTTGTGTAGCTGTTTTCAGAAATACTTCTAGGGACCTGTAAGTTTTCAGTTCTTCCAAGATGGTATAATCGAAGGAGAGGTGTTTACTCTTCTCCCAGCCTGTGCTCCAATCTTTGAGCAACCACAAGCACTCTTTTCTGCCCTGGAAATGTGTGGGGCCCCCCCCCCCCCCCCCCCACTGTGCCTGCAAGTTGCTATGCTAGTGCTCCTACTTACCCTGGGACTGCCACTCAGGAGTGGGACCTAGATCCACGTATGGACAAAGCAACAGAGTCCTGCCTCAGTGCTACCAAAAAGACCCCTGAAATCTCCTTCTGACCAGTTGTTCAACTCCCTAAGTGTCTGTGGACTGAGAGCTCTGGAAGCAGCCCAGCTGCTGCTGCTGCCATTGCTGATTCAGTTATTCACAAGGCTGCTCCTGGCTTGCTGAGACTGGGATTGTGTGGCATGGCCTGTACCAATCTGTGCTCCACTCTCACCCAGGTGAGACAAGCCCTTCCTACTGACCTTCCATATTGCTTTTGGTGTCTTTGGGTTGAGAGGTCTGGAAACTGCCATTGCTGCCAGTGATTCAGTCACCCTGAAGCCTGCTCTGGGTTTGCTGCAGCCTAGTCTGTACTGATAGGGCCTGTGCTGAACTGTGCTCCTCTCTTACTCTGGTGCAACAAACTATTCTTTCCAAGTTGTCTTTGGCTGGAAATTTGTCTCACTCCATCTTTTTGTGGGTTCCACTGCTCTAGAATTTGTTTAGTTCTTTTATAAAGTATTTGGAGGGTTTTGGGGGAGAGCTCAGGTGAGTCCTTGCCTTTAATCTTCCATCTTGGCTCTTCCTCCCCTTTTTTCCTTTTTGTAGTCCACATAGAATTGGGTGGCTTTGATACAAACTAAGCTGAGCAAATCAAATCATCCCTCAATGGTAAGACTTAATCTTTCATCCAAAAAGAAATAAGAATTGTTCATGATATGTACTTAAAGCTCTCAAAGAGATACTAATGGGAATAACCAGACCCTCCATAAGGAGATGCAATCAATCCCAAAGGCTCATTTACCTGTAATATCTCTTCAATAGATATCCTTGGGTAGCCAAGACAGAGGAAACTCAAAAAATAAGAGGGTGCTTGGAACAATTTGATGATTGTTAAATTTTGCTTTCATCTTCCTTCCCACTAGGTCGACTGTCATTAGAAACAGCAAAAAATTCTCCTCTTGTCTCCTTCTCACCTCACCCTAAATTAGTTTAAGGAAAATCTGGTAAAAATACATTTAAACCAAATGGAAATTTTTATCTCAACATTCAAATTTAAGTTGAAGCCACTGACAGGTAGTAGAATGTGAGAAAATAAAAACAAACAAAAGTCAGAGAGAACTTCTGTACCCTTTATTAATTCCAAAAATAAGTTGATTTCCAGAGAAGAAAAATCTCTTTTTCTTGATTAAAGAAGAGCAAAGATTACTGGGCAGTATGAATTTTAGACTAAAATTCCACTCTGACTTTTAGTTTTCCTGGAGAAATATTTGAATAATTCCATGCTCTGAAAAAGTAACCTCACATCAGTTACATTATGTCTGGCTGTGAAAATGCAAATACAATCTTTATTTAAACAATTTTAATGAAAAATATTATCTACTGACTACATTGCAGAATGTGAGTAAAGCAAAGGATGCATCTACACATATATCTACCTAGATGCTACCCCATCGCTTCTGGGATAAGCTACAAACTCATTAACCAGTCTTCTTTCCATCTATGCAGGGTCATACCACATTACTGTAAAAAACAAGGCAAACTTGGTTTCCAGTCTTGGCCACTATGTGGCCTGGGGAAAATTACTTAACCCCTCCAAACCTCAATTTCCTAATCTGTAAAATAAAGTTGTTGAATTAGATTTTTTTATGACTTTTGCCAGCTCTCAAATCGTATCATTCTATATCCCTTTGCAACTGAGGTATAGCTGAAGTTCTGATGCTTTTCCCAGAAGAATTACATTAGCATGAATCTCATCAGTCAAATGATGGTGGTTACCACATGGGCATAAATTTGACAGTCAAATGCATGCACCTCATCTACTCTCAATCCACTTTTATGTTTCTATGCAATAAGGTCTTAAGGCTGAGTTTCTAACTAGAGGAGGAAATACAGACATGGAAATACCAGCAGATTATATCTCCATTTGCAGCAAGAGTGAATTATATTTGTTCTTTTGTGTGCTCTGTTGTTCAGTTTTATAAAGAGCTGCTTGCTCTGCCTCTGGAAAAAACCTGCCTACAAAAGGTTAAGTTAGACATTCTATTCTGCATCACCACTGCAATTTAGCTGCTTTAGACCTTTATTAACTTCTTAAATTACCAGCTCATAGAAGACATCATCTGCTACCCTGAACTGAGAGAAAGTTGTAGTCCTCAGCTTGTGAGGCACTGTAGTCTGGTAGCAAGAACAGTCTGGGCTGTTTGTCAGGGGATCTAAAGTCTGACTCCATTTCTGCTGCTATCAAAGAGAGGAGGGATCATATCATCCTTAACCTCTACTCAAAAATCTTGCATGCTACTACATTGCTTCTGGTTTAAGCTATAAACTCTTTAACAGCATTTAAAGTCTTCCACAATTTGTTTCCCTTACCCCTTTTCCCTATTTCTCCTCTTGATTCACTCTGTCCCTGCCAGTCAAACTGCACTACTAGCCATTCCTGTTCATGATATTCTACCTCCTGCTGCCACACCTATGAACAAGTAGTTCCCGAATACCTGGAATACACTCCCTCCTTACCTCTAGTTTCTAAAATTGCTCGTTTTCTTGAAAGCAGCTAATTGACATAATAGATGAGTGCCAGACTGAGAGTCAAATTTGACTTTGAATCTTGCCTCAGACACTAGCTGTATGATCTTGGGTAAGTTATTTTATGTTTTTTCAACCTGTTTACACATCTGTTGTTAATGGGGATAATAATTATACCTACCTACCTCACAGGATTGTAAAGAGGACTAGATAAGATCATATAAGTAAAAAAAAAAAATTTCAAAAACCTTAAAATTCTATAGAATATAATTGATCATTATTATTAAAACATAACTTATATAACCCT
The DNA here is from genome assembly GCF_900497805.2 of Vombatus ursinus. NCBI lineage: Eukaryota > Metazoa > Chordata > Mammalia > Diprotodontia > Vombatidae > Vombatus > Vombatus ursinus. Next base: position 7,794,925 of record NW_020954572.1, on the reverse strand, counting down.
TTCTATGAAAGGCCTTTTCCAATCCCCTCAGTTATTATCACTCTTTCTTCCTCTTAAAAATATGTATTTACAAAAATGTATATATAACATATAGGCATACATGTATATGTATGTGCATATTTATGTATATACAGTATATGTGTATTGCATGCATATGTATATAAATATGTATGTGTGTATGTATATGTGTATTATGTGTATGTATATGTATATGTGGCATAGTGAATTGAGCACTTGGCCTGGAATAAGGAAGAATCATCTTCTAGAGCTCAAATCTGGTCTCAGACACTTACTAATTTTATGACCCTGGACAAGTCAATTAACCTAGTTTGCCTCAGCTCCTCATCTGTAAAATGAGCTGGAGAAGGAAATGGCAAACTACTCCAGTATCTTTGTCAAGAAAATCCCGAATAGGGTCACAAAGAGTCAGACATGACTAAAACAACTCAACAACAAAATGTATGTATATGTATACATGCATATACAAAAATACACACACATCTATCTATCTATCTCATATATATAATTACTCTATAAAATTTATGTACTTACATATAAATTTTATCCTTCCCCAACAGAATGTGAGTTCCTTGAGGGCAGACACTGTTTCATTTTTGTCTATGTATCACCCACATCTAGCATGGTGTCATACCAATGATAGGAGATTCAGACCTTTCTGTAAATTGAATTGAATAATGCTTTCTTGGTGCCTCTGTTTTCCTTTTCTATATTATAAAGGAAGTGTTCCACTTCTTACCTCAAAGGGGTGTTGTGAAGATAAAAAAGATTATGGATGTGAAGACTTCAAGTGAAAGGAGTCCTATCATTAATAAAAATACTATTGCACTGATAAGGGATACAAAAAGGGGCGAGTAATTATGATTACCCTCCTCACTGTTTTCTCTCTTTATTTGTTTCTGCATGTCAGCTTATGAGCTTGAAGATATAAAAGAAAATATGTGGTATCCTTGTTTGTCCTTTGCTTTCAGGGAGACAAACTGTTTCTCCCAATTGCAGTAATACATCTTGTAAAGAAGTGTGTACGTGTGTATGGGAGGAAAAAGGATGAGAGGGGGGTGGGGACCTTTTACCAAAGCTGTTTTTGAAATTGTTTAGTAGGAGTGTAATGGCTTGAAATGCATCACTAGTGTTGCTATCTTGTGAATCCTATACCCCCGAGAGAAAGTGCTGATCAACTTCAGACACTGCCAGCTGGAAGCCATGTCATTTATAGCACTTAGGCAGCTGTGGTGTTGAGGAAAGAGTCCTGGATTTGGATCCAGTGGACTGGGGTTTGTATCATGGCTATGTCATCACTGGCTGTGTGACCTTGGGGTAAAGTCATTTAATGTCCTCTTCTATATAGTAAGAAGGAGATAAGCTGTACAGTGAGTAAGAGCACTAGGTTTGGAGTCAGGCAGACCTGAGATCAAATCTTACCTCAGACACTTACTAGCTATGTGACCACTATTCACCTCAGTTTCCTTGTATATGAAATGTAAATAATAATAGCACCTATTTCCCAAGGTTGTTGTGAGGATCAAATTAAGATAATAATTGTAAAATGCTAGCACAGTATATGGCACATAGTAAGCACTATATAAATACTGCTTATAATGGCAATAACTGAGATGACCCAGCTGTCAAGTTGATTATGAGGATCAGCATGGTGAGAGAGAGGCAACATGGGGTAGTGCATAGAATTCTAGACTTGGAGTAAAAATACCCAGGGTCATATCCTGCCTCTGACTAATTAACTGTGTGATTCTGTGACTCTGTTTTCTTCCTTTTAAAAGAAAAAGGGTTGGCCTTGATTTGTCCTTTAAGGTGGCTTCCAACTTGAAACCTAAGATCTTATATCTGCAGTGCTTTCTGACCTATAAAATACTGCAATCTCCAAATACAAAATACCTAACAGTTATTATTATTATTGTTACCTAAAGTTCTAAATCAGGAGGTAGAGATAATGGGAGATTTTTATTTCACAAGGAATCTTCCAAAAAAATCCTAAATCTTCTAATTATTTTGGCAGAACAGGGACTGTCTTTAGTCTTTCTTTATTTCCCCAGTGCTTAGCACAGTGCCTAGAACATAGTAGGTGCTTCTTTTGAGAATGGACAGGGTAAAAGGAAAATAGGATGGAGGGAAATACATGGTTGGTAATCATTACTGTGAAAAAAAGCTTTTTTTTACAGTAAGTTTCTCTGATAAAGACATCTTTTCTCAAACATAGAAAACTGATCAGATTTATAGAAATAAGAGTCATTCCTCAATTGATAAATGGTCAAAGTATAAAAACAGGCAGTTTTTAAATGGAGTAATCAAAACTATGTATAGTCATATAAAAATGCTCTAAATCACTATTGATGAAGGAAATGCAAAGTAAAACAATTCTGAGCTACTATCTCACACCTGTCAGATTGGCTAACATGATAGAAAAGGAAAATGGTAAATATTGGATAGGATGTGGGAAAATTAAGAAAAAATGAATGTACTATTGGTGAAGTTGTATATTGACTCAACCATTCTGGAGATCAATTTGGAACAATGTCCAAAGGGCTATAAAACCATGAATACTCTTTGACCACACAATACCAGTACTAGGCCTGTACCCCAAAAAGATAAAAAAAGGACATATGTGTACAAAAATATTTATAGCAGTTTTTAGTGGTGGCAAAGAATTGGAAATTGAAAGGATGTCCATCATTTGAGGAGTGGCTGAATATAATTGTGATAGAATACTATTGTGCTTTAAGAAATAATGAGCAGGATGCTCTCAGAAAAAAAATAGAAAGACTTACATGAACTGATGCAAGTTGAAATGAGCAGAACCAGGAGAACATTGTACACAGTAACAGCAATACTGTATGATGATCTACCACGAATAACTTAGCTATTCTCAGCAATACAACGATTCAAGATAGTTCTGAAGGACTTATGATGAAAGGTGCTGTCCATCTCCAGAGAAAGAACCGGTCATCCCTGAATGCAGATTAAAGACACTTTTTCTTTACTTTCTTTATTTTGTCTTGGTTTTTTTTTGTCTATGTATTCTTTCTCAGAATGACTTAGATGGAAATGTGTTTTAGCATGACTATGCATGTATAACCTATGTCAAATTGCTTGCCTTCTCAATGAGAGGTAAAGGAGAGAGAAGGAGGGAAAAATTTGGAACTCAAAATTTGGAAAAAAAAGTTAAAATTATTTTTACATGTAATTGGAAAAAAATAAAATATTAAATAAGATATTTTTTGAAAAAAAAACATAGTAGGTACCTAATAAACGTTTATTATTTAATTGAATTCTCAGGCAGTTTTCAGATAATCTGTCAGGGAAAAGACAACATTAACCATCAACCTAGGACCTCATGGGTATGAAAAGCAGAGATTCACAGAGGAATGCCATTTAGAGTCACACATCCCAAGGACTAATTGTTCATTTCAATTTCTCAACAATATTGTAATGTATATATTGCATATGGTATCCCTATTACTCAGATGTGGAAACTGAGGTTCCCAAAGGTCAAGTGACTTTGTCTATGGTCATATGGCTAGTTTGAACATCCCATCTTCCTAACTCCAAGGCTAGTATAGCCACACTGCCTATAACATATGAGATTTGCTGTAACAGGCACTATATAGTTATTGTGCCAAAAACTGGAGAACAATTTTGCCAATGCAGATGCTTTCTTAGAAGTGGGGTCCTTGCTGCTGTGGAGGGGAGCAACAGTTCACCTTGGAACACCTGAATCACTTCTTTGGTATAATGCAGTTTGATCAGTGCTTTATGTTTTCTGACTGACTCCTTCTGCCTCATACTCTTTCCTGTAGTAAAGTACATAAAGAATAAGACAATCTCTCCTTTATTCCCTAAAAGGCTGACATTTTAGAGTCACGATGTTTAGAGTTTTAAAAATTCTGTTTAGAACTGAACCAGCTCCTTAAATATATTTACTTGCCCATTTTTGACTCAACTTCCAAAAATTCAGAAAGTGCTGCTGCTATATTAGGATGACAGATTTAAAGTGCCATTATTCTAAATGTGTTTTTTTATTTTTATGTGAAGAACCAAACTTCAATATTGATGTGCTCTGTAAACTAATCATTATGAATACATCACAGTCCATAAATTGTGGTCAGTTCCCAGATTCCTAGACCATAATAAATAGTGCATGCTTTTCCTGTAGAAAGCATTGTTTTTACCATTACCACCCTGAGGCTTCTCTAAGTCTGCTGAACTAGTTTAGTGTTCCGCTCTGTCTAACTGTCCAAAATTGGACTCATATTCATGAGTTGGGTACCCAAAGGGAATCTACTAATTCAAGATTCAAAGGGGATATTCTGTGGCTATCCATTCCTAACACTAGAACTCATAAGCCTCTACCATTTATGTTTCCCACTAAAAATCAGCCAGTAGACACAATTAGCTCATAGCAAAGACTTTTAACTAATATGTTACAGAAAGATTAACTACAGCATCCAACCCCATGGGATGTTCTCTACAAGTACAAAGACTGTCAGTACAGTAGATATAAATCTAAGGTAAAGTAGTAAGTCATATATATATATATATGTATATATATATATGTATGTATATATATACACACACATATACATACACACATATGTATGTATGTATGCATATATATAGCAAACTACAAGGTGAAGAAGTCTTTTCTTTCCTTGTGTGGACACCTCTCTTCATACCAACCCCAATTGCCAAGGCTTGGTTTCATTTTAGTCGATAGGCTCACTTTTTTCTACTGCCAGGGCTCACACTCCTTGAACGTGCTTCATTCCAGGAGTGATTGTCACTGCGTGTCCATGTGTAATAGTGAAATCGAACCCACCTCAGGGTATTTTATCCTAGATACTTTAACTAGGTGGGAATATTTCAATCAATCAATTGCTGATAGACCTTAGCCTAGAAAGTCTTGGATCAAGAATGAGTTGTATTCAGATAGGAGGATACCTCAGGGATCATTTATAAATTATCAAGTGAGTTAAGAATGTATTGTTTTAAGAAATTGCAGTGAACATATCATCTAGTTGAACCCTCTGAGAAGGGAGCACTTGGTGGTGTGGGGAAGATGCAGATATCTCTTCTTCCCTTCCTCCTGTCCTCCTCCCCCTCTGCTTCTCTATACACATATAATACAATGTTCAATGGAGGAAATTTTTGTGAGCTTCAAAAAGTTTGGTTGATTTGGGCCTTCCTATCTCCCTACCTTCTACCTTATTCCCAGATTTGCTGGTGGCAGAGTCTGTTTCAGGAGCCAAAGACAGATGGACAAAGATTTGTTATGCCTAATGGAATTTTTTGAGCACCTTATGGATATAAAAGGACTTCTAGCAAACAGAATCTTGGAGTTACTCCCTTTATACAGTGCTCTCTAAATCTGAGTCTATTTTCATCCGGATTCAGTATATATTTGTGGGACAGTAGGCCACAGATTTGGGGGGGTGTTTTATACCAACTGTTATTACTGTACTACATTAAGTAAGTATCCTGTTTCTCAAAGCTACTTAAGGCTGGCTGATTGGCAGGATGATAGAAGGGGCACTGGTGGTGATTCAAACTAAGAGTAATAGAAAATTACCACCACCCCTCTAACCTTAGAGACAACCTTAGTACCCAGAAGGGAAGATGTACCCAAATTCTAGCAATCTGACTTGCCACTGGAAGTGGTAGTAGGGATACTCAGAAGCTATACCTTTGTCAGAAGTGTGTGTCTTTATTCCATCTATGGCCTTGAACTCCTAAAATGACACTCCAACTACTAGAGGGAGTGTCTACATTTGAAAGTAAATAATCTTCAAGGGAGGGGAGGGGTTCTCTTCATAGCTTGGCAGCTCAGCCTTTTAATGGCTCTCAGAGACATGACCAGTTTTCAGCTCTGCCAATTAGGTTGCCCCTCTGACTTAGAGAAAAGAGTTTGTACCACACCAAAAAAAATGATATTAATAGATCAAAATCTCATCAATTGAGAGTAAATTCTAGACAGCAACTAAGTGGGGGAAGAGGTGTGGAGAATCACATATCTTCTTGCCTTACACTAAGCACACACACACACACACACACACACACACACACACACACACACACACCCTCATTAGGGCTGATCTATGATAATTGAAGCTGGAAAAGCTTAGATCATTATAATCTACTGGAAGTCAAAACCCATTTATTTTTTAACAAATACATAAATCTTTTTTTTTTTTGGCAAAGTACTTAAATTCACAAGAACAATTGGACATGTGCCAGTGGAACCTATGCATTTCCAAGAGAACCCCCATGTTTGGAGGCCCTGACCATGTTGACTAGATTGCCTCTGGAGGATTTAGAAGAAGACATGGATGAGAGCCACACAGGATGAGAAGGAGAGATGGATTATCTTCAGAATTATTAGAGGAAGTACCACATCAATGATATCATAGATCATTGAAGTATCAAAGTACCTACTTTAATATTAATAGCTAGAAGTTAGAGAGTGATTTAAGTTTTGCAAAGCACTTTGCATATGTTATTCATTTAGTACTCACAATAACCCTGTTAGATAAGTGATAGCACTATCTTATGGATGAGAAGACTGAGGCCAAAAGAGGTTAGGTGATTTGCCCAGGGTTACACAGCTAGTTATTATCTGAGGCAGGAATTGAATTAAAGTCTTCCTGACTAGAATAATTTTTTTAAAGCTCTACAATTACCTCTGTGCTGGTAACCCCTCCTCTGATGAGGATTGCAAAGCTATGTCCTCCTGGCCCAATGACTCCCCACTCAAGACTTTGCAATTAATTATTACAATAAAAGAACATTAACCATCTATAGTTGTCTCCTTTGATGATTTTTTTTCTGGGCTTGTATAGGTTGTTCTTCAGTTGTCAGACATTGGTTTTCACTGGGCCTCACCTCAAAGCCTTTCCAGATGGTTAACAATTTCCAGGATTTCCTGCTTCCTACAGTAGTCTTCAATAACCAGGGCACCAATGGGAAACAATTAGGCATCTGGGTGGGAGTTTAGTAGAAGAAAGTACCTACCTACTAGCCAAATGGACACATTGGAGTTTATCCTTTGTAACATATGATCATAGGATGATGGATGTAGAGTTAGAAGGGGCCTCTGAGTACATCTTGCCCAATCCCCTTTTTTTTTTTTTTTTTTTTTTGGAGAGGCAGTCAAGGTGAAGGGACTTGCTCAGGGGCACACAGCTAGAAGTGTTAAATGTCTAAGTCCAGATTTGAACCCGGGTCCTCCTGACTCCAGGGCCAGCCCTCTGTGGACTGTGCCACCTAGCTGTCTCACCAATCCCCTTCTTTTAACAGATAATTACACAGGGATCCATAGAGATTAAGTGCCTTACCCAAAGTCACACAGATAATCAGCATTAGAGGCATCACTAGAATATGAAAGCAAGACCAAAGATAGCTAGGTGTTGAAGAAATAGAATGAGTTTGAAGTCAGGAAGAACTGAGTTTAAATCTTGCCTTAGACACTTAATAGCTGTGCAAGCCTGAGCAAGATAAGTAACTTTTGTTTGCCTCAATTTCCTCAATTGTAAAATGGGGATAATAACAACAGCTACCTCACAGAATTGCTCTGCAGATTAAAAGGGATTATTTGCAAAACACTTTGCAAACCCTAAAATTATGCATTATTGTTATTGCTGCTGTTGTTATTGTTGTTGTTCACCTTAGCTAGTCAATAATTTGCATTCATATAATATAAAGTTTTCAGAGAATTATATGTACACACCATATTTTGAAACTCACAACGATCTAGTAATTTGGATGTTATATTGTTATCCCCATTTCACAGATGAGGAAAAGCAAGGTTAAATGACCTGCCCAGCATCAAACTATAGAGGTGGGATTCACACCTATATCTTACAGTAAGTTCAGTGCATTACACACTATACCACTAGTGAGTTCCTAAACTAAGGCTTCCTAAAATGACTAAGGTGAATAAGGGATATTTTGGGTAATCTATAAATTGAATTGGTAAAATTGTAGATTTTTATGAGTAAACTACAGATTAAAAGATAGAACCTCTGCACTTTTCATATAATTTACACAAACACATCTGTATAAGATCTAAGCAAGCAATTAAGATTTCAAAGGGAGTGTCCCTAGCCTATACAACAGAATTTCAAGGTTCTGTTAGGTGGGCTATGTAGGTGTATCTATCTCACATAAGAAGCTAGAGCATAAAATGTGTTTTGTTATTTTTTATGCATAATCCAAGTCTTTGGTGACATATCTGGCAGCTCCCTATACATATATAACTGCCCAGACCATGGTACACAATGCATCCTTAGACCTAGTGTTTCTCCCACAAAATACAAAGCTGTAGAAGACAATAGCCACCACTGTGAGTATTACCTCCATGGGGAAAAAGGAGAAAAAAGAGAGTCTTAACTATTGACTGAACCAAGACAGAACATGGACTACCAGCATGTATCCTTACTGTAACCAAAACTTGCATCCTTATAAACTCAGAAAATCTATTATATTATAATCCCTTGGCTTGTGCCACGTCAGGTATTTGAGCTATCTAGACACTCGGGTTCAGGAAGGCTCTCTATGTGTCTTAGCTCAAATGTCTGGAAATCATCATTGCAATGGTATAAAAATACATAAGGATAGGATGAAGGGTAAGACCTCTTCCCCCAAATATTTCACAATTAGCCATTGAAAATAGAGTTTTATTTTCTTGGGGAAAGAATAGAGCTTCCTAGGGAAGATAGCCCCTCAAATAAAAAAATAAGAATAATAATTTAAAGAAAAGAAAAAGCTTAACCATGAATGATGGAAGTTTGGATCAGAGTAGAGTGATGTTCATTAATAAACTGAAACTGAGTATAAATTATCTCTCTTATCAGAGAAGAGTCATACATCAGTGGTCTTAAGAGGAAATGGAGATGTCGACTTATAAATTCTTTACCCGCTCTGTGAAAGATTGACTGTGTTACCTGGGGCTGGTCCCTTTACAGGTGATAAGTGGATAGTTCCTAAAAAGCTAATTTCAGGGTTATTGGGCAACCTGAAGTCATTAGTAGGTCTAATGGTAAAAGGTGTATCACACAAATGAAATGAGGGGTGACAGCAGTGTTGGATGCCTTCCTCCAAGCAGATAGGGCACATTTTCTGGATTCAAGTTCATCAGACACAACTCTTCCATCAGGGGCTAGTCACTGCTGGTCTCTTCAGCATCTGTGTCATGGTAGTATAAGTACTGGATTTGGAGTAAGAGAGCCTGCATTCAAATTTTGACTCTCCTATCGACTCTGTGTGACATTGGGCAAGCCTTCTAAACTTCTCTGGGCCTCAATTCTTCATCTGTAAATTGAGTACTTTGGACTAAATAACCTCAAAGTCACCTTCCAGTTCAAAATTGCTGATCTTATCATCATCCTCACTAAAAGTACAATTTATAATACAGATCACTAGTAATCACTAGCAGGAATTCTTAAACTTATTGTTATTATTATTATTGTTATTATTATTATTATTATTATTATTATTATTTATATAATGCCCCCTTTTGGCAGTCTGCTAAAGCCCATGGATCCCTTCTCAGAATAATATTTTTAAATTCATTAATCAAAAATACATAGGATTAAAAGGAAACCATTTGTATTGGAATAAAGAGAAGTTCACCACCACCCCCCATCCATGTTTATGGATTCCAAGATCTATCCATGGACCTTATGAGTCCAGAGATGGAAAGGTTGAAGAGGTTATTTGGGAACAAGAGCTTACTACCAGTAAATAGATGCCTTGTAAGAAGGTCAGCTAGGTGACACAGTGAACAAAGTGCCAGGCCTAGAGTCAGGAAGACACATTTTCTTAAGTTCAAATCTGACCTCAGACACTTACTAGTTATATTTCTATTTGCCTCAATTTCCTTATCTGTAAAATGAACTGGAGAAGGAAATAGCAAACCACTTCAGTATCTCTGCCAAGAAAATCAAAATAGGGTCATGAAGAGTCAGACGTGACTGAAAAATGACTGAACAACAATAAAGATGATTAACAAACAACCCAACCAAATCATGTTTAAAGAACACCAGCTGGTTGTAGACTGAGAATAGGATCCTAAGATAATAGATTGAGAAGTGGAAAGGAATTCAGGGGCAAATCTAATCCAACCATTTCACTTTACAAGTGAGAAACATGACATCAAAGAAAGGTTAAATCATTGCACCAAAGTTATTCAGGGAATAAGGATCAGAGGCTAGAACTGAACCCAGATCCTTTGACTCCAGAGGCAGCATTCTTTCTGCTATATCATGGTGCCTCCTTCCTTGTGATTTTTAAGGCAGATATAAGCCACAGTTATTGTCTTCGAAGAGACAATATCATAAAGTGAAGAGAGTATTAGTTTGGGAGTTGCCTGACCTAGTTTAGTACCTTAGCTCTACCACTACATTTATGACTTTGGGCAAGACATGACCTCTGTGCCTCCATCTTTAGAAGAGGGGAGATAATTCTTGCTTCTGGGTATATTGCAGAGATGTGACTAGGATAAATGAGATAACACTTATGAACATACTCTAGCTTTTTGAAAGGTTTTGTATAGAATCCAATGTTTTATAACTGCCTTAAATTCATTTGCCTGAGGGTCCAGCAGGAAGAATGCCAAAATACCTGGCTTAGATCCAGTTAACGGAGTGATCTTAAGATGTCAGGAAAACTCAAAATTATCATTCCTGACCCCAACCTCTCTTCCTAGCCCTGTAACAGAATTGTCTAAAATTGTGCAGGAAGAACAATAATTTGCTTTTACAAACTGCTGGGCCAGAACTGGGGGTGCAGGGGTGGGGGTATCAAAGAGGACCATATGCAACTTGATGACCCCTGATGTCAATGTTGGACAATGCTTGGTGGCTTCCCACCCCAACTTCTGAAGCTGCCCTGGAGACCCAGCAAAGTCTGAAGAATTTTGTTTACTCATTCATGTGTGTTATTGTATTAATTCAGTTTGGGATTATTGTTTTATTGTGAAATAGAAAGCTTTTCAGGCTCAACTGCTCAGCTGCATGATGGTGAGGCTATCTTCCTGTCTCATTAGGATAACCTCATTCCTCTAGCCCTTGGTTACTTCACTGATTAGTTTTCCATCCAAATGTACTATCAGGATAGTTCACTTTCCTAATGCTTCATATCATAAATAAAACTTTGTTCTCTTGAGAAACTATATATTTAAATACTTCACCTTATTTACCTGCTCTTCCTATTCTTAAAGCTAGAGGATGCTGAACTCTTTGATAGTCTTAATCAAAGAATATCTTCTGTCCATGGTTCTTATTTTTTAAAAATTCATTTCTGAAGTCTGCATAAGTATTGGTGCTAGCTGATATCTTCAAAATAAGAACTTCTTCACCAGGGACTTTTCCTTATTATATCACTATTATAACTAATAGAGAGTTCCAGATTAAGACCCAGATGAAGAGAGGACAATAAACTATCCAAAATATGTCTGATCAACTTGTTATTATACATATAATGGGGCTCATTAGACCTAGAATATGGGTAGGGAGGTGGGAGAGCCTTACTTGAATACACTTACTTGAATTCCTCATTTCCAAGGATAGTTTCCATCCCAGCTCTTCTGATGGTCTTCAAGTCCCACCCTTTCTTTTGGAACATTTTGTACTTAACATGATCCATGAGAGAGAAAATGTAACTTTGAGAATAGCTCAAATAGTTCTTTACCAACTCACTTTAACAAATACATTGATATAGCAAGGAGTTTTTGAATACTTGCTAAGCACAGGGCAGTATGAAATGCTAGGACTACAAGGACAAAAAGATGAAACAGTTCCTGCTCTAAAGCTTTATCCAGTCTCTTGGGCTGAGGGCACAGGGATATAACATATACACACCTCATTAAATGCAAAATGTACCCCTTGGCCCAGAGGAACCAGAAGCCTCTGGGCTCACACGGACTAGGTCCAATGCTTCAGACATAAGCCAAGAGGGTCATGTCCTCTTTTTGGTTCATTGCCTCCACTTGCAAAACCCCTAAATATCTGGGTTTCCCTAAATGTCAGGAGGAGGCTATCCTGCTAATTTATATTTATTCAAATTCCCAAATGCAAATTGAGGATGAGAAAGCCTTTATTTCACACATACACTCCAATGTAAAAGATGCAAAGGTGTCACAAGAGCCCCCAGACAGTTACGGAACTGCATAATCAACTCAAATAGCTAATAAGTTACCCTTGGAAGTGAAGGGATTGAACATGGGGTTACTAATAGAGCATCTCTTTGACATTCTGAGGAGTCTTTCTTTTCCTCCACCCCTCCCCACCACCATCAAACATGGATTATTCAAATAACACACCAGGTTTTGTTTCCAAGTAAGACATTCGTCTGGAACTACTAGGCAATTCTCTTCCTTATCCAAGGAACACCATGAATTAGGACATTCCTTCTCTATGTAGATTAGAGGTTCTGAACTCGTGTGTGTGTGTGTGTGTGTGTGTGTGTGTGTGTGTGTGTGTGTGAGATGGTAGTTTAGTGAAACTTATGGACCTCTTCTCAGAGCAATGTTTTTAAATCTATAAAATAAAATCCATAGGATTATAAAAAGAAACAGATTCTTTTAAAATGTAGTGTTCAAAATATTTTGTAACAACATGTTCACAAACTCCAGGTTAATTAGCTCTGCTCCAGACATTCTAATCCCTACACCTTCACCAGGCCCAGTTCTCTTTGTCCCATGATAGTGTTCATTCTTTGAGGGAAAAACTACCTCACATACTCTTCTCCAGTACAGCACATGACTCTTTTGGCCATGTCTAGAAGAAAAATGAAAGCAATACATAAAGCCTCCCTGGCTTACAAACCAGATACCTCAAGGCAGAGGAGAGAAGTTGCAATCTCTCTTTAATTCCATTTCACAATCTTAAATTTACAATGTCCTAAATACAATATGTCTGATTGATAAGGCATTTAAGTGTACAAGATGACAATGACCCAATGTCAAAGATGTTTAGGATTCTTCTACAATCACCTTAGAGGGTAAAAAGCTCTAGATTTGACTTTATTGGTAACTTGCACTATAGGAAATCACTAATGGTTCCTGAATTTGAATTAGAACAACTTTTATAAAAAGGATACCAGGTCTTGAAACCCATCATTCAATTCTAAGGAAAAAAGAAAAAAAATGGTAGATATATCCTTAATATAATGCGTTTTCAACTTTCTGGCATTAACATGTATCCTTAGGGTGCATAGTTCAGGAACTAGAGGTCTTTAATTGAACATTGGACGTCCTTACACTGATGGGAATTTGGGGCTCTCTTGGTGCTTGGAACAGCCAAAGCACAAAGTATGAAGTCAGAATAGCCATAGAAAATGTCAGCAGAAGGACATAATAGTTACAATTCTCAGGGCTCTAGGAATAACAGTGAATATTTTTCTGTAACCACAATATCAACATGCTTTCCTAATTCTTCTGGCCAGAAACATATAGTCAGAGGAAACTTTGAATGACCTAATAGAAGTTTTCAAACTTATGAAATTGATTTATAAAGTTCATAGCTGACACATCAGTGACCCTAGTGCAGAGGTCAGAAAGCAAAATGAATATGCTTTTGAATGAATTGCTAACCTTCAGAAACTTTGCTGAGGAAGATGTTTGAAGCAAAAAGTATAAACTCAAGAGATGACCTGCACATTTGTTTATGATATTGGAGAGGATATGAGAGAATGGTGAAAAACAGATCATCCAAAAACATATTCTTGTTATTGCCACAAGTTTTTGACAGGAAGAACTCAAAGAAATGTATATTAATCAAGTTTGAAATTGCTCCTATAGAGTTATTTTAGTGGATATTACTATGAGAGACAGAGATTTTTTGGGAAGGGGTATAATAAGTCGCTCAAAACCTCTGTTAATTAAAGGGACAGACAAAACACAATGAAGGAATACTGTGTTTTTGTTGTTGTTTGAGTTATTTTACATTTTCTCCTTAATATAAGTCACAGCAAGTCAATTAAGCTGGAAGATGTTTCTTTGGCAAATGCAATTCATATGAGTTGTTATTATAGTTGTTGCCAAAACAAAAATTGTATTGGAACGAGACTCTTCTGTAGCATCAGTCTTATGTTTTCTTTTTAAAAATATAATTGAAATATAACTTTATTTGTTTCATTAAATATTTTCCAGTTACATATAAAATTGACATTCATATTAGAAATTTTTGAATTCCAAAATATCTCTTGCCCCTCCTTGAGTAGGTAAGCAATATGATATTGATTATACAGGTGGAGTCATACAAAACATATTTTCATATTATCCATGTTGCAAAAAAAAAACAACCCATAAAAAAACCACAAGAAAAATAAAGTTTAAAAAAGTATGTATTGATCTGCACTAAGACTTCATCAGTTCTCCCTCTGGAAGTCAATAGTATTTTTTATCTTGGGTGCTCTGAAATGCTCTTGGATCATTGTCTTAATCAAAGTAGATAAGTCACAATTGATCATCCTTACAATATTGCCACTACTGGGTAGAATGTTCTCTTTATTCTAATCACTTTACTTTGCATCAGTTCGTATGTCTCCCCAGCGTTTATCTGAAACCATCCTGTTCACCATTTCTTACAGCCCAATAATATTCTATTACAGTATTATACCACAACTTGTTCAGCCATTTCTCAATTGACAGGGATCCCTTCGATTTCCAATTCCTTGCCCTTGGAAATAGTTCTAAACTGTTCTCCAGAATGGTTGGACTAGTTAACAGCTTCAAAGTAGTATATTAGTAGTGTAATTTTTTTTCCACATATCCTCTAGCAGTGGTCATTTTCTGTTTCTGTCCTGGTACCCAATCTGAAAGATGTGAGGTGGTACCTCAGAGTTGTTTTAATTTGCTTTTCTATAATCAGTAGTGATTTAAATCATTCTTTCATGTGACTATTGACAGCTTTGATTTCTTCTGAAAACTGCTTGTTCATATCCTTTGACCTTTTGTTCTTTCCAATGAATTTTGTTATATTTTTCTACTTATCATTTTAAGAAATGGTCCTTTAATTCCTATGATTTCTAATGTTTTTTTTTTAATAGGAATGGGTGTTGTATTTTGCCAAAATCGCTTTTTCTGCATCTATTGATATAATCATATGATATTTGTTGTTGGTCATTTATGCTTGTAGTTTTCCTAATATTGAACCAATCCTCTATTCCTAGCTTAAATTCCACTCACTCTTATTGTATGATTTTTGTGATATATTCTTATAATCTCCTTGCTAGTATTTTATTCAAAATTCTTGCATTGATATTCATTAAAGAAATTGGTCTTCTGAAATTGGTTTTCTTTTTTCTATTTTTGCTCTCCCTTGTTTAGGTATCAAAATCATATTTGTGTCATAAAAGGGATTTGCTAGGACTTCTTCTTTTACTACTTTTTCAAATAGTTTATATAGTCTTGCAATTAATTGTTCCTTAAATGTTTCAAAAAATCTACTTGTAAATCCATTTGGTCCTCAGGATTTTTTTTTTGGTAGGAAGCTCATTTATGGCTCGTTCTTTTTTTTTTTCTAAGAGAGGATGATTTAAATATTCCATTTCTTCTGTTAATCTGAGCAATTTATATTTTTGTAAATATTCATAGATTATCAGTTGTACTAGCAAATATTTGGGCAAAATAGTTCCTAATAATTACTTTAATATGATCTTCATTATGGCATATTCACTCTTTTCATTTTACAGTCTGGTAATTTGATATTCTTCTTTCTTTAAATCAAATTAACCAATGATTTATCAATTTTTTTAATAAAAATCAACTACTAGTTATATTTATTAATTCAATTTTTTACCTTTTTGAAACTTTTTTAAAACCTTATTGATCTCTCATTTGTTTTTTGTAAGATTTTCATTTTAGCATATAATTGATTTATTTTTTTAGTTATATATCCAATCCATTGATCTATTACATTTCATTCTCACATCAATTTCATTTATTCATATATCAATTCATTCATCTACATCTAATTCATGAATTGCAATGGATTCTACTCCTTATGGCCCCCTACTCCCTCTTCACTGAAAATGCTCCTCTCTGCTCTTAAACTATGACCCAGAAGTGCATATAGCAATGGAGTTACCAAAACTGTATCCAGTCCTGCATCCAGGGCTAGCAGTCATATATCTTTCTTTCTAACCACCTAAGTTCTCTGGGCTGGAAGAATACCTTACCCTGAATTTTTGTTGGTTCTGTCGCTCCAGATTTTTATTGTCCTGGAAGAGTCCTATATTTTCTATTATTTGTAGAATGTCTCAACATACTATTCTCAAACCCAACATTCCCAAATCTTGACATTTATGGTTCTTTAAATCAAGTAATTAACAAATCAACATACATTTATCATCTTACTATGCACCAGGCACTGTGCCAGGTGCTATGTATACAAGTGTAAAGAATGAAATTATAGCCACTCAGGACATATACAGGGAAATACAGCTATACAGGTACTATACAGTTTCTACCAGGGGAGACACCAAGTACACATACATAAGTATACACAGAATAATTATAAATAGTGTAGTTGGAAAGTTTGCATCTTTAACTTTGATTGAGTGTTGTTGTTGTTTTTTTTGTTGTTGTTGTTGTTTTCTTGAATGTCTCTAAATTCATCTGTTCTCTATTTCCACTGCTAACTACTTTCCTCAGGAACAAAATCACTTCAGTTCTAGATAACTGAAAAAAAAGATACTTATATGCTATCCTTGTTTTCAGTTTCTCTACCTTCAATCAATTCTACATGCCACTATTAGTTTAATTTATCTAAAACACAGCATTCATCAGCTCCCTCTTCTATCAAATGTATCAGATCAAACCTAAGATTCTGATCTTGGCATTAAAATCCCCCATTAACTGATTCTGTTATCTTTCCACACTTGTCTCACTACCCTTCAACGCAAACTGTTCTTATCAGTCTAGTCTCCTAATACCACATATATTCAATGGCAATTAATAATCTCTATATCTTTGCTGTTAGTCTTATTGAAACCCTCTCTCATTTAATCCAAATTTTATATTCTATTTAATATTTAGCTCCAGATATATCTTATTTTTTTAGATTTTCCTAAACTGACTTCATACCTACAACAACTACACTCATACTTTGGATATATATGGCACTTATAGCACTGTGATGTGTTATAGAGTGACTTCATATGTTTCACATATCTTATCCAGCCCAATTTGAATGTGGACTTCGAAGCAGTGCAAAATGCACCTTTTTCCCCTTAAAAAAATTCTCCACAAAGTCTAGTTAATGGATCTATTAGTTGCTTAATAAACACTTGTGAAAGTAATGAACAAATGAATAAGCTAATGAACAGTGAATTAAAAAATAGAAATGTAACTATATTAACAGAAATTTGGATGTTATTGGTTTGCCTAGTTAGCTAGAAATCCCTAAGTGTTCTTCCTAGTGAACTTATATATAAGTATTTTTTGCTATGTCATTGGATGGATACTGTACATTACACAGGGCATCTCAAGTGTAACAATGGTTAAATAATCTACAGGCCGTGAACTCAAAAAGATGATCCCTTTACTAGCCTACAGCATTTCATTGTGTCTACTTATCATTTCTGATGTCAATAATTTTCAGATAATTTAATAGGATTAAGTTAAGTTTAGGTTTGTGTGACTTCTGCAAGTTAGGTTGAGGTAAATTCATATAATGTTAAGGTACTGAATAGAATTTCAATAAGTATCAGGTCTTGTTTCTCCTTGTCTTCCTCACTAGAAAAATGAAAGTTTCATCTTCCCCCAGAAACCAATGTGTATAGCTCCTTCTGAGTAGCTATAATTTCATTCTTTATACTTATATACATAGCACCTGGTACAATGCCTGGTGAATATTAAGGATTGTGCCTTAACTAATTCAAAACTTAAAAATCGTTCATTTATGATTTAATCAATCTCTCTGTGCAGAGACACACACCTTTCTCTTTATCCCCTTGATGTTATCAGGAATTAATGAGCCTCTCTAAACGTATCTAGATGGCCTTTTGTGCAAATAACACTGTAGGGCCTATACTTGTTTGGTAAGACTATAAGACAGATCTTGCACTGTGCATGGGATAACCTTAGAGAATCCAGGGATTTCTATACCGCAAATACATCTGGATTTTAGTGGAAGTTTTTTGGTCCAGACCATGACTTCCTGAGCTCTGAGAAAGTAGAATTTAAAAATATCTAGAAGGCCAAAGCTTTATCACTTGACACAATTAGTTGTATTTTTTTTAATTCATAAGGTAAAGAAAAATAGAGGTAGCAGTATGAAAATATTTCAAAATAAAATTATGATATTTGCTTGTGATCAATTGTACTTAAAGTAAATTTGCACAGGTAAGACTAATTATAGTAAATTATACTCAAAATTATTTTCAAAATTGCATCAATTGATGTGTTTTTTTTTCCAGAGTCTAAAAACAATAGTGTCAGGGGAAGTACTTAAATTGAGATCTTCCTGACTTGAAAGATGGTCTTCTGTTCACTTTGTTATGCTATACTGCTTACTCAGTATCAGTTCAATGTTTCAAATATCTCCTTTGTTTAAGGAAAAAGAAACAGCACAATCCTGGGTTTTATAGCTTTTAAAGAAATAATATTTAAAAAAAATTTAAAGCTTATGTCTCTCTTCCATCATAGTCTCCCTTTTCACCCACACCTAACATCCTAGATTTGAGTTGAAGTATTTAAATTTTATAAAATTTTTCATTTATATCTTTCAATAAAGTTTCACAAGGTCTTCCTTGCCAAATGAGTCCAAAAATGTAGTCTGAGTGGACATTCTTTGCAGTTGGATATCTGTCCCTTTGAGAATCATTCATTCAATTATAACATCCAGCCTACGGCAATTACTTTTTTCAGGGGCTAGGAAACATTAAGGACACAGAGCATTCTGCTCTTGAGAAACTAAATCTTATTCTCTTAAACCTCAACTTCATCAAATAATAAGGTTTAAGGACTTATAACTAAGACATTTATTTTCTCCCATTGTGTGGAAGGGTTATTATTTACAACCTTAATTCCTATAGTACTGGAGAAGTTGGCTCCCATGTCTATACGTGTAGCCCTAGTCTCATTCCTGAGCTCTAGCCCACATAAATAACTTTCAAATGGACTTTCCAACTACATACATAGCTCACCTTATCCAAAAGAGAACTAATCAGAGGCATCTAGATGGCGCAGTGGATACAGCATTGGCCCTGGAGTCTGGATAATCTGAGTTCAAATCTGAACTCGCACACGTGACACTTAACTAGCTCTGTTATCCTGAGCAAGTCACTTAACCCCATTGCCTCGCAAGAAAAAAAGAGAGAGAGAACATTATATATTTCCCCCAATCTCCTAAGATAAAATTTCCTTCGTTTTAACTTATCTATTTCTACTGCAGAACCACCATCCTGATCTTGGCTTGAAATCTTGGCATCACCCTTAGTTTCAATGACATATCCAATTAGTTGCTGAATCTTAGAATTTTTACTCTCCATACATCTCTCACACACTCACATGGCCAGCAACCTAGTTCAGGTTCTCATTACCTTTCACCTGAACTATATTAGCAGCCTCCTAATTGGTATCTCTGCATCAAGTCTTTCCCCTACATCTACCACACCACCACCAAAATAAGTTTTTCTAATGCTCAGATTATGTGACCTCATCCCCCCTTTCACGTACACACACACCCATGCTTAATCAACCTCAGGGGTTCTAATTTACCTCTAGGGTCAAATAGAAACTCCTGTTTGACATTTCACATTTCAGAACCCACTCTATCTTTCCAGTCTTATTAGTATCTCTCTTATTAACCCTCTACCTTTCAAGCAAACTGGTCTTATTGCTATTTTTCACCCATGATATTTCATTAGTTATTTCTATGACTTTAATGTACTTGCTTCTCACCTGGTTTCCTTCAATATTCAGTTCAAAGGCCTCCTTCAGCATGAGGCCTTTCCTAGTTCCACTAGCTGTTAGTGGAGCACTCTAATGGTGCACACACTATTAGCACTCTCCAAGGTTACTTTGTATCTATTTTACATATATGCTTTCTATAAACCTATGCATATACAAGTTATCTCCCTGATTAGAATGTAAGGTCCTTGAGGGTAGGGATTTTTTCACTTTTGTCTCTGTATTCACAATACTTGGTCCAGTGCTTTGAAATACAAATTCTTCATAAATATTTATTGATTGTTTGATTGAAGTATTATTCCCATGTGAATGTACTTCTGCTTATTTAATGTATACCATTAGAAAAACTGGGAATCACTTAATAAAAATCTGCTGTACAGAAAATTTTGCTTAGATACATCCATTCTTTAACAAAAGCATTCCTTTGAACACAGGAGTCTGTGGAATTTTTAATAGGCTACCAGTACCACAAGCATGTAACTTCTTACTTCTCCAGGCAACTCTGTAAGACTGAATTGGAGAGAAGATACTCATCTGTATTTGTAATGTTTAAAAAGTTCAAGAGATGTAGTTTCTTGGTAATTAATAATTATATTAATAATGCTAGCATTTTATTAATAAAAGAGGTCAGAGGCACTCTTGAATGCCAAAAATCCCTCCTGTGTGTGGGGGGGGGAAGGGGGAGGTTCACAGTTTATATGCTCTTGAAAGAGTGGGTGTTTCTGAAGGTGGCAATCAACTCTCGTTAACAATTAATGAGAGAATGATTACAATAGAAGTGGTCACTCCAGTGAGGGGCTGAAAAGGTAACATCATGTCACTCTGGGACAAAGACTATCTCTACACCCAGACCACCCTTAGTCTTTGGCAATTTAGACAGGATCTACCTCCACTCAAACAAGTTTGAGTGGAACACAATGGGCAGGAATTCTACTTAGATAAGATGGTCTAGGTAGGGTAAATTTTTGGCGGGGGTCAGTAATGTCCTTCAAAGGCTAGGCTTTGAACAAGAAAATTGTTCTGGATCTCTGCCATAATTGATTATTAATAGTCCTTTCTCTCACTTTGGTTAGAGAGTTTCCTCAATCAAAAGTTTCTTTTACTAAGAAATCACAGATCCAATCCCTATGCCTATCCCTTCAAATACCAGCAGAAACAGAATGCTGAGTAACTTTACAAGATGATAATTAAGGTTCCTTTTAGTCTCAACATTTGATGATTCATGGTTTCCTCAGAAATAGATGTCTTCAAGCAAAAGCTATGAAGACCAATTGTTAGAGAAGTCAGACAGAGACTTCTGTTTATGTATGAGAATCAAAGAATCCATCTCTGAGATCCTTTGAATGCTATGACTCTATGCTGAATATGTACCTATGACTTAGGGAACAAAGTATGACTCTGGGATTGAGGCCTCAGGTTGAATCCCTGCTTCATTCTTAACTGCCTGTTTTACCTTTAACAAAACATTTAATCTGCTTCAACTTCACTTTACCTTCTTAAGATGAAAGGATGAAGGGGCAGCTAGGTGGTACAGGGGATAAAGCACTAGCCCTGAAGTCAGGAGGACCTGAGTTCAAATCTGGTCTCAGACCAAACACTTGACACTTACTAGCTGTGTGACCCTGGGCAAGTCACTCAACCCCACTTGCCTTATAAAAAAGATGAAAGGATGAAACTAGAAGGTGTTTTTGGCCCCTTTATAACTCTAAATTTCTGATCTTATGCTCCTAGGAGACCTGAAAGAATGAACAATTTTCTTAAGGAAGAAAAGCATATCCCATTTCTAATATGACACAGAAAGAGACAGAACAACTTCTATTAAATATGATTTTTTTTCAGAAGTGTGGAATCAATCAAATATGCCAAGAAGATACTAATGTTTCAGTGCTTACTCACTTTCCATTAAAATAAAATTAGGCTGAAGTGAAAAATTTTTTATCTCAATGTGTGGAAAAAATTCTCAGAATTCTTACTCTCCAGAGGTAACAGTTGTCTCTATTTTGAGGTGCCTTCTCTACTCCTATAGTCCCTACAAAGTGTAAGTTTTCTTTACCTTGAGCAGAAATGGTTCTGCAAACACATAACAGAAAGAAATACCTAAACAAGGAGTGTTTCATGTAGATTTCACTTCAAGAAAAATAACAAACTTCAATATTATGTAGGGCAACGGCAGTCTGTGACCAATGGTAGCAGAGAACAGGTTTCAAAGCCATATTACCATAGACTCTAGAGTTGTAATTGACCTTAGAGAATATTATAGTGGATTAGATTGCTAGACATGAGGAAGACCTGGGATTAAATACTGCCTCTGAAATGTACTAACTCTATAACTGTACATTTCATTTAGACTCTCTGAGCTTTAGTTTCCTTATTTATAAAATGGAAATGGTATCTGTAAGATCTAATTCACAAGGTTGTCATGAGGATTAAATGAAATAATTATCCAAATAAAACACTTTGAAAGCCTCAACAGTGATACAGAAATTTCAGTTATTGTTATTAATGTTATTCCATTCAATTGATTCATTTTACTTATAAGACCCAAAGAAGTCAAGTCAATTTGCCCATGGTTAGAAAGTCAGAATCTAATGAATCAAATAAAATAATGAATATGAACTTTAAAGAGTTATATAAACACTGATTATTATTATAAGTGAATTTGATATAGTGGAAGGAGAATAAGCCTTCTAGTCAGGATATGGGTTTGTATTTCCCCTCCTCAAACATTCTGACTGTGTGACTTTGGCAAAGTCACTGAAACTCCCAGTGCCCCAGGAAACTCTTTAAAGTTAAAGAGATGATAGCAATCTGCATTGATAGAGGAAGTTTCCACACTGGGAGTTGCTTGCAACAATAAGGTCACATTTCTCACAAAAATATTTTTTCATTAAAATATTAATAAGTTAGGAAAATTATAATTCTCTTTCTGGGATACTCTTGGAGTTGCCCCACTGTCTTATTAAAATTATTATTAAAATGTTAATAAATAAGAGTTAGGAAAATTATGGTTCTCTTTCAAAACTACTCTGGGTAATGTGTATATTAAAGATTGCATGCAAGAGAAATTGTGGAAACTCTAGTGGAATTCTACTTCTATAAAGTTCAGATTTGGAACATCCAAATTTTCCCTATTTTCCCAAAAAAGGGAAATCAAACAAATTAACAGGTATTTTAAAGTGGTTTTGTGCCAGATATTCTACTAGACCCTAGTGATATAGATTTAAAGAATAAAACAATTACTACTATAAAGAGAGTTTATATCCTATCTGGAATTACAACATAATACATGCATAAATTTATACAGAATATATACAGAATGAATATAAAATAATATAAAGCAATTGGGCACTTGCAGTTGGGAGAGTTAGGAAGGATTTCATTCAAAAGGCTATGCCCAAGTTTCAATTTGAAGGAACGGATACATTTTATGAGACAGAGCTGAGGAGGGAGTACATTTTGGCCAAGGTACACAGTACAAATTCAGAGAGATGACAGATGAGGTACCTTGTGTGAGAAGAGAGAGAAGGCCAATTCAACTAGATCATAAAGAATAAGAAGGAAAGTAATGGAAATTTAGGTAGAAGCTAAGTTAAAAAGAGCTTAACAAAGTCAAAGAGAAAAGTTTGAATTTGATAATAGATACAATAGGAAGCCAATGACATTTATTGAGGCCAGGGGAATGACTTGGTCAGATCTGTGCTTTAGAAAAATCATTTTAACAGTTGTGTGAAGGGTATACTGGGACAGGGAGAAACTTGAGGCAAGGAAACCAAGTGGGAGGTCCCTGCAATAGTCTAGGTAAGAGGTGATGAAGGCCTTAACCAAGGTGTGTGTCTTGAGGGAAGAGTTTGAACATGAGGTTGGATGTAGAAACAGAAGTGTTCCTTTTATGGGAGAAGTATCTCTCTGAGTTCATGTAGCAGGTAACTGCTGCATTATATATTAACCACAATGCAGAAATTATAGAGGTAAAAATCTAGGTTTTATTATTAAGCTCAAGGGTAGGCTCAGGCCTCAGAGAAAACTTGAATCCAGATTAGGACACTAACTAGGCTTTTTACAGGCAAAATTATGTCAAAGTGACAGAGAAATAGTTCTTTTTACATGTTGCAATCTTGTATATTCCTCTTAGACTATAAAAGTTAAAAAGAAAGTAGGTCTATAATTCCATACTTCCTTCATTGTCATAAAAAATTGAACATCTTACTTAAAGCAAGTCATAATCTCATAATCCTCTATAGGGGATAGGGGTACCTTCGTTAAGGAACTCTATAATTAAACTAAGTCAGGTTACAGATTAAACTGCAGTTAGAGGATTCACAAATATGCTAATTGAGGAGGAGGAATTACATGTCTGCAAGGAGTCAGGGACAGTTGAAATTCTTCCTCTAGTTTCCTAACTAAGGAAAGTTTAAGGTTATATATACATTTTCACATCTTATTGGACAGGTTTTGGTCAGGTGAATATTAAGACAGACTTTTAGTTGATCAACATTTGCAGAAGGAATGCCCTGAGTCCTGAGTAATAAAAGAAAACAAAAGAAAATAAAAAATTCCCAAAAGTCTTTAATCAAAATAATAGAGTAGCAAACCTGCCACCCTGAGGAATGTTCCACCAGGAGACCTACAGGAAAGGTGCTTATACTTCTAGGACTAAAAGGGGAAGGGGCCACATTAGGAAGAAAGGTCTGGTCATGAGATGCCAACCACCCTCAGCAAATACAATCAAGGAGAACCATGTTATTCTGACTGTTTTGCTCTTCGTGCCATGAATCTCTACTGAAAAGGGTAAGGACATCAGATGCTACTTTGGGAGCTGGTATGGCTCAAACCGGCTTTGTTTGGGAGGAAAGATCCCAGGGTGAGGACTTAGGGTGTGGCTCAATTCAACCCAATCAAAAATATCTTAAAAGTAGGAATGCAAGGACATTACTGGAATTCTGATATTACTTTGATCATTAAGAGGGAGTGGTAGGTAATATTATATAATTAATATAAACAATTTTTCTGTCAAGAGTGAGTGAAGAATCAAAGATATTGCTGAAGTTATGACTATGGGAGACTGTAAAAAATGATAGTTTTTGACAGAAATAGGGAAGTTGGAAAGAGGGATGGTTTCTGGGAAAAATATTGTAATGTTGAGTTTGAGATATCTCTAAGCCATCCAGTTCAAAACATCTAATAGGCAAATTTAATTGGAGGACATAATTCAGGGAAAGAAGGAAAATGGGGTAGGGGATTACAGCTTTACATCAACAACTGCCTCAAAGTACAACAAGGTTCTACTAGTAGTTATTTTAGCATTATTTAATATCTCTTCAAACTGGTTTCTGCCTGTATGGCCCAGCTCTGAGCTTGTTCAGTACAGCCCATTACCTTTTATTTCTCTACTAGGGACTCTATCCTGCCCTAATCTGAACAGAGACTTATGAGACATCCTTTTTTTTTGTTTTGTTTTGTTTTTCTCCCATACTAACTTTCCTCCCTTCCCCGTTCAATAAATAACCAGAGACAGCAATACAGAGGAAAAAAAAAAAAACACGACTTCCAGAATCAGAGGAAATGGATTTGAATCATTTTCTGCCAGTGTCTTATGTGTGTGCTTAGGCACACACCCAATTCTCTGGGCCTCAATTTACTTACCTGTAAAATGATAGGGTTGGTTTAGATGTCCTATTAAGTCCATTTCAGCTCTAAATATATGATCCAGTTATCTCAAGATATTTCCTCCTCACAAAAAAATTGAGGGCAGTGATGTAGGAGTGACAAGACAGTTTGGTCATACTGATTTTAATTTTGATATTGTTATTCAGTCAATTAATCATGTCCAACTTTTTGCAGTGCCATTTGGGGTTTTCTTGGCAAAGATACTAGAGTGGTTTGCTATCTCAAATGTAGAGACATGCAAAATTGAGAAAGGAAATCAGCACAAACTGTGACTGTTAAAAAAGTGGAAGCTTGGAAAATGGTAGGTGGATTTGAGATCATTTAGATCATAAAAGAGAAAGCCGAGGGTCTGTAGTACCTTCATTCATTTAGCAAACAGACATTAAGCACCTAAAATATGCATAACATTGTGCTTAGTACCAGGGAAAAGGCAAAATTAAGATAAGATATTATCTTGATTATTATGGAATTTACAGTTTGTCACATTGTAAACACAGGTGTCCATAATCAGACAAAGTATTTTGTGAAATATTCCAATTTATTTTTTCTTTCATGTCTTTATTCTCTCAGACTTGTGTCACTGGCAGAGGCTGGAGAAACAATGGATCACAAAGTCTAACTTTCTAAAGTAAATGAATGAGTAGAGATAATGAGATGCAATGTTAGGCTATTTTGAGTTTTCTCTTTTATTTGTTAAGTTTGTGATTGTCAAAACAGTAGTGTTTACAGTTTTAACACAAAGTACAATAAATCCAGGATTTCAAACTTAAAGGCATGTTAACTTACTTGGCAAGTACTTACTTAGGTACCCTATTTCTAGAGAAAAGACCAAAAAGGAAGTGAGTTACTTTGTTCTTTGAGGTAATGCATGCCAACCCACCCTCCACAACCCTGGGCTAATGATTTGATCCACTCTAATGTACATATTATTTCCACAAAAAAAGTTTGGAAAATTCAAGGTGATCTATTCATGTTTGCTAGTCTTCCTATGGATCATGCAGACTCAAATACTATGATCACATTGACATGCATGTTCACTCTGGTTACACATATCACAACTGATTTGTGTCTGCTCATCCATTTCAACTCTTCTCTAAGTATTGCCCTCCCCACATTCACCACAAACATGTTAGTCCATCCAGATTCTAGAGGGATTCCTTACCTTCTCTGGACAGTGAGAAAACTAATGGAGCATTCAGACAGTCATCTGGTCATCTCTCAACTTCACTAAGTGATCAGTCCATTTTCTTTTTTCTTTCTATCATAAAATTCCTTCAAGACAACTTTTACTCCTGTTCTTTGACTATACTTTGCAGCCTATTTTCCAATCCCCCACCATGTATGCCAAGGAGAAATAAGACAATCATAGAATCATAGATTTAGAACTAAAACAGAACTTGGAGATCCTTTTGGCCATCTGATTTTACAATTGATGAGAGGTTAAATAACTTCACTGGGGTCACACAGAAAGTAAATAAAACCAGGAAATGAATCCCTGATGTGCTGATCCTAAATCCAGCACTCTTTCTAATATACCACACTGTTTCCAGGGATTCCAGGAAAGGGAAGTTTTGTGCCTACTATGTGCATATGGTTGCACTATATGAAAGGAAAAGAAATTAAAATATTAAGTAACAAAATAAAACAAATAGTAATTCAAAAGTCCTGCATTAAAAATAATTTTAAAAATCTGAGACTTAATTTAACCACCTTGGGTATGTTTAGTAAAGTAAGAGCATTAAAATGAACAAATTTAAAATAATAATAATACCAACTGTTGTGGAGTGGATTGCTTAATCCCACTGGGCTTTCTGTTTCTGAAATCATGAACTCATTTAATTAAAATGGGATTATTTCTCAGATTTTCCACACCCAGTCTTTCAGTGGTACTCTTTTTTGTGCTCACCTTGCAGCAGCTACCGTGGGAAACAAGAATTAGTGGAGCAGGGCTCTCCTAACCTTTTAAGTCAGGGTCACTGTGAAATCAATCAGTAGGCAATCTTCTTTTACAACAACAACAAAAACCTGGCTAACTTATACTACAGTGCTCCCCTGTAGTGTTGGGGGCAAAGAACCTAGAATCTGCTCTTTGGCTAGCCGAGAGCCAACCCATTAACTAGAAATAAGATGCATCATCACACTTAAAAGTAAATGAAGACATTTTTTAGATTTTCTAAAATATTTTTTTCTTAAATGATCCCTTTTCTTTACATTAGTTTAACTTTGAAATCCCTACTTAAAATTGGCTACTTCTGACTCTAAACTGTTTCTGCAAATGACCCTAGAAATATTTGTGTGTCAATGTCACTTAGCATTTTCAACCAAGGACTGAATATCATGCTGAGTTTTGATGGGTTTTTAATACTAATGATAGCGACTCTTCTCTCCAGCTGAGAATCAAGATCATACATCTAACTCTTTGCCTGGTGGCAGTTTTCTCTCTTAACTAAAACAAGCAACTTGTTTGTATCCCCAAAGACTCCCATTTAGATGCACATTATTTTCTTTGTAACATAGGAATTGAGAACCCTGTACCTTGGGCTTGCCCTAATTTATGTGCTTTTCTTAAAATGTGCATCTTGCAGCAAAAGCACGATGTAAAAATGACACTTTTATGCTGTATAAAATATGCCCATTATAATATTCTTAGCCTATTGCTTGCTTTACTCATCAAAGAAATTTCTCTGTTGTTTTCTGTAACTGAAATCCAGGTTGTTTGACTGCTAGTGTTAAATTTACTTATTTTCCTCTCTCTGATTTCTGTTAGAAATGAACCAACATTTTCAAATATAAGATAGGCTTTCGGCATCCTGACTCATAAATATTGTGGCTGGATAAAGTCACAGACCGACAGAATCTTAGAAGTTGAAATGTACCTTGAAGATCAAATAGTCCAGTGTCCTTCTCCATGCAGTGCTTTCCTCTTTGCAATCCCTGAAAGACCACAATATAGCAGGAGTCCTCATTCCATGATACCCTGAAAGCTACAACCTACAACAAGGCTCATGGCTCCATGAAGGGCTAGCATCTATTCAAACTCAGAGTCCTGTACCCCAATTTCCACTGAATATCAACAGACCAAGGGAGAAAATATAGACTTTTAAAACAGAACACACTGAATAAAACATTATCTTGCACTTTGCCCTCAACACAGTGCTTGGCATATATAGTAGACACTTAATAAACGTTTATTGAATTTCATAGAATAATTTCTAAGTAACAGCAAAGACTTATATTAGGCAATCATTTCCACCTGGCTGCCACTCCCAACTTGTCACCCAAGAACCCAAGAACATGATTCCCAATCAATTACTCTGCTTTTGCCAGCAGCAGAAAGGGGACACATTAATCACTCAAGGAAAACTAGAGAAAATAAACCCAGTTGTTAAGAGCACTAGGCTTTTTGTCATGAGTAGCAAACGATCCTGGAAAGCCTGGTTGCTCCATACAGCTAGGTCTCTACTGCTGATTTCCTGTTTTTGGAATCCGTAAACTTCTACTTCACAGCTATCATGTTTCTCTACAAATCCTCTTTTTATTCTCCTTGGCTCTTCCTTAATGAGACTTTCCAAGACTTTTTAAAACTTACAATGCTTAACTGATAGAATAAGAATATTGAAAAGATAAACAACTTTGAAAGTCTTGAGAACACTGATAAATGCAATGATCAACTGTGATTCCAGCAGACCTATGATAAAATACTGCCCATCTCCTTAGAGGGAGGTAATAGTCAAAAGGTACAAATTGAGACACATTTTTTGGACGTAACCAACAAAATGGAATTAATTTTACTTGACCAAGCATATTTGTTACAATGGTTTCTGTTCTTTTTTTCTCACCCCAAGTGATGAGAGATTATTGTCCATTCTTAGCTCTCAAAGAGGACTAATGACATCAGGAGGGTATATCTTGACTTGCAAGTGGATTGGATTTAAGTGAGGTAGAGCTGTGCAAAGTCATTGCCTCACTCTCTCCTCCAGAGTCATTGGAATCCAGTGGCAAGACAGGTCAAGGATGAATGGCAATGACCTTGGATGCAGTGGGAAACCATGACCCTTTCAAGCTAAGGTCTTTCCTAGGTTGTGGTTTGTCTGAGGCAATGCCCATTCAGTAATTGGAGTAGGAGTAAAATGAAATATTTTTGATAAAATAAAAAAAAATGAAAAAATGAAAAAAAATAAATTAAATATTTAAAAAAGCTTTGAAATATCCATGTTTGAAGATACTTCATATGGAAAATTCATTTACAACCTTCTAGGGAACTGGGTTCTCATGAGAACATAATGTTTAGGCCTAAACATAATCTATTAATATAGAGAACTAGATTTAGAGCTAGGAGTAATTTTAGAGTTCATCTAATCTAACAACCTCTTTTTAAAAATGAAAGCACTAAGGCCAAGGTCAACCAAGAAGCAAGTGGAAGAGCTGAGACTGAATTCCAGTTGTTTTTTTTTTTTAAACACTTTCTTTGGAAGTTCATTATTTTGTGAAGAAGCCCATTCCAATTATGGATGGCTCCAATTATTAGAAAGTCATTTGTTAAACTGATGAGAAATTTGTCTTCATTTACTACCCATTTGCCCTATTTCTGCCCTCTGTAGCTACATAGAAAGTCATAATTCATTTCAATATGGCAATCTTTTAAATAGCTGAAAATATTTCCTGGCTAACTCTTCTTATCCCTAAATTGAATATTCCAGTTCATATTGTCTCTCCTATTAAACTATGAGTTCCTCAAGAATAGGAGCTGTTTTTGTTTGACTTTTTTGATGCTTATTCATAAGAGTTCACCAATCAAATTTGCTGGTTCTTTCAGCATCCTGTAATATAGTTCTTCTCAGACCTTGGCTTATACTTATCAATTGCTTTCTTCCTATTTCTCCTATTCATCTTAGTTATATTCCTATTAGACATTTTGTTTTATCCTTTCCATTCCAAATAGCATAGGTCTTGGCAGAAAAAAAATTAAAAAACAAGTAAAATAAAAAATGGAGTGAATTTGACTCCTTCCACTTTTTTGTTATCCTCTTCCTCTCAGCAGCAGTCCTATTTTGAGCTCTAACTAGGGTGAGATGAAGAGAACTCTGTCCGACATTGCCAAATATAGATAGCATGAAATTTAATATGCATTGACAGCATTTATAATTCTTTTGCAGAATAGAAACTGCATGTGTTAGCCCTTAATTTGCAAGAATACTTAGTTAAAACATTAAAGTACTATATAGTGGAATGAGGTGAGATCCTCACCTGCTATAATCTATTCTATCCCCTGACTAGGACAATCATCCCCAGAGTAGTCCAATACTGGTGAAGCAAGGTCCTTATTACTTTATCATAAGACAATATTGCTGTCCTGATATAGCATTGTCCAACTACCTCTGCCTCAAACAAGGATGTCTATCATGCTATTTGCTCTGGATATAATTTATAATGATTTGCCTGCACCAAAAATCAAAATCTTAGTTATAGCTCTGATGCTACCTTGCTTGGATTTTCTTCTTCAATAGAAATAGTAATAATAAAAAAGAAATGCTTTTGTTATTCTTAGGTTACTTTGTTAAACATTATAGTGTGTGTATAAGTCACACAATACAATCTTTTCAAAAACAATAATTTCTTTCCTCATTTGATTAAGATAGGAGTTGTTTTTTTTTTTGGTAAAAACAAAAAAAAGAATTTACAAAATGTATTAAAACTGGGGTTTCCTTTAAGTTTTGTTTAAGATGTTTGACTACTAAAAACTACAACAATTACGTCTTCCAGAGAATAATAAAGGGGTGAAAAACAGCAATATGTCAACTTAAAAAGTATAGATTCTCAATAAAACAAAGATTTTTAAAGGTTCTTGAGAAGTAGGGAAGATTAAAAGGTTGGAGAAATCCAGAAGAATTTTAAAAATCCAAATCCTCAATAGCAACCAATCAATTCATCAATAGTGGCTTGGGCTATAGAATTTTGACCATGATCTATATTGACTGTAATATGGAGAAAGTGATCTTCTTCTGTACTGGTAATCATATTCTTCATATCTGTCATATCCTCGATTGTATCTTCAATCATAGTAAGAGTTACTATGTCTACTGCCTCCTCTGCCACCTTTAAATCTTGCAATATTTGTTTTTACAGGATTGTAGAACACTTCTACATTTTTACATTTGAACTGTCTTTTGCTTTGCTTCAAATTTTGTACATTAAAAAAAATAATTAATGAAATCTCCCATAAATGTTTATCTGTATCTCTGTCTCTCTGAAACTCTATTTATCATAGGATTTTAAAACTGGAAGGTATCTTAGACAGCATCTTGTCCATATCTTTTATTTTACATATGAGGAAACAGGAAAAGCAGAAGTAAAATCAGTTCACTCAACCATATAATGGCAGAGCCAAGATTAGCACTCAGATCTCTTGATTCCCATGCCAGTACTCTTTCTACTACATCATAATGCTGTTCAACATGCCATGTTTTATAGTCACTTTTTGTACTGGCACCTCTGCATTAGATAAATTATGGTTCAATGTCCCAATATAATACCCAAAACTTCATTAAGGCAATACTCCAGATGTTATCTCACCAGTGCAGTTATTTTCATCTGTATAACAGTTAATGAAGCCCAAGATTATTTATTTAGCAGCTACCAAAATAAAGTTTGATATGTTACCTTATATCAAACTTTTGTCCAATGAAAACCCTGAGTTCTTTTGTCACACGAGCTAATGTAGAGCTGTTTTCTTCCCTTTGTACTTCTGTAAAATGTAAGAGTGGACATTTATCTTTGTTAAGCTTTATTCCAGTCTGTTGAGATAAAAAAAAATAATCCAGTATATTAGTGTTTTCTCCCAGGTTTGCATAATTAGCAAATTTGATAAACACACATTCTGGATATTTACTTGTTTACAAAAGATTTGAAGGCAACCAAGTATAAATTCTGAGACATATGCCATTACAGACCTCCCTCTGGGTTGATGATTATGCATGGATTGATAACCATTGAGTATGGATTTCAATTCTTTAAGAGTCCATTTTCATCTATCACATATACTTTCACCTTTTCTATAGTTATATCCTGAGAGACTGGTTTGGCTGAAATCCAACTGTACTATATCCATAAAATTTCCTGATCTACCAGTCTAGCTACTCTATCAGTATAGATGAAAACAGTCTATCCTGTTGCTATCTGTGTATTGGTCCCTGTGGTTTATGTTACTTTCAATCTTCCCCACCCTACCAATGGACAGGGCATGCTTCATAGCTTGTATGGAAAAGATAGAAATGCTATTTTTTTATTAAATGGGTGTCTTTATCTTTTGATATGTTTTGTACCTGCAAAGAATCAGAAGTATGAAAGGAACTGTTTTGTAGGCTCTCTTTTCAACAGATACCTATTTCAATCATATTGGAATTATTTAAAACACCCACTTTTAATAATATAATATGTCCACTTGGGTTGAAGAAAGGTATTGATCAGATACCTACTTTAAAGTCACACACTTAAGTAATTTTTAATTCATTTAAGGATAGGTATTTTCCCCCTACATAGAATGTTAACTCTCAGACAAACCTCTGTAGTGCAAATTAAAGAAATTGCAGCTCTTGGATCAGAGTCACTTGCAGCCCTTTAAATATTAGAACTGTGCCAAACTGACCATAAATAATCCTTACTCTCCCACAAACCAGAGTACTGAGAAATTTGCAGAGACTGCAGATTTTTAGTGTTTCTTCAGCTTACATTCATATTACAATAAATGAGAATGGATTTCTAATATCCAATTCGACTATATGCATAAGCTGAAACTGTGGGGGTAAAATGAAATTTTTCCTGTGATTTCAGACACTAGAAAGACCCATATGCCAAAGTGAGATCAGCATATCCTGCAGTTGCTGCTTCTGATTTTTTAGAGGAAGCTGAAATGCTCTTGGGATAGCTAAAGTTTATTGAGCACTTTGGCTTCATTTTGTTAGTTGAAATCCAGCCTCATTCAGTAATGTTAACCAAAAGTTGTACCAGTTTGGATAAAAAAGATTTTCACTCAATATGAGTAAAAATCCTTAATCCATAAAAGGATTTGCTTCAAACTTAGGGAAGGGTGTCCACATTAACTTGAAGCATTTTAGCCAGAGCCTCCTGCCAGAGAGGTGATGAACTCAGTGTACAGCATAAGACATATGTTGACCTGACATCCTTGACTTGTTTACCTTGACTCTCCATATTGATTATAAGGATTTCCTCCCAATTTAAAGGGGTAAGAGTTATGAGGGAGAAAAATATTTTTTGTTAATTTGTCATATTAGTCAATCTGATTGGTGTGAGGTGGTATTACAGAGTTGTTTTAATTTGCATTTCTCTAGTCAAAAGTGATTTAAAACACTTTTTCATATGCCTAAATATATCTTTGATTTCTTCATCTGAAACTGCCTGTTCATATCCTTTGATGATTTACCAATTGGGGAATGGCTTGGATTCTCATAAATTTGACTCAGTCCTCTACATATTTGAAAAATGAAGCCTTTATCAGAGACACTTGTGTAAAGATTATTTCCCAGCTTTCTGCCCTACTTCTAATCTTGGTTGCATTGGTTTGGTTTCTACAAAAGCTTTGCAATTTAATAATTTGATCTAATTTATCTATTCGACATATTGCAATGCTCTCTACCTCTTGTTTGTTCATGAATTCTTCCCTTCCACATAGATCTAACTGGTAGACTATTCCTTGCTCTTCTAATCTGATTGCTTCATTGTCTATGGTACCTTTTAGCAAGATGTAGTTTCCTTCCTTATCTCTTTTAATTAGATCTTTTGCTTTGCTTTGCTTTAACTTTGTCTTAGATTAGGATTGCTACCCTTTTTTTAATTTGTTTTGTTTTGTTTATAATTTCAGCTGAAGCATAATAGATTCTGCCCTAGCCCCTACACTTTACTCTGTATGTGTCTCTTTGCTTCAAGTGTGTTTCTTTTAAGCAACATATTTAGGATTCTGGTTTTAATCCACTCTGCTATCCACTTCCATTTTATGGGAAATGCCCATTCACATCCCATTCACATTCACAGTTATGATTACTTTCTGTATATTTTCCTGCACCTTATTCTTCCTTCTGTTTGTCCTCTCTCTCTCCTTTCGCCCTTTCCCACATCACCAATATTTTGCTTCTGTCTACCACTAACCCTGATCTGCTCTCTCCACCGTCAGTCCCCGCCCTATCTCTGTCAGGTAAGATAGATTTCTATATTCAACTGATTGTGTATATTATTCCATCTTTGAGCCAATACTGATAAGAATAAGGTTCAAGCAATGCCCATCCTCCTTTCTCAGGTCTTCCCCTCTACTGTAAAAGGTTTTTCTCTCCTATTCATGTGAGATAATTTGCCCCATTCTACTTCTCCCTTCCTTCTGCACCTTTTGTACTCCTCTTTCCCACTTCTTAACTTTCTGTCAATCCCTCAAATTCACCTTATACCCATAACATCTATGTATATTACTTCTACCTGTACTGTTAGTGATAGAATTTTAAAGTTACAAGTATCTTCCCATGTAGAGATGTAAACAGTTTAGCTCCATTGCATCCTTTATTTTTTCTCCTTCTACCTGCTTATGTTTCTCTTGAGTCTTGATATTAGAGGTCAAAATTTTGGTTTAATTCTGATCTCCTTATGAAAGCTTGGAATCTCTCTATTTCATTGAATGACCATTTTTTCCCCTTGATGCATTATTGTTAATTTTGTCAGGTAAGTGATTCTTGCTTGTAGTCCTGTCTGCTTTGGCCTCCAGAATATCATGTTCCATGACTTCCTATTCTTTAATTTGCATCTGCCAAGTCTTGTGTGATACTGATTGTGACTCAGTGATATTTGAATCTTTCTTTCTCGGCATTTGTAGTATATTTTTCTTGACCTGATAGTTCTGAAATGTGGCTAATGTTTTTAAGAGGCTTTTATTTTGGGATCTCTTCCCTGAGGTGATTGGTGGATTCTTTCAATGTCTATTCTGACATCTAGTTTTGGGACATCAGGTCTGAAATTTGCTCTCCAGGTCCTCATTTTGATTATGGCTTTCAGGTAGTCCAATGATTCTGATTTTGTTTTTCCTAGATCTATTTTCTACTTCAGCTGCTTATCCTATGAGATATTTTATATTTTCTTTCATTTTTTTTCATTCTTTTGAATTTGTTTGATTAATTCTTGATGTCTCAGAGTCATTAACTTCCACTTGATCAATTCTAATTTCCAAAGTGTTCTTTTCCTCAATTAGCTTTAGTACTTTCTTTTCCATTTGGTCAATAATACTCTTTAAGGAATTGTTTTCTTCAGAAGATTTTTCCATTTGGCCAATTATACTTTTTAAGCAGTTTTCCAAGCTATTTCTCTCTCTCTCTCTCTCTCTCTCTCTCTCTCTCTCTCTCTCAATTCTCTTGAATCACTTTCATTTCTTTTCCCTTTTTTCTTCTACCTCTCTTGTATGATTTTTAAGCTACTTTTTGAGCTCTTCCATGAGTTCTTACTGGGCTTGAGACCACTTCTTTTTTTTTCTTTAGGGTTTTTTCCATAGATATTTTGACATTGTTGTCCTCTTCTGAGTTTGTGTCTTGGTCTTCCCTGTCACCATGATAACTTTCTATGTTCAGATTCTTTTGTGTTGTTTTTCTTTTTTACTCAACTTTTTTTGGGGGGAGGGAGGGGGCTTTTTTCCTTTCTTTTAAATTTAAGCTCTGCACCTGAGGTGGAAGGGACATTATCGCGGGCTTCTTGTGCTACTGACTACAGGCCCTGGCTATTTACATGGTGTTGCACTGATGTTGCCCTGAGGCCCAACAAGGGATCCTTGTGTCTGGTGCTGTGTTGAGGGGGTGGAGTGGGATTGGACTGGTACTGCTGGAGACTGTAGGGGTCTGGCAGCTTATCTGATGCTGAGCTGGGATCATAACGGTGGTGTCTGGTGTGGGCGGAGGCATAGAGAGATGTTTTTGCATTTCCCCATAGCTACATTGAAGCACATGGTGATCTGGCCTCTGGAGGCTGCCTGTTTTCATAGGCATCCATAGGATTACCTGTTTTCTTGGGGCTGTGCTGAAGCACATGGTGGTCTAGACTCTGGAGTCTACCTTTTTTCCCAGAGCTACACTGAAGCACATGGTGGTTCTCTGAGCTAGAGTCTGCTTGTTCCCTTGGCTATGTTAATGGATGCAGGGGTCCTGTGTTGACATTTTCTTGCTCTACCACACTGGGCCTCAGGATCTCCCCCTGGTTTACTGAGGTGGGGCTTGCTGCTACCTTGCTGGGATTCTTCCCATCCTAGACTGTGCTCCCCTTTCACCCAAGTGAGATGGACCTTTCTTGCCTATCCTAAAGTTTTTTGGGCTCAAAGAGTGTTTCATTCACCCCATCTTTTTGCTGGTTCTTCTGTTCCATTATTTGTTTGGGTGCTCTATTTTATGGTTGTTTGGAGGTGATTATGGGAGATTTACAGTGATTTACTACTTATATGCCATCTTGGCTCCCAGAACTCCCCTACCTATTTATATCTTATCTCCATTCACATGGTCACTCTCCTAGGTCCTATCTTCACCACACCTCACATAGGCTATTACCATAGCAAACTAATTGGTATTGTATTTACTTCCTTTACGCTCCCCATCCATCATTACCAAGCTCTCAAAGTGATATTACAAAACCACATGTATAACCACATTGCTCTTTTGAAATGAATCTTTGTGTTTTCCTATTAGTAGAGGATTTGTTGAAAGTTTGTGCAAGGCTAATAACGTTTTCTAGACTCAGTCATATTTTATATATTAGAAAACGGAAACAGATTTTTTTAAAGAGTAGGAAAGGAACCTCCTTTATAGCAGAAGAGCAATTTCACTATTGCCTTTGTGCTTTTATTTTTTTCTTTTTTAACTTCAAACTCTGAAATATTCCAGAGTAGATTCAGTATCACATGTTCTTTTTGACCTATTATGTCTGTCTGATTCTTCCAAGTACTTCTTAAGTTTTTTGAGCAGTAAGTGACACATAAGACACAAATGAATTGGATTGTATAACATAATGTGAATATGTAATTGAAACTAAAGAGATAGGAGCTGTTACAATGAGAGGACACTTAGTTTGATATTTATTAAGTTAGCAAGAAAAGCATATCCACCAGTAGCAAATAAGTTGAAATCATTCCAGATTGGTGAATGTGTCTGTGGTCCATTAAATTCCAGGGGAATTTAATCTGCAGTTACTATTACATTATATTTTTGAATTTTGGACTTTGGTGGAATTCTGAAACACTATACTCCAGGTGATAAAGTTGTTTAATGAAATAAGTAAGTCTAGAAGAAGACACTTATTCCAAAGTCTCAAAACCATTAAAAATGAATGTTTGTTTTAGTCTGGGCAGGCAGAGGAGGCATGAAATAGAAGGCTTTGCTGCCTGGTATAGCCATCCTTTGCATTCAGGATGTACATATAAATGTCCTAAAGATTTTGATGTTTACAGCTAGAGAAAACCTTGGAGAACTCCCAACCCCCTCACTTTAAAAATGAGGAAACTTAAGAAATAAAATAACTTGCCAAAAGTCAGAGAAGTAGACAATATTAAATCTGAGATTTGAAAACAGGTCTTCTGATTCCAAATCCATGCTGCTCTCTGGCCAAAAGAGCATGTATTTACTATCAACAATAAATATTTAAGAACCTGTTAGGGAAGCTCAATGACTCAATAGATAGAGTGCTGGACCTGTATTCAGGAAAACATGAGCTCAGATTGGACCTCAGACACTTACTAGCAGTGTAACCCTGGACAAGTCACTCAACCTCTGTTTGCTTTAATCCACTGGAGAAGGAAATAGCAAACCATTCCAGTATCTTCACCAAGAAAACTCCATGGATAGAATGGCTGGTGGTATCATGAGGGGACATGACTAAGTGATTAAACAATAATGTTTAAGTAGTATTGAACTACCATTAATGTGATTCACTACTTACTTTGATATCTACCCATGGCATGGAAGTGACTCAGTTCTCAAGTACCTCCATC
This sequence comes from Vombatus ursinus, assembly GCF_900497805.2. Taxonomy (NCBI): domain Eukaryota; kingdom Metazoa; phylum Chordata; class Mammalia; order Diprotodontia; family Vombatidae; genus Vombatus; species Vombatus ursinus. The sequence continues at coordinate 7,756,298 of NW_020954572.1, read as the reverse complement.
CTAGAGTTGGATCATGTTTGTTATAACAATTAATGTTTTAAGAACAAGGCAAGCAGTGAGTTATAAGGCAAAAAAAGAAACAATTTATATCCTCAATTTACATTTGATCTATTAGTGGAGATAATATATTTATAGGAAAATATAGCAAAAAAAATACAAAGTAATTTCAGTGGGATGATACTAGTAGCTGGGAGGATTAGAAAAAACTCATAGAAGGTAATGCTTGAAATATTCTTTGAAACAAAATAGGGATTCTCAGAGGGAAAGTTGATGAAAAAAATTCATTTTAGGCATAGGGGATAGAGATGAAGTATTGTTGGTGAAGAATAGTAAGAACAGTTTAAGATGGAGAATGAGTAAGATTAGTGTATAATAAGTCAGGAAATGTACGTTCTAAACTTTAAAACATATATATATATATATATATATATATATATGTATATTTGATTCTGAAGGTAACAGTGAATCACTTGAGTTTGTTACTCAGGGAGTTACATGGTCCGAAATACGTGTTAGGAAAACCACCTTGACATCTGAGGGGTGAATGGTTTGGATTGGGGAGAATTTTGAAGTGAGGTTCACAATTAGAAGGATGTTGTAACAGTCTATGTGAGAGACGATGAGGGTCCAAATTAGAGTCATGGTATGCGAATAGAAAGATGTAGATAGACATGAGAGATGTTGAAATGATGATGAGATTTGATACCAGATCATATATGAATGGTGAGAGTAAAGAGTTCAGGATGACATTGAAGTTGTGAGCTTGCATCACTGAAAGGATGGTGGAACCCTCACTAATAATAGGAAAGATTAGAAAAGAGACATTTTTGGTGGAAAGATATTGATTTCTGTTTTTGACATGTTTAGTTTGAAATGTGTACAGACAATACTTTCAAAATGCCTAAAAATCAGTTGGTAATTCTGGAGTGGTGCTTAAGAGAGAAATTAGGGATGAATATAAGTCTAGGAATCATATACAATACAGATGATTGAACTCATGGAAGCTGACAAAATCACCGAGTGTGAAAGTATAAAGGAGAAAGGAAGAGGCCTAAGAGGGAGCTTTGAAGGATCCATGGTTAATGAATATAACATGGATGAAGAAGTAGCAAAAGAGACTGAGAAGGATTGACTGGATATATAGAATGAGAATATGAAGAGAGCAATTGGCAAAACCTATTAAAATGTATCTAGAAGGAAAAATAAAAAATAAAATGAAAATTGTTGCAGAGAGGTCAGTAAGGATCAAGATTTTGAAAAAAGTAATTAAATTTGATGTGGCAATTAAAAGATAATTGTTAAGTAGCAAGGAACTTTCAGTTGAATTATGGAATCAGGATTCAGACTGAATATGGTTTAGAAGTGAGTGAGAAGAGAGGGACCTTTGTCATCTAGTGTAAATGGCTTTCTCAAGGAGTTTGGCTACAAAGTGGAGGAGAAATATAGGATAACTAGAGACAATTGTAAGATCAAGTGAAGATTTCCAAAGGTTGGGATAGATATTGACACATTTGTAACCCTCAGAAAGAAACAGAGATCAAGACAAAGAAGATTGGAGAGACAACAGAGATGATAGTGGGAGCAAACTGCTGGAAGAGTTGAGAGGTAATGGTACCAAGGGTGCATGAAGTTGGCTTTTGCAAGGAAAAGGGCCACCTATTTTGACATCAGAGTGAAGGAGGAGATGGGGGGAAGATAATTGTACAGTATGAGATGGAGTAGAAATGAGAATGGGAAGTTCTTGGGGTTCAGGTGAAGGAATTAGGGAAATTTCAGTGGAAGATTTAGTATTTGAGTTGGGTCTTCAAGAATTGGCAGGATTGCAGTTGTCAGAAAAGAAAATGTTGGATAGTATTTCAGGGAAGTGTGAACTAATCAAAGAGGCAAGAATGCATGGTGTGTATTTGTGGCACAGTTTATAGTCAAATTCTGCTCAAGTACAGGACAAAGGAAGGAGTTTAGTGTAAGATGAAAAAAATAATTGAATTCAGATTATAAATGATTTTGAATGCCAAGTCAAAGAATAAGAACATTATTTAGAAAGCAACAGGGAAGCACTGAACATTTCTGAATAGGAGAGAGACATCATCAGAGCTATATTTTAAGAATATTAGTCAGCAGAGTAAAGTATATATTGAAGAAAGGTGAGATTGAAGTACGGAAATCAATTTGGAGGCTATTGAAACAATCTGTACCTAAGTTAATGAGGGCTTTAACTTGGATTGTTGCAGTAGATCTAGAAGAGTTTGAAGTGAGACGTTTTGTGAAGGTGGAATAAATATAATTAGAGAAAAATGTTGCTTGAGTGAATAAAGAAAGATAATTGAAAATTTTCACCCTGGTTTCTAGACAAGATAATTATGAGAAGGGTTGATACTATGAAAATAGATAACCAAAAAGCAGGAAGAAGTTTGAGACCAAAAGTAATGCATTTATTTTCTAATATATTGAGTTTTGAGGTGCCAATAGACCATCCAGATAGATGAAACCATAAATACAGTGTTAAAAATAGACTAATTTTGGAGATGGAGATTGGGGAGTAGTCTGCACAAAATAAAACAAAAAGCTGAAGCCATGGGAAAATATTTGGTGGCCAAGTAAGACAGGATAGAGAGGGAAGATGAGGTCGAATAGATAGCAGATAGTGGTGAAGTAGATTAGTTTCAATTAATATGAACATTTAAAGAGGAGGAAGAATAAGAAGAATTGCTGGGAAAAAAAACAGAAAGGGAAAAGCTGGGGGGCGGAACTAGGTGAGTATATGGAAGTTCAGGAAGTAGCTAATATAAAGAAGAAGTGATTAACTTTGGAAGAATTAGGAACCGATCAATGTAATGACAACATTGACTCCAGAGGACAAGTGATGAAGTAATGATAGTATCCCATTCTTGACAAAGAAGTAATGGAATGAATTTGAAAAATAAAACATACATTTATGAATATGGCTAAAGTAAGAACTTGTTTTGCTTGATTATGCATATCTATTACAAGTTTTCAGTTTTCTTTGCTCCCCCCCCCCCTTCTCAAAGGATATGTGTGGGAGGAATAGAAAATAAAAATGCCTGTTGACTGAACTTTTTTTTTCAAAGAAGAGGTGTTCATTTGAAAGTAACAAGTAGTGTATAAAAGTCAAGAAGAGAGAGTACTGAGAAAAGACTTAGAAATTTAAGGTGATTAGTAATGATATTTGAGAGATACTTTAGAAAATGGTAGAGACAAAAATCAACTTAAAAGTGGTTGAGGAGTGATACAATGACGAATGAGTAGTGAGGTCTGTATTGTAGACTAGTCATTTAAAATTTTTTCAAGGAAGGGGAAAATTAGATGAATTGGAAATAAGCAGAATGATTATGGATATATATTATATATATATGATGCATATATATATAAGATGTGTGTGTATATATATATATATATATGTAAGATGGAGAAATCTTACTTCTTTGAAGGTAGAAGGGAAGGAGTTAATGATAAATGGAAAATGGAAAATCAAAAGCAGTCAGGAAGAAAGATGTCAAGTACCAAGGAACTGCAATCACAAAGTTTTATAGCAATGACAATAAGAGAAAAGTAAATCTTGGAATATAATATACCAAAGAGGTAACCAAGAATATCTTATCTAGCAAAACTGAGTATCTTTAATAAAATAGAGAAATTATCCACAAACATTTGAGACCATCACATTTTTTGAGCCTGCACCTCCAATGTTCATGTATGCCTATATGATAAAACATACTACAGTGCTAATATATATGTTATAAAACATACACAAAATAGACATTAAATATGAGATAAACAGGAAAAATGTTTAAACTATTTTGTTTTATGTATTGAGGTTATCTCACTAAATGTCTTTTTTAAATAATACTATTTTTAAGTGAGAGCTATGTGACCAAATGTCTTGCATCATTTTAGAAAATATATAAAAGGTAATTGGACTATTGAGAGAAATAGACAATAAAATAGTTACTTTTAAGGATATGAATGCGCACTTTTAAGAACCAGATCAAACTAAAAACCTTGAAAAGATGTTAAGGACCTAAATAGATTTTTAGAAAAGATAGATGTGATACAACTCTGGCAATTATTGAATGGGAATAATATGGCATATCCATATTTCTTGAATTTGAATGACAAGAATACAAAAAATGACTATGTTCTCAGTCACAGAGATCTCCTAAAAACCTGCAGAATAGCAAACAAACAAAAAAAAAAACCAAAAAAAACCAGAAAACTTTATTCTTTACTGACCACAACATACACAAAAATTTAATTATAATTAGAACTTATAACTCAGAGATTAATATAATCACATAGCATCATTCTGTCATAAGAAAGATTATAGAAACAATATTTTTTTTATCAAAGAAGAAAACAAAATCAGACAGTATTTCAGAACTTTTGGCATAAAGATGAAGCTATCCTTTGGGGTATGGCCAGGACATGGAATTATATAGCTAAATACCTTAATCACCAAAAGAGAGAAAAAATGAATCATACATTGGACATAGAACAATGAAAATAATATGAAATAAAGCCTAGAAATGCAACAAATGAGCAACCTTCAAATAAACACAAAATAGCAATTCTCAAAATCAAAAGAGAAAAATGATTTTTTTAAGAAAGTTGATTAGTAAAACTATGGGTTTCTTTTTTTTTAAAGACTAACAAAATCAATTTGATTTTGAAAGAGATAGAAAAAGAGATAGAGAGAAAGATAAAGACATACAAAAAACAAATTGGTGATTTTCTTTTTTATTTAAAAAAGAAGCATTGACAACAGAAGAAAAAATACAGGATATTGTAAGAAAGTTTTTTACCTAATTAATAACAAAATGGGCATTGTAAACAAAATGATAAATATTCACAGAAACCAAAATACCTAAGTTGAGAGAAAAAATATATAATTTAAGTAACCTAAACAGAAAAGAAATTGAATATGACATAAATTAATTCCCACCCACCAACCCTTAAAACCAACTAGGACCATATGGATATACAAATGAATCCTATCAAATATCCAAAAAATAATGAGTTCCAATATTACATTAAATTTTTTGCAAAAATGAATAAAGAATGTAACCTATCAAACTCCTTTTATGAAACAAATATGGTTTTGATATCCAGCCCAAGGTAAAGTAAAATAAAAAAATGTAGAAAAATATTCTAATTAATATTGATGTAAAATTATGTGTACTATACATTTGGAAGATTATTCAACACGGTGACACTGGATATATACCAGGGTTACAATATTCATTCAACATTAGGAAAACTTTGTAGATAATATAGCACATTAATAACAACATCAGTAAAAATAACATGAATATATCACATGATGAAGAAAAAAGCTTTTTGATAAAATATAACATTTATTTATGTCTTAAAAAAGTAATGATGAAGGCATATATATATATATGCAGGCTTTTCAATAATATGATAAATAGCAAATATCTGAAACTAATAGCTAGGCTTATCTGTGCTGGAAAAAAAGTAGAGTCTTTTAAAAAAAATAAGATCAAATATAAAACAAGGATGTACATTGTTACCCATGATTATTTTATTTAGTTTTAGAAGTGTTAGCTATTATAAATTAAAAAGAAAAAAATAAAGAAATTGAGGGAATAAATTTAATCAAAGAAGATTTGATCAAAGAAGAATATTTCAGGGAACTCTTGAGATTCAATTGAAAAAATAATTGAAACAATTAGAAAATTCTGTAAAGTAGCAGGGTATAATATAAATTCACAAAATTATCTTTTTTTCTGTATATTACTAATAAAATGAAGGCGGAGCCTTCAAAATAAATGCCTTTCAAAACAACTTCAAAATATATGAAATGTCTAGGAGCTAACCTACCAAGATACATTCAGGACTTAAATGATTACAACTACAAATACTATTTACAGAAAAAGAAAAATAATTGGAGAAATATTAACTTGTGAATATAATTAAAATGATAAGAGTGCCTATATTAACTTTAACAGATATAAGTGTCATACCAATCAGATAACCAAGGAACTGCTTTATAGAGTTATATAGAATAATAACAAAGTTCATTTGAAAGAATAAAAGCATAAAAAATCTCAAGTGACTTAGGGAAAATAAAAAGGAATGAATGGGCATAAGAAATACCAGATCTCAAAGTATACTATAATGCAGAAATCACTGAAACTATTTCATACTATTTTTTTTAATTAAATGGAACAGTTAATCAATAGAACAGGTAAGATAAATAAGTCTTTTAAGTCATGGGTTATAGTAGCATAGTTGGTTGCTTGGTTGTTTTTGTCCTTTATGCTTGAAGAAGACCAAAATGATATTACTATGTCAGGGTCAAGGTACAGTGTGTATGACTATGGTTGAACAGGGCAATGTGAGCTCAGAAGCCTCTATCACAGGTTGGGAGCAAATAGTACATGTGAAAATTTGGAGCAGAGATCCTAAAGTTGCATATCTCACATTTCTTTACAGCTACTGCAATTCTGCTTTGCTCACAGAGCGCAGCACCTTCTTTGATGCAAGCATGGCATGTTGGGCAGTCCTATGCCAGTGTCTCCTATGTCTCACAATCAATTCCAAAGTTCTTCAGAGAGACCTTATGAAGTTCCTTGTATCACTCTTTCTGATCTCTGTGTGGGTGCTTTCCTTGTGTGAGTTCTCCATAAAATAGTCTTTTAAACAAAGTTTGTTACTTGAACAATGGTGGCCAGTTCAGACTTGTACTCTCTGCAGTAGAGTTTGAATGCTTGGCAGTTCACCTCAAGAAAGGACCTCAGTGTCCAGTACCTTATCTTGGCAAGTGACCTTCAGAATTTCCCTAAGATAATTCAAATGGAAGCAATTTGGTTTCCTGTCACGGGGCGGAAGATTGTCCAGGTTTCACAAGCATACAACAATGAACTCAGCACAATGACTCTGTAAATCTTCAGTTTGGCAAGCAGCCTAATACTTCTCTCATTTTCCTTCAGAGTCCCCCAAACGCTGAGCAAGCTATGGCAATGAGTACATCAACCTCATTATCTATATGTACTTTTCTAGAAAATATACTGCCAAGGTAAGTGAACTTTTCTACAGCATTCAAAATTTCTCCATTTGTTATAATTGATGGTTCCACCTATGGATGGTGCAGTGCTGGCCAGTGGAGAACCTCTATTTTCTTGGTGTTAACTGTCAGGACAAAACTAGAACAAGCAGCAGAGAATCTATTCATACTCTGTTGCATCAGAGTCTCAGAGGCTTCATTGAGTGTATAATCATCTGTAAACAAAACATCACGCACCAACTCTCCCTCCACTTTAATCTTGGCTTGTAGCTTTTTCAAGTTAAATAATTTACCATTAGTATGGCAGTTGATCTTGGTGCCATTTTCATCTTTTGTTTCACTCTGCTGGTGACTAGGAAAGAATGAGAGCATTGTCCATCATCCAAAACCTATACAACATGCCATGTTGCAACTGGCATTACAATACTTTGGAACTTCTCTGGGCAACCAAATTTTGCCATGAACTTCCATGAACCCTCATTACTGACAGTATCAAAGGCTTTGGTCAGATAGACAAACATTGTGTACAAACCTCTATTTTGCTCTTAGCATTTCTCCTGGAGTTATCAAGCAGCAAATACCATTTTTAAATCTTCCTTGGCCCTTTATGAAGTCACACTGGCTCTTGGATAGATAACCATCTTCCAGATGAAGGATCAGTCTATTAAGGAGAGCTCTGGTAAGAATCTTGCCAGCAATGACTGAGAGACAGACCCCTGGTGCGATTGTCACAGGACAACCTTTCCTTTGTAGAGATGGACAATGGAGGATCCTTGAACTCCTGTGGATATAACCTCTTTTTGCCATATAACCTAGAAGATTTCAGTTAGCTCTTGTATGGGCAGTGGACCCCCTGCCTTGTAAATCACAGGTGTAATAGAATCAGCCCCAGGCACTTTGCCAACTCAAAACCTCTTCTTCAGTAAGCTGAGGTATACAGTCAATGGCTTCAGTATAGAACTTGGTAAACCAGAGGGTATTAACTATTGAGAAATGAACTTGCTAGCCAACAAAAGACTACTAGGAAAACTCATAAGTAATATGGCAAAAATTAGGTTTAAACCAACAACTTATATCATATATCACAATAGGCTCCAAAAAGATATACAACTCATTCAAAAATGTCATACCATGATCAAATTTAGGTAAGAGTGATCTAACACAATACAATGTATGGGCAAATGTTAACAAAACAAGAGATGGAGGAAATTAAAAAAGATAAAGTGAATCATTCTGATTACAAAAAAAAAATTGATGAGTTTTTGCACAAAGACAATGCATATAGAATTAGAAAAGAAACAGATAACTAGGAAAACTTTGCAGCACATTTCTCTGATAAAGGTCTATTATTCAAGATTTATAAAGAAATGAAATAAATATATAAGAATAAAGGCCATCCTGCAAAAGATAAATGGTCAAAGCATTCGAACAAACTGTTTTCAAATGATAAAATGAAAACCATCAATAATCATGTAAACAATAAGGTTCACATTATTAACTAGAGAAATGAAATTAAAACAACTCTGAGGTCCCACTTCATAGGCGGACTGGCAAAGATGACAGAAGATGAAATGGTAATTCTTGAAGAAGCTGTGGCAGGACAAGCATGTTAATAAACTTTTCATGTTGCTGTGAATTAGCATGACTATTCAGGAAAACAATTTGTAACTCAAACTGTAATTAGGAAGATAAATTAAAAAGAGAAATTCCATTCAAAATAATTACATAATATGTAAAATATTTGGAAGTTCTCCTACCAAGACATACATAGGAATTATACTAATACAACTGCAAAACACTATAAAGAAAGACATATATAAATTATTGGGGATAAAAATTTATATATTATAAAAATGCTAATGCAACATAAATTAATTTATATTTTAAGTGCCATACTAATCAAATTCATAGAATTTGAGGCCAAACTTATTCAATAATAGAAGACAAAAAAGTCCCAGGATTTACATTGGCCAGTTGTGTTTTAACTTATGCATTCACATTACAAAATTTGTCTGGGACTAAATTTCATAGAAGACAAAAAAAAATATAACACCAAAATCAATGTAGAATAAAAAAAGATCAAGAATCTCCAGAGAAACTTTTTAAAAAAGTGGTAGGGAAAGGAGGTTTGCAGGACCAGATCTCAATCTATAATACAAATAAACAACCATGAAAAATGTTTGGAACTAGTTAAAATATGAAAGAGTTGAGTAGTGTAACAGTTTTGAAACACAAAATTAAGAAGTGAACAAAATAAGTAGCATAATGTTTGATAAAACCTCGAACCCCATTTACTAATACTCATTACGTGATAGGTTACTTAACTCTGTAGAGTTTTTTTTTTCTGCATAGTATAACATAAAATTTTCTGATGTAGACCATGTGACTATTGTTTTACTTTACTATATTTATTTGCTATGAAGGATAGAGAGACTGTGTGTGTGTATATATCCCTCCTAACAAATAAATATAACAAAGCAAAATCAATTATATGTGTATACATGCACATGTAGTTTTGTATGTGTACATATATGTACATATATGTGTGTGTACACATATATATTTGGAAAAGGGAAGAGTTATATAGGGATGAGGGTAAATAGTGATGATGACCCCAAATAAAAAAAGAAAAAAAAGGAGCATCAATGAAATATTGAAAAATATACAGAAGACATTATAAGGACATTCAGAAAGAAACACAGATAAGCACAGCAATTTGAGCATTCCCACATTAAATGGTATATTTCACATACAATTCTCCATTTCTGTTTTACTTTGTATATGGAAAAATAAAATAATATTTAAAAGTAATAATCAGAATATAATATCACATCTATAATTACACTAAGGAATACAGACTTTTACTTTGCTTCCTATATTAAATGAATGGGGATAACAGAAGCAGCAAGTGACCAGATTAGACTCTTCTTATTCCCATTATCTCCCTGTATTCCTTTTACCCTTGGCTCTCCAAGTTTTTGTGCCTTCCTTATCTTTTCACTTTATATCTTTTTTTTTTCCTTAGGCTATAATGTTTTTGCCATACTGGTCTCAACTTTTGGCCTCTTTTTTTTTTCCTGTTGTCTTGGCTTTAACTCTTTTTGCATGATTGAGACAAGTTGTCATCTACTCTGTCCTCTGGCAGTCTAGTATAAGGAGCTCAATGCCAAAGATCAATGTGTCTAGATTTTAAAACCCTGAAAATGCTGCAATTCCCATTAAGGACCAAATCTGAAACTGCATATATTGGTTCTGACTCATTTGAAGAGGAAGTAGAAATTATTGAATAAGTTTGGCCTCAAATCTTTTCCAAATAAAACTGACAGCTGCTTTATTTCTGGTGTTATGAATTTCAAGGCTCCATGACTCTAATAGTGTTTAGTATGGTTAGCACACACTTTGTGCTGATTTCTTTGCACTGCCCATGGAAATGGAAACCTGTGACAGATAATTTCATAAAAACAGGAGAACAGTGAGCATAACTTAATAAAAGCTAAATGTGATGGATATTGATTAACAAATCCACTGAAGAGAACCTCAATAGGGAAATAACAAATGCTTGTTCACTTATTCCTCTGACTTCTTTAGTGTAGATGTTCCCTTCAACTATGCTGATGTCAGTCTTATCCATGCGTACTCTGCCTTGAGGGTCTCTCTTGATCTTGCCTTCACACAAATTTGCCACAGAGATCACACTTAATGTTCTGGCAGCCTTCCTCACTTGAACAACTTTAAATCAATCTTACTTGAAGTCTTTTTTGTATACTTGCCTAGACCTTTGATTGGTATTCAGAGCTTTCTTTTAAAGCACTGGGTGGAATAGTGTTTATTACCAAACATAATCCAGGTATCTTTACCAGCTCTCAACACTCACTGAAGATTCTGTGGGTAGCAAAAGTTGGCACAATGGCAAAACGAAGAGGCAGATGAGTCACTGAGTACATTAGCATTAAGGAGATCTAGCTTAGGAAGGCATCTTAATAGTCCTACTAATAGCCAGAAAAAAAAAAAACTTTACTCCACTTCCTACAGTCTGAAAATCTTGTGCCAATCCTCATATATCTTGGAAGTAGGCTTTGGCCTTATGTTTGTGCCACAGTTGAGTACTGGAGTGGGAATTATTACAGAAGATGAAGATGGAGTGGAAAACTGATGAGGCAATTTACCCTTTCTATAGCCACAAAGGCTTTCTTGCATCTGCCCTTCTATCCTGAAACTGAAGGCAGCAGCATCTCTGAAATGTGACATTTCAAATGGAATGGGCTGAGAGACAAAATTACTACTTTATTCTCTCTCTGTCTCTCTCTCTGTCTCTCTCTGTCTCTGTCTCTCTGTCTCTGTCTGTCTCTGTCTGTCTGTCTCTCTCTCTCACACACACACACACACAAATACATGTACATCCCACAGAGTAAGTTATCGACAGAGCAACTAGCCTTTAATTGTATCCCTTCTCTCATTAGAGTTTGATGAAATAGATTCATTCAAAAATTTATTCAGGATTTACATTGGCCAGTTGTGTTTTAACTTATGCATTCACATTACAAAATTTTTCTGGGACTAAATTTCAACTGCAAATGAGGCAGTGAAAGAGAAGGTTCTGTGGTATATAGTCAAAGAGTTTTCAGGGAGAATATAGATTGCCCTGAGAAAAACTGGAATGAATGTCTATGTCTGCCTTTTTTTCCCCTATGTTCCTGAGAAATGCAGATGGTGTGGTGGTGGGAGCACATTAGTTTCCTGATAGACTCAGCTCAGTAACTGGTCCAGGTAGTGGCTGATATTTCTTATGGATAAAACCTAATGACTTAACTTTAATTGAGTTCACTGGTAGTCACCAACATGATTTTATTTTTCAAACAATTCCTGGGGTGGGAGAAATGTTCATGATGTTGCCCTGACAAGCATAGTGATCACTTTTCCTCTGAGTAATAAAAGTGAGTGTATTTCTCTCCTTTTCTCCCAGTAGTTCTTAAAAGCAAAAAAAAAAAAATTATCACCTGAAATATATGCTTAACAAACTCTTTTTACATTAGTCACTTGTCATCCACTTCCCTCTCCAAATAGGATGTATTGAAAAGAAAGAGGGTGTGTTATATTCTACGTTGCTCAAAATAAAATCTATGTGAGACAGTAGGGATTCTTCCTCATTCCTTACAAGGCCACTAAACTAGTCACAAGTGTTTGCTTCCCAGGTTAGGGAGAAATCAATTCTCTTTAATATCACAATTGGAGGTTTAGGACATTTACATATAAAATTCCTTACTAGGCATAATCCCATCAATAAACCCCATCCTAGGAGATGTTATTTCCCTTATTTGGAGAGATACACATCTATTCTATCTACATTTGGGGTAATGTAGAGGATAAAATTCTATACATAGAGTATAATTTAGACTGAGAGTTGTCAGACTTGATACCCTTGGGAAGCATTGAGTCTCCAAGACTCCCAGTGCTGATGAATCAAATTAAAATGTAATTGGGATATACTTAACAAAATAAATAGAAATATAATAAAACATAGATGATGCTAATTTGCAGTTTTCTAAATCACTATGCTGACTACAGGGATCCATTTCTATTTTCATTTGATGCTACTGCATAGAGAATAGGTTCCTTGATAAATTGAATTATTTTTTTTCTTATTGAAAGAAAAATAGAAACAATATCTATCCAAAACTATATCGTATAATTCTAGTGCCTGAGAAAATTTCCACAAAATGAGACTGAGGCAAAAGAAGTGCTGAAGGCACCCAAAGCCAACTTTAAGACAAATTCAACAGGGATGTGGATTATGGAGGTGGGCAAAAGAGTCTTCAAATTTCAGCAAAAAAGACCTTGTGCCAAAAGACACTCTTATACCCTAATTCCTATAGGCAGAGACCCCAGTGACACCACAAAGCCCTCCTTAGATTATTGGTGTGGTTGGCCATAGGAGAGAAAGAGAGATTCAGCATGGGAGTTTCTCTGGGGTATGACAGGTCCCTGTTTTAACTAGTTATTCTTACTAACTAGATGCTATGTTCAATTATTTCTACCTACTGATGAAGTCCAAGGAATATTACTGCCCTCTAAATTTCAGCAGCCTAGGAAAAGTCTGTCCCTTCATTCTAGTTTTTAGTTCTGCTATTATAAATGCAATATTTCAGCTCCATTTATTACAGTCTAGAAAAGTTGATTTGTTGTCCCAATCCCCTCCCCCCCCAGAAACTGTAAACAGTATAATTCCATTGACAGCATATTTACCAAGAAGTTGGTAACTTTGTCTATTGTCATGACTGGGTATACACAACCCCCAAATATCTTGGAAGCAAAAACAAAACAACAATATTTAAGTCATTGATTAAATAAAGCGCTATTTCAGCTTTTGCCGGTTTAAAATTTTTAATTTATACCAGCAAACTAGTTTGACTAGGAAAAAAAAAAGAGCTCCATATTGGGAGTCAGGGGACCTGAGATCTGTTCTTAACTCTATTTTCAATTAACTGCATGACTTTGGGTAAATCAGTGCCATTCTCTGGGGTCTATTTTTCTTCATCTATAAAATAAAGGGGTAAGATGACATAATACCTAAGGTCCCTACTAGATCTAAAATTGTATGATTCTATGTCTATTCCTCTCATGATGCTGTGGCTAATGTTTCTTAACTTGCTTCTGGATTAGACTAGATACGGTAGTACAAATGAAAAAGCCATGGATAGGTCACTGAGGCAGCTCTGTACAAAATAAACTGATATTTTGTAAACACTATACTCCTGCTAAGAGATGATGATGATGATGATGATGATGATGATGATGATGATGAGGACGACAACGATGATGACAATGATAGCTCATATTTAAGATTTGCAAGATGGCAAAACACTTTCCATGCATCATCTCATTTAATTCTCAAAACCATCCTACGAAGTAGATGCTATTGTTTTGTGTCTTTTTAAGTAATAAATTTATTTAGTTTTTAGTTTTCAACATTCACTTCCTTAAGATTTTGAGTTCCAAATAGCTACTATGGACTTATGCTGTTGTTACCCTCATTTTACACATGATGTACCTGAGGCTCAGAGAAGTTAAATGATTTGCCCAATGTCACTGTGTTAAGCATAACTGAGGAGGGATGAGAACTCAGATCTTCCTGTATCTTAGTCTACCACTCAATCTACCCCACCATATGATACAACATACTCAAAACCTATGAAGCCAAATCAGTCATTCTTTTTTCACCATGTGGAAGGGTCTCCTAACATAGAATTTAATTTATTTCTTAAAAAAATGGATCTCTGAAAACACAGCTATGTGAGTCTCAGCTGGAGACTTCCAAGTTCTTTACCTCAATTTCTTAGCTACTAGATGCATTTATTTGCTCACCTAGTATTTAATGAGTACATACAACAGTACTGCACTGGGAAATTTTAAAGGAAGCATAGAAATAGCTGTTACATCTGTGGAGTTTAAAATTTAATTGGGGAGATGAAATGGAGAAGAGAGCATGATGCAATGGAAAACAAACAGGACAGGAACTGAGGAGACATGGATTCTAGTCTCAGTTCTAACACTAGCTAGTTCTATAGCATAGAGTAAATCATATCATTTCTATGGGCCTAAGATTTTTTTACTTGCAAAGTAAGAGGAGTTAACTACATGGTCTCTAAGGTGCCTTGCAAAACTGAGAGTCTGTCTAAATTATCAGATAATATAAAAGCAAGCATAGGATGATGCAAAACAGACTATATGAATGTTTAGAATAATTAAAATGTAAGGGAAAATGTTAGTGTGGAGATGAAATACTTTCTTGTATAATGAGAAACTTTTGATATTTAAAATCCACATATCACTTTGAAATCTTCACTGTTATAATCATTGGTGAAATCATCATAGGCATGTTGTAGAAGCGAGAAAATTGCAAAACAAAATTGCAAAAAAAAAGCCACTTTCATGATTTAGTTCAATCGATTTTCAGTTGTGTCTAACTCTCCATGGCCCCATTTGGGGGTTTCTTGGCAAAGATACTGAAGTGGTTTGTCATTTCCTTCTCCAATTCGTTTTACAGATGAGGAAACTGAGGTAAACAAGGTTCACTGACGCATCTAGGCTCACACAGCTAGTAAGTGTGTATGTAGGGCCAGATCTGAACTCAGGGTCTGACTCCAGACCCAGCATCCATCAATCCAAGGAACCACCTCGCCGTTCCTATTTTCATTGTAGCTGTTAATTTAAGAAAACAAAGTTGACATCATGAAATGATACAAGCAATACAATACTGATACAAGCCTCCAATACTGATGTACAACAAAGAATGGGAAGAAACATTGAAAATATGATTAGAAGAGCTTATCCATACATAATTAAGCCTTAATAGCCACCTCTTAATGAGAACACTGATGACACATCCGCCCCTACAACAAGATAAAATATTTGGATTTTTCAATAATAATAGTCAATAAACATTGATTAAGCTTCTACTATATGTGCAGTGGATAGAGTTCTGGGCCTAAAGTTAGGAAGACTCATCTTTGTGAGTTCAAATCTGGCCTCAGACACTTATTAGTTGTGTGACCCTGGGCAAATCACTTTACCTTGTTTTCCTTGGTTTTCTGTCTGCAAAATTAGCTGGAGAAGGAAATAGCAAACTACTCCAGTATCTTTTCCAAGAAAACCCCAAATAGGATCATGAAGAGTTGGATATGACTGAAAATGTCTGAACATTTCTAAGTACAGAGGATACAAATACAAAAATTATAGTCTCTGCCCTCAAGGAGCTTACTATCTAATGGAGCAAGACACCTCACAAAAAAATTGAAAAGGGGAGGAGGAGAAGACCAAAATGATTATGGCCACAGAAGTTAGCTCAGTCTAAAATGAGTACACATGGGTGAGAAATGAGATTAAATGGAGGATGAGCTTATGGCTCTACTCTTTGATCAGAGAGAGTCAATGAAACCTGAGTACAAAGGTTTGATTTCCCAATGATGAGATTACAGGGGGTGTGGTGAAGATGTCAAAGAAGTAAAGTGTTGTATACATTGTAATTTAGCACTTATTTTTAGCTGCCATGCTATCAAAGTCAGGGAATGATCAGAAAATATATTTCTTAGTAAAATGTTCAATTATTTTTATTTCTTGAGAGGAGAAGGGAAATCTACAACTAGAATTTTGATTGGGAACTCCCTACCAACATAGATCAATCACTCATCTTTTTGTAACAAATATATTTATTTATTTTTAGTTTTAAACATTCACTTCCATAAGATTTTGAGTTTTAAATTTTCTTCCCCTCCCACTCCTCCCCTCCAAGACCATGTACAATTTGATATAGGCTATACTTATGCATTCATATTAAGCATATTTTCCTTTAGTCATAATGTAAAAAAACAATTAGAACTAATGGGAAGAACCATGAGAATGAATCAATAAAACAAAACAACAAAGGAAAAGGAGAGCCAGTAGTATGCTTTCATCTGCATTCAGACTCCATAGTTCTTTCTCTGGATGTGAATATCACTTTCCATTGTGAGTCTTTTGGAGTCGTCTTAGATCCTTACATTGCTAAGAGCCAAGTCTATCAAAGTCAGTCATCATGCAATGTGGCTATTATTGTGTACAATGTTCTCCTGGTTCTGCAGATTTCACTCAGCAGCAGTTCATATAAGTCTTTCCAGGTTTTTCTGAAGTTCACTTGCTCATCATTTCTTATGGCACAATAGTATTCCATTACATTCATGTACTACAACTCGTTCAGGCATTCCCCAATTGATAGGCATCCCCTCAATTTCCAATTCCTTGCTACCACAAAAAGAGGTGCTATAAATATTTTTGTACATGTGGGTCCTTTTCCCATTTTTCTGATCTCTTTGGGATACAGATCTAGAAGTGGTATTGCTGGGTCAAAGGGTATGCATAATTTTATAACCCTTTGGGCATAATTCCAAGTTGCTCTCCAGAATGACTAGATCATCAATAACTCATCTTTCATTTAAAATAGTTGACTAGGGGTACTGAAAAGTAAAATAATTTGTTTATAGTCACATAGCCAATAAATATCAAATGGAGAATTTGAATCTAGATCTTCTGGATACCAAGGCCATTATTCTTCCTCTGTTGCTGTTCTTTTTGTTGTAGTTGTTGTTGTTACATGAGTTGTACATTGCTATGTTCTGTCATAACCTACAGCCATTATAAGACTAATTTTCACAAGAGCTAAGACAGAATCTTTGTTCACAGTGAGTCATATTGATTCAGGAAGAAGTGCTGGAGAATATAAATAATAAATTTACTTTAAACTGGTTATATAAAAAAATTGGATTCACAAACATTTTTAATTTATGATAACTATATTTCAGCATGGCTTTGTCTTCATAATCCTATGTATTTTATTTAATGCATATAAAATTTGTATTCTGAATAAGGACCTATAGGATTCACCAGAATGCCAAAGGGATTTCTCTTTCTCTCTCCTCTCTGTCTCTGTCTCTGTCTCTGTCTCTCTTTCTCTGTCTGTTTCTCTCTCTCTCTTTCTCTGTCTCTCTCTCTCTCACACACACACACACACACACACACACACACACACACACACACACACACACAC
>NW_020954572.1:7674150-7738664 GCF_900497805.2 Vombatus ursinus | reverse complement strand
CACACACACACACACACACACACACACACACACACACACACACACACGAGGTTAAGGATTCCTTCTCTAAAGGGAAGTGCCAGACACAAAACTAGAGTTCATTTTTGGTCATTAGTGAAAAACCAAGAAGTGATTATGCTAATTACAGGTCAATTAATGGGCCAAAGTCAGGTGCCATGAAAATCTTCTGACCTGGTTAGGTCAAGGAACAATTAGCTCTGCTGATGTACTCACCTGGGCCTTCTGGGCTAACACAATCAGTCCTGACCTTTGTGTCAGTTCCCACCCTGAGGCAGCACCAGGAGGGATTCTGACCCTATTTCAATGAACTAGGCCAGGAGTTCTCAGGATTGCATATTTCCATCCTTGAGAGTAAGTCAATGTCACTGTCAAACTGCAGAAGGGAAATCTTCTATATAAGACAGTTATAGACACACCCTAACAACAACTTTTTTTTTTCCATATCCATTCTTGAGTTGCCATCGCTTGAAAGAACATCATGTTAGAAACAGTAAGTCAAAAACACTACAGTTCAAGTATTTACTTTTTGTTCCACTTCAGCTAGCTCTAGCTAAGACTGCTGAGGGGTTGAAATAAGAGTGGATGTGATTTTCATTATTCTTGGTTACTGGCTGAGCCCTGGGATAGTTGGAAGATACATTATGCACTTCTTTTACCCCAACAAGTGATTGTAGATGTGTGTGCCTGGATTCCTTTAAGTCACCAGTGTTATGCAGCCCCTTTCTGCTTTAACATTCTATCACTCTGATTCTATGAGGCACATTGTCAGGAGGTGGAAAGGGGAAATAAATAGAAAATTATTTCCTTGTTGGTAGTGATTCATATTTACAATGCCTACCTTCCTTCCTTTGAACTACCCTTTGGTTTCCCATGTTTCCAGAATTTACATCACAATGGATTTTTTTAAACCATCACAATGTCTACCAGATCTATAAAACAAAGTGTCCTTTCAATCCACCAGTTGAATACCATATAGTTCATCAGAATTGTCCATTTTGAAAGAGAAGCATCACCACATATGATATGGTACAATAGAGTACTGGATTAGGAGTCAGGGAAATCTAAGTTTTAATCCTGCTCAGACATTTACTAGTTATGGGACTCTGGGCAAGTCATTTAATGTCTTTAAACATAATTTTCCTCATCTGTAAAATGGGCATAATAATAATACCAAATTCATAAATTTTGTCTGATGATCTAATGAGGAACATAATGCATGGAAAGAGCATTGTAAAAAAGCATCTTAAAGCACTTTGTAAGGCTAGCTAGCATTGTATGTATCATCATCTAGTATCTTTTTACATTGGGATTCCAATAGAAATAGACCTGGAACAAACTGCTATTGTTATTATTCTTTTATTTTCAATTTTCTGCAGACCTGTATACACATGAATCAAAGAGATGCTTTTTTGTAATTGAATAACAATGATGACGGTTATTATCATCATCATTTTTATTCCATTCACATGGATTGTCATCTAGAGCAGTGGAAAGGGTGTTGGATATAGAGTTAAAGACATAGTTTTAAATTCCTGTTCTGTTACTCACTGTATGTACTTTGGAAAGTTATTTTCATTTTTAAGCTTAGTCTAATTTTTAATCTTTACAAGGAGGGTACTGAACTAGATAGTATTTAAACACTATTCAATTTAATTCAGCAAACATTTAAGCTCCAACCATGTGCCAGAAACCGTACTTTGGTTGAGGATATACAGAAAATTTTAAAAATCCTTGTCCTCCAAGGTGTTTACCTATTTCTAAGGGGAAACATGCAAACACATAATTATGTATAACCAAAATATTATATATTATAAACATATATCATGAGAATAAATTATATAAATCTAAGAGGTATATGTATGTATATATACACATATGTATATGTAACATAAAAATATGTATAAAGTAATTGAAAAAGTGGAGGTTGAGAAGTATTAACATCTAGTTGAATACGGAAATATTGAACTGACCTAAGCCTTTTAGGGAAGTAGAGATTATAAGAGGTCCCTTTTAACTCTAAATTAGGGATTCTTAACTTTTTTCCCCCTTAACCTTTAGTACTCTGTTGAGCCCTATGTATTCCCCAGAATAAATTTCTTTAAATGTATAAAATAAACAACACAGGATTTCAGGGAAAAAAAGAAACATTTGCACTGAAATACATTTATAAAAAATATTAAAACATACAGTAAGTTCACAGGCCTGAAGTTAAGACATCTTGCTTTAAATTATATGACAAATTTTATGTGCCATGGTTGACATGGAATCCATTTTGTGTGAGATTTCAAGTTGTTCAATTCTTTTAGTTAGGCTAATATGGTCTAAATCATGGTTTCTTAAACTTTTTCCACTCCCAATCCCTTTTCCTGTTTAGGCATCATTGGTTGATGTTGCATGGCCTAAGGGCATGTGCAGTGCAAAGTGCACACGCTTTGTGTTCAGGCTACAGTGCAGTCGCCTGAACAATGGTCAAGCACTACAAGAAACACCTCAGATTCATTACTCATTTGATTTTTAATTAATTTTTGGTTGTTGCAGATTCAGAAACCTTTTACTGTTGCCAAATTTATTGTGACCCCATATGGGGTCATTACCCACAGTTTAAAAAGAGCTGGTAATGTTCTTCACTTTTCCAAATGTAGGTATAGGAATTGAATTATTATAATTATTATTAGTGACATTATATAGTTATTTTGGAACACATACACACACACACAAAATAGATGAGGTCACAATGTTTTTGATTTCCCATACAATCCCCTAAGATTCTCTTAAATTGTAACAAGGTATTTGCTAAGGTGGACCATGTTGGACTATAGTTGATCAGCCAACTGCTCTTAATGTCCCCAAGACATACAAAATTTTATGGCCACAGAAGCAACCTCTATATAACACAAAAACAACAAATTATTAACACTTTCAGGTATATAACTGTGTAAGTCTAACTTTAAGACTTTCAGGTTTTTTTGTTTTTTTTACATTTCAAGTAATTATTAAAGCCATATAATGTATATTTAATTGTATTCTATTTCAAATACGGTATTTTTTTTTCTACCTCATTAGAAAAGTAACACACATCAGGGCAAGGACGAGGCCTCACAAATAATTGAGCACAAAGTGCTGGAAGGAACAGTCTGTGTTTGTTGAGGGAAAAATAAATAGTACCCCTTGTGTAGTTTGGCATTGGTTAATAAGATGGAGACCAGGAAGTTGTATAAGCCAAAGTACAGGTTCATAAAACTGCAAGTAAACTGTGAAGTCACACAGTCCAAAATTCTATTTGTATAGAAATGAAGAGCTTGAAATCCAGAAATGAGACATGAACGCATAGAAAGCAGAAAGATTTAGCTAATAAAACTAGATCCTTTGACTAAATTCAAGCCTCTTGCTATTACCTCATGTGTCCTTCCTTGTGCTGAGGACCTGGATTACTTTTGGAGTGCAAATGGAAATGAAGAAGACAGATGAGATAAAAGAGACATTTCAAAGGAGGAACAAGGCAATCTGACACATTGGAAAGAGCCCTGGATTAGGAGTAAGATGTCTCAAGTTTAAATCTGGCTCTACTTATTCATTCTATGCCTATGGCAAATTACCTTTCTGGGCTTCACTTTCCTCATTTGCAAAAGGAGGGGGTTGGATTAGAAGACTCCTGATTTCTTCTAGCTGTAAATCCATGATTCTATGGGGAAAAAAGTGCTTGACAGATTGATTATAGAGGATAAAGGGGGAGGTAAAATAGGATTCATATAATTTCAAAGTTAGAAAGGACCTCAGAGCCATCTACTATAACATTTGCTAAAGAAAAAATAAAACTCTCCTTTACAGAACATCTGGCAAATGGAAATCCAGATTTAGTTTTATTACCTCAAAGGATGGGGAGCCTGTTACATCCCAAGGCAAGCTATTCTACTTGGAAAAGCTCTAATTAAGACATTTCCCTTATATCTAGCCTCAATTTTCTTCTTTGTAATGTCTACCCAAACTTATTTTTGGCGATTGCTCCCAGTTCTCCCAGGTGGAAACATATAAAGCAAATCTAAACTGTCTTCCGCAAGACAGGCCTTCAAATGCTTGTGAAATTGTTAGTCAAACCTTTATTAATGCCTACTATGTGCAAAGCACTATGATTAATAACTGTGGTAACCTAGTACATGAAATGTTTCCCAAATGTTGTGATGGAAGGATCTAAGCTTCTGCACTAAGAAAAGAAGCTCCAAAGAAAAAGTTAAGCCAGACGACATCAGGTAGCTCATACAGGACTCTATATTGCTTGAAGTTGGAACTAAAATTTGCTGTGGAAAATAAGAGATTTATCCAAGACTAGGAAGGGAATAAGACAGGAAAACCTGAGGGGTATTTTTATTTTGCTAGTTCAAGGCAAATGCAATGGGCTTCATGTTAAGGAAAAGGAAAGTATATTAAGAATTTACTCTTTTCTTGAGGAAGAGATAGCTAAAGATTCCAGCTAAGCCAGAAGCTAGAGATATTCTGTTGGACATCATCTAGAAAAGCCACATCTACCTGAGTATTGTAAGGTAAATATACTTCAAGAGTAGGAGTAGGCCCAACAGGAACAGTGAAATGATATCAGTAGAAAACATTGGAGTCCCTCTGGCTTTAGGTATCTAAGTTTTCTCTCAACATGTAAGTCATGACATGCATATTTTCTCAGTGTATACTCCTCCAGTTGTATTCCCTTGGAAGGATTTATTTCCAGGGCATCAGTCCAATACCCTAATTTTACTAATGAGGCAACTGAGGAACTGAGTGATTAAGTGACTTGTTCTTGACCATACAGATCATAAGTATATGAGGTGGGATTTGAACTTGAATTTTCCTGACTCCAAGTATAGTGACATAGCTATTAGTTGGGAGAGGATGCCCCAGGTTTATAGAGAAAATGTTTTGTTGTTATGTTTCTTACGTCATTTCATTAAAGGTCTTTGTTTTGAACTAATTATGTCATGTCCCTGAATACTGAAAGTAAATATACCCAGTTATGATGGCTCCCAGGAAATAAATACATATGACATTCTTTTAAGTTTAATCTTCGTTATTAGCATTTTCTCCATAGCTTTCTCAAGTCTAGACAATCATTAAAACAATAAATCAAGCCTCAATTTGTGGCATTTGCCAACTTTTGAGGTGCAAATTCTCACAATGAAAATTTATTAATTGGTTCTCGATCTGGTACAAACCAGCTCTAGCTTACCTCTGAATTATCAGTAGTAATTTTGACCTGTGGTTTTAGGAGATGTAGATGTACAAAGTAACTTGAACCTTAGAAAGCCTTCCTCTGAAGGACCCAGTCTTTCTGAATTTTAATTTCCTTATCTACAAAATGGTAACACTGGTGATAACAGCTTTTTTTTTTTTCCCAATCTACCTTGCCGGGTTGTTGTGGAGGTATTTCTTTGTAAACCTTAAAATGCCATATAAATGAAACATTGTTATGATGTGACTTGCCCTTAGTCACATAGACCACAAGTTTAGGAATTTACTAGAATGTAAAATGACATTTACTTAAAACAGAACACAAGACATATAATGACTGATAGAAATCAAACAGGAAACATTGTCAAATCCAGTTTTCCAAACCCAGAGAAAGTGTCAGTGCTAAGTCCTCAGCTCCATTTAATGCACTGAGGGGACGGTGGAAATTTCCACTGGAACACAGCTCAAGAAGCTTAGGTGAATATAGGCCTAGAGGGACCTTCCAAGGCTTCTTTAACCCCATTTTAAGCAGAACCTGTGATCTAGTCACTTCTGGTGATTCATGTACTCTGGATTCTTCCTGAGAAGCATTCTTGACCCAGTCCCTTGGTTCATGATGGGAATTTGTGAAATAGTATTAACCCCTGAAATAAATTGAGCCACCAACTCAATAGACTTTAAAGCAAATGACTGATTTTTCTCTTTTCCCATCTGTGAAAAGTGATAGGTCCCTTGATCTCTCCCTTAGACTTCCAGCATGTATGTGGGAGGGGTGGGGGCAGGGAAAGGATATCCCTACCCCACACCCTCCTTAAGCAATGTCTAATACAATGACACAGCAAGGAGATCATGGTGACATTCTAAACTCCTGGGTACTGGTTCCTCAGCAGGAGATGATCTGTGAAACAACTTAGAGAAGATGCCACGGCCATAAAGATAACATGGCTGAAAGAATAAGAAAATCCACTTCTGGGTATAGCTTGCCAGAGAATCTGTGTATATGAGTTACATAGGCACTGCAGTTAGAGGTGAGAGTAAAATAGTCTGTTCATGAATCCCTCAAAGGATTCTATATAAAAAAAGCAAAAGGGGGAGGGAACAGCTAGGTGGAGCAGTGGATAGAGCACTGGCCCTGGATTTAGGAGGACCTGAATTCAAATCCGGCCTCAGACACATAACACTCACTAGCTGTGTGACCCTGGCAAGTCACTTAACCCCAATTGCCTCACCAAAAAAAAACAAGAATTTTATATATTTCTTTAAGTATCAATCTCCCAGGAGAACATAATAGAAGTGATGGATTATTATTTGTCAATAGGCACTTATGAGTCATTGTGTTTAAAGCATTTCTTTTGCAGCAGAAGAGTAAATAGTTGTCCTGTAACTGATCTATTTTATACATTGAGCACCTTTCAAGAAGGGACCCTATTATTAATTCCTTTTTTTGGAATCTCTAGATATGTAAGCTCTATGGCATTGTCATCCCAATACCTATTCTCACTAACTAGTTGGATTCTGAAGATAAGGCTGGAAGGACAGAGCTTATTTTCTGATACAATTGGCTTGACCAGAGTGCTCTGCCCCCAGGATTTTCAGAAGCATTTAGTTGCCAGCTTTAAGTAGCTTTTGGCAAAGGAGTATTTACTAAGGTGTCCAATAAGAACAATTATAATAAAACATTCTCACAAAGCCTGTGACATACTCTCCCATGAGTGCCTATAGTGTTTAGGAAAAAGTGGGCTCAGAGAGTACATATGACAATTGATAACTAACTGATAGCTCCTGGTTAGTGAAAGGTTATATGCTCATTTTAGGAGCATTCACGAATTTTCCCTTAAGTACAGTGTAGCCTATTTTCTGGGTTCTTTATAGACCCATGTCTTCAGTGTGTCCTTGGCACCTGATGATGCAAATATTGCTGCCAGCTGATCTGAGAATGCCGTTTGGGAAACCAATGGGAAGGTGTGAAGTCCAACAAGTTCCAGACGAACATCACCCAGAAAATGTAAGGTTTATCTCCAGTCAAAGGTGGAAGAGGTGGGGAAATGAAATTTGGCTAAAATTGAAGCAAAAGCTTCTCCTTCCCTCCATCATCCCCCCTCCCAATAGTTCCTTCTCAAAAAAGGTTCTGGAAAGCCACATGCTCCAATTTTTGGAAAAGCTTTTTTGTTTCTACCAGTTTGATGCTTTTATATAGGATTCAAAGGGCAGGATAAAATTCCAGAACAATTAAAACAGACCTCTTGCGGGGCATCATTTCACTTCATCAAATGGTTTTCAAAGACTTTTTGTACTTGCCTTAAGGTCTTTTAATTGAAACATGTTCTCACCTGATCAAAGTATCAGGCTAAATTAAGGGTGGGGTAGATTTGATCACACCATTACACCTACAAAACAAAATATCTGCTTTGCTGTATGTGCACACAGCTTCCTCCACACTCTACCTAGCAGGTTTCAAATATTCTTAGGGATGTGGAGTTTGAGTTCGTATAATTTCCCATACATTCCTATCTGGGAAGGAAGGAGCATGGTCAATGCAATAAATTCATCAGGCAGTGTTTTCCTCAGGTTTCCAGTGGGAAACACTCTTCAGTCTTCAGCTGAAGATTTGGAAACCTGGAAAGTGACAATTCTCTCGGCCTGTGAACAACGGATTCAAAATCCATTATAAACTGGGAATGAAGAAGGTTCCAGTCTCCACTGTCATGTGACTATCAGAGTTGTGGTTGCTGTTCAGTTGCTTTCAGTTGTGTCCAACTCTTTGTGACTCCATTTGAGAGTTTCTTGACAGAGATACTGAAGTGGTTTGTTATTTCCTTCTCCAGCTCATTTTAGATATGAGGACACTGAGGCAAACAGGGTAAAGTGACTTACCCAGAGTCACATAGTAAGTGTCTTAGGCCAGATTTGAACTCAGGAAGATGAGTCTTCCTGATTCCAGGCTCAACACTCTCCACTGCACAAAACCTACTGCTGATTCTAATTTCAGGTAGCCCATTTAAAAACAAGATGAGAATATCTGTAGCAACACTGAGATTTACCCGTCCAATGACCTCATCTTCAATGCGACTTTGTCCTACTACTGTGACAAGCAGTTTCCTGTGACCACTGCCTCTCTCGGTCACTAGCCCAAAGATCTGCCATTCTAGGCAGTGTAAAGTTGTCATCATTTTGGTTGTTGTTATTGCTGAAGGATGTGTGGGGAGAAGTGTCACGGAAAGTGGAGAAGCAGAGAAATCAAGTAGAGTGCTACTCAGTCAGAATTTGGGCTTCAGTCTGATTCTGAACCCTGTTTTCTTTAAGCCACCATCCCGCCGGCACCTGTTATACTTCTTTCTACATATTCAGCAAGCATTGAAGTTCTTTTTAGTTGACTGTGTCCATTTTGCAGCTCTGCATTTTAAGAGAAATGTGCTGGATCAGAAGAGAGACCAGAGGAGAGCCACAAAAATGATGGAAGAGTTGGCAAATAGGACATATGAGAAAAGGTAAGGTTGAAGATGTGAAAATTATTTAGCTTGCAGAAAAGAAAACTGAGTGGTGATTTATTAACAGTCCCCCAATGTAAGAAGGATTAGTAAAGGGGAGGTTGGTGACCAGATGTTCTCTTTCTCCACAGTGGATAGAACAAGATTAAATCAGCTTAAAATGCAGCAAGAGAGATCTAGGTTAGGCATAACTTTCAGACTATAAGGGCAGTTAAACACAAGAAGAGACTACCAGAGGAGGCCATCTGTCTGAGCGAGTTTAGGTAAAGATCTTCCTGAAGTCAGCAGGATGACTCTGGAGGTCCTTTCCAAAGCTATAAGACTCTGATCATTTACACACTACATTCTGGATAATATTTCTTGGGAGGATATTAATTAGAGGCTGACTACTAATAGGTGTGAAGTAGGAAGAAGCAAAAAGGAAAAGCAGCTAAACATCAAAATATGAGCAATATTCCAGTAACTGCTTAGCATAGTGGCTGGCACACAGTAGGTGCTTAAAAAAAGATTTATAGAATAGAATTGAGTTGAAGTGAAATTATTTTGCCCCTGAAGTTGAGTTATAGTAACTGGGACACAATTAGAGAATTCATATCTTGAATCATGTCTGACGATCTGAGGCTAATTTGGCTTAACTCAGTCGATTTCCTCTTAAGGTAACAGGCTTCATTGAGGAACCTGTGATTCCCTGATTTTTGCAAAAATGAAAAAAAGCTGTGATTTCTGATACCTGGCCCAGGGAAAGTAGGTGTCACAGCGAATAGGGTGCTGGCCTGAAGGAACCAGACCTCTCTTCAGGAAGACCTGAGTTCAAATCCCTCATCAAATCCCTCATCCCAACTAGCTATGTGACTGGGCAAGTCACTTAACCTGTTTGCCTCCATTTCCTCATTTGTAAAATGAATTAGAGTAGGGAATGGCAAACCACTTTGTAAAAGACAAACAAAAAATGAAAAAAAAAATCCTCAAATGAGATCATTAAGAGTCTGACAAAGAGTCTGAAAGGACTGAACAGCAACAACAAAGGGATTGGGTGTGGAAAATCCCTCCACAAAGGCAGAACAAAGACTGTCTAGGAATTAGTCAACAGAACCTTGGGAGCTCTCGAATAACATAGAAATTGAATGATTTTTCCAAGGGTCATACAGTTAAAAAATTTCAGGAGGGTGAATTTAAAATCACAGATTCCTAGTTTAACATTATATATCCCCCACATTATACCGCCTCTTTTCCCTGAACCAAAGCTGTAATAAAAGCCAAGCTGAGATAGGTATTAATTATTTTTGAGATGAGAGACCCACTAAAACATAAATTCTTAATTTGTAGTCCATAGATCTCTTTGGATAGATTTCAGAGAAATCTAGATAGAGAAAATTAAAAAAAAAAATTACATGTTTATTTAATTATAATTATTTTTCTTTATTCCCATATATTTTATTTTAAGTATTTAAATTTATTATCCAGTGAAGATGTCCATAAGCCTCAATGGACTTCCAAAATGGCCCATCACACAAAAAGTTTAAGACTCCCTGATCTAAAAACTAATCTCCCAGTAAGACCTTGAATCATATTCCTCCATCAATAGAGTTTTTGGCAAAACATTGGCTTTAAATTGCTAACTTTAAAAACAGAAGCCGAACTTTTGTCAATAGCAAAGAACTGGAAACAAGGTGGATGGCAATGGATTTGAAAATAGCAGAACAGACTGTAGTATATAAATATGATGGGATATTACGATTTAGAAGGGAAAAGTATGAGTAATTCAAAGAAACATGGGGAAATTTCTATGAATATATACAAAATGAAATAGACAAAACCCAAAGATCAATATTCATAATGAATACAAAAACTTAAATGGAAATATTTCTAAAATAAAATTAAATTCTGGGCAATTGAAAAGATAATAATGGCATCTGAGACTGATGGGGTATGGGCCTAAGACAAGACCTTTGCCCCTTACCCCAAAAATAATTTGGGTCCCATTTGTCTAAGGGATTCTCCTTGAATTCTCCCACTTGATCAAGGAGGTCTCTGGCCTTCCCCTGAGACTATAATCTCATTATCACCTATGCCCAATCTCCCACTTCTCTGTTACCTTTAACCTAGCTTAGCCCTCCATTGTCTTACCTTGCTATGGCCCCTTCCCACCTTTGACCCTATTTAGACCCCATTCTCAACCTACCAGTTACTCCCATCAAGATCCTTCCTAGATCCCTCCCACAGTCTTTCTTTATATAAGGTCTATCTTGTCTCCATTAAGGTGCTCAGATTCTTAAAATCTAGGTTATCTGGTTTAGGAGTTCAGGGGTACTGGGACCCTAAAATCACAACATGGGAGTCCTGCCCGAAAGAATTCGACCCAAGCCTTCTTTCAGCCAAAGACAAGGTTTATTAGAACATCCATCATATTGGGCAGACTCTTAAGGAGTCGAACATGGGTAAGCAGTGGTTAGATTATAAGAATCTGACCAGTGGCTAGATTATAAGAATCTCAGTATCTTAATAGAGACAAGATGGACCTTATATACAGAAGGACTGTGGGAGGGATCTAGGAGTGGCCAAGTAGTTTATGAGGTAATAGAATTCCAGGGACCTGGACCACATAGCCAAGGGAGAATGGAGAAATGGCCTGGGGCCTGGGGTCCACAATGGAAGGTCAGTTGAAGGGATTATAGCCTCAGGGGAACTCCAGAGATTTGGCCATGTGGGAAAGTCCAGGGTTTTTCCTTTTTGGGGCCCAGATCCCAACCCCATCATTCCCCCCTCAAACAAATAGGAACCCAAATTCTTTTGGGGTAAGGGGTGA
The DNA here is from genome assembly GCF_900497805.2 of Vombatus ursinus. Classification (NCBI taxonomy): domain Eukaryota; kingdom Metazoa; phylum Chordata; class Mammalia; order Diprotodontia; family Vombatidae; genus Vombatus; species Vombatus ursinus. The sequence continues at coordinate 7,727,132 of NW_020954572.1, read as the reverse complement.
AGATCTCATCTTCTGAAACTGCTTCTTGCTGGCAAGGGGCATAGAGCTGTCCCTGCCTCCAGGGGGTCCCAATGGGGAGGATGACTGGAACCGAGCACAGGCTGCATCCAGGGGGACATTGGCTGGTGCTCACTGTTTGCTACCAACTGTAGGTGAATGGGCTATAATCTGGAAGACACAAATCTGACAGAAAAGACTGCAGGGCCCAGATATAAAACAGGGACTAGAGATTTAGGGCCCAAATATGAAAGGATAAAACATCCTTAGCTCTATTTGGATTCAGATAATTCAGTTTTCCAACCATGCTGTATCAAATCCACCTCATAGCCAGACTCAAGAATAGCCAGGTGGGTAACTTTCCCTTTCAAAGGAACATAACGGAGAAACTGAGCCAGGAGGATCCCATCTTAGACTGAGGCTAAAATTTTCCTCTCAGCTTTTCCCAATGCTGACTTCCCACCAGTATCACCTTCTCTGAGTAGCTTGTGGCATTTATCTCAGATGGTGGATTGATTATCAACAGATTATGACCCAACAGACAACTCAAAATAAAATCCTATGAGCTTAGGAAAAAACTTTTCCAGGATTTACATCTCAAACTTAAATTTATCCTAATGTAAAAAGCCAATCATTAGAGATTTCTATACACTTGCAAATTCTCAGCAAGCCATACAAAAGCCAAACAAGGTTTTTGACTAGTTTACACATTAAAAAATAACCAACAATAGCTAAATTATTTTAGCAGTAACCAAATTATGAAAAGTTGTTTGACATAACTGATACAGAAAGTTCACAAATTTGAAACTTGAAACAAACCCACTACCAATCAGGTGACTTCAGTTTTGTTAAATGCACTTCCAAATTACTTTACATAGAGAATCAACATCTCATTGTTATCAGTTAAAACTATAAATTTAAAAGAGCATGCTTACCCAAGATCAGAGGCCAGCTTCTTTACCTTGAGCAGGATGTGCTGACCCTGGGTGATGCTTCCAGGCAAAGGTTGCCCCAGAGCACAAGGCCATTGCCAGTGGGGCCCATGCTGTAGCTGCTACCCCACCCCACTCCTTCCTTTTCCCCAGGTGGGGGAGGGTGAAATCAAAAGTGAGGGGCAAAGGGTGAAACTCTCTTCTCCTGTGAGAGGGGTTAGCAGATACCCTCTTGACTCAAGTGAAGGGAATGGGAAAAAAGAGTGACCAGGGTTGTAAAGAGGAGTTCTAAACTTCTTAATGATCAATCACAGAATCTGCCAAGATATTTTTAACTGTTTCCCCTGTAACCTCCATGAAGGAGAATTCAGGGTCATAGAGGGAAGGGAGTAAGTCTCAGGGAACCAAAAAGCAACTGCAGTTTTCCCCAATTCCCTAGCACGAGGGAATTCACAGATACACTTCCTGATAGGGCGTCCATCCTGGTCCTCTATGTTGTGGAAGGTGTACCCAGGTCCATGGCCTTGAACTGACCCAATGGACTGAGAGCCTGAGAGCATCAGGCTGAGTGAGAGACAGCCTCATAACTGTCTGCCCGAAAATCACCTCCAAGTCTTGGTGCTTGGAAAGTAACCCCAAATGCAGAGCAAGAAAGGGAGGGAGAGGAGGCTTACATACCTTCCAGTCTTGGCTGGAGAAGAACTTGGGGTTAGGCAGTTAGGCAGTTTCCCCGTACAGGCCACTAAAATGATGCGGTTTAGGGGTTCAGGGGTGCTGGGACATCAAAATCACAACACACGGGTCCTGCCCGAAAGAATTCGACCCAAGCCTTCTTTCAGCCAAAGACAAGGTTTATTAGAACATCCCTCGTATTGGGCAGATTCTTAAGGAGTCTGAACATGGGTAAGCAGTGGTTAGATTATAAGAATCTGACCAGTGGCTAGATTATAAGAATCTGGGCATTGGCTAGATTTTAAGAATCTCAGCATCTTAATAGAGATAAGACGGACCTTATATACAGAAGGACTGTGGGAGGGATCTAGGAGTGGCCAAGTAGTTTATGAGGTAATAGAATTCCAGGGACCTGGACCACATGGCCAAGGGAGAATGGAGAAATGGCCTGGGGCCATAGGGAGGTCCACAATGGAAGGTCAGTTGAAGGGATTATAGCCTCAGGGGAACTCCAGAGATTTGGCCATGTGGGAAAGTCCAGGGTTTTTCCTTTTTGGGGCCCAGATCCCAACCCCATCATTGGCAATAGCTCAGATTCCTTAAAAACCTAGCCAATAGCTCACAAACATTAAAATTACTTAAGAGTCAGGTCAATATGGCGGATCTTTAATAAACCTTGTCTCTGGCTGAAAGAAGGCTTGGGTAGGACCTGCATGTTGTGATTTTGGGGTCCCAGCACCTCTAAACCTTTAGATCTCATTAAGACCAATCTACTCACAACTTCTTTTGGTCCCACTTCCCTCATCTGTCAAATAAGAGGATTGGACCACATGATTTCTAAGATCCCTTCCAGCTCTCTATGATCTGATGATCCAACATACTCCTGTCCTCTGGATTACAAAGAAACAATGTTTTGCTTATTGTCAGAAAACGTCATTAAGTGAGTTTTTTTTTTTTAAGTATTTATCTTTTTTTCAAGGGAGATTGGAAGGTACTAAATAGAAATGAATGCTATGGAAAACGCAAAGGCAATTAATATGATTTTTTTTAACTTGAGGCTGAAAGAAGAAAAAGAAAAAGTGTGATTATATCTCTTTAGAAGGGTTACTAAATCTACTAGTTCAGATTAAAAGGAAAAGAAAGAATAATGGCAACCTGGATCAAAATCATGATGAAAGTAGATTTAAATAGAGATTAATGGTCCCTAACAAATTAATCACCTAATGTTAGGGGTGGTGGGTCATTATTTTTGTTATTATTAATAGAAATATTAGTTAATATTTATGTAGAACCTAGCCATTTACAAAACATTCCTGATACTTTTTTTTTTCAATGTGTATAGTGAAGGCTTCTTTGGATAGCCTGGAGTAGGAAAAAGAACACTGGGTTTAGAGTAAGAGAACCTATATTCAAATACTGTCTCTACTACTTATTAGCTTTGTGACATTGGATTTTTGCTGTTCTGTCATTTTTCAGTCATGTCTAACTTTTCATGACTCTATTTGTTTTTGTTTTTGTTTTTGTTTTTTGCAAAGATACTGGAGTACTTTTCCATTTCCTTCTTGTACTCATTTTACAGATGAGAAACTGAAGCAAACAGGGTTAAGTGATTTGCCCAGGGTCACACAGCTAGTGTCTAAGGCCAGATTTGAACTTAGGAAAATGAGTTTTCCTGACTCCAGGTCCTGCACTCTTTCCACTTTACCACTTATCTGTAAGTCACAAGTTATTTGGCTAATTGTATCATTTTCTTCATCTCTAAAATAAGGGGATTGGACTACACAACCTTTAAGGTTTAATCTCATTCAAAGGGCCTAATATTCTGTAATAGAGAATATAGGCAACATAACCTAGTCTACTTTGATGCCTGAAAGGAAGCATGGTTCCACAAGTCTGAATCTTGAGAAGTATATGCTTTTAGGTAGAGATTTTCATAAACAGGATTCTCATCTAACTGGAATAAAGAGTACATTCTGAAGGTAGAGGATGCGATATAAGATGCCTAAAGCTGACTTTCTCTACTATTGGGAAATGCACAGGGCTATTCGATCCTCTGGGATCAGCTGAGCAAAGAAAATATTAAACTCTGTTTTTGGTAAGTTTTATTTCTTTTTCTTTTTGCCTAGATTTATTAAAAAAAATTCTAGTGCGTTATGCCAGGGTCTCAAAAGCTTTAGAGGTATTTTCAAAACTTTGGCTATAGCTTATTCACCTGCTTAGGTCTGCAGAATTAAATTTGATATTTCATGGGAATTTTATGCCCTTGATCAAAGACATGACCAAAACACATTTTTTTAAAGTGCCTCATGTCTTTTTATCTCTTCCCCTTGCCAGACAAGGCAAATGAAATTTCAAAGAAAAAAAAACCGCAATCAAGTAAATTAAATATGTTAATAAAGATTGTAAACTCCTGAAATCATTTGCATGTGAAGTAGAGGTTATGGAGATGCAGGGGATTATTTTGTTTAAACTAGTTAACCTGTTTGTGCTTCCTTAACTCTTTTTCCTTCCATATGTGAGGATTTTCGTCTATGACTATGGTGTTGAATGATGATGAAGTGACACTTAATACAAGTCTCTGCCAAATTCCTGCTAGGAAAACATGCCTTAGTCACAAGTAATAAAGTAAACACAGAAGCTGCAAAAAACTATCACCAGAGGAAAACAAAAATTTGAATGAGTGATAAAAAAGGCATTTCATCTATGCATGATAAGAAACCGCTGAACAAAACAAATTATACACCACACCAGAATGGCTCACTGCCCAAAGAAATTGCAAACAGTTTATGATGAGGGAGAAGGGGAAAAAAAAAGAAAAGAAAAAGAGAGAGAGAGAGAGAAATGAGCGCAGAGGATCTCTGAAAAAGAATCCTAGAATTTGCTACACCAATCCTAGATCAAATGATTCTATGTATAAAAGTGAATGATTGTACATTAACACAAATTAGGTTAGACCATCCCAATGTTCTTTTGAGTATTTTATTGGGAAATGATAATAGTGTAGTCCTACAGTTCGTCACACATAAAATCTGAGAATTTAGCTCTTGAAGGGGATCCTCTCAAGGAAGTTTTCTTCGCTTCCCTTCTAATTTATTTTTACATGAACATATAGTGACTACGTGTGTATATATGTCTATATGTCTGTATGTATGCAGACTAGTATTTATTGCACAGTTCTTGGAAGAGATTTGTCTCTCTGGCATTCAATTCAATATGCCCCAAATTCAACTCTCCCCTCTTCCTAATTTCTCTGTATCTATTCAGAACACCATTATTTTTCAGGAAACTAGAAAACAGTTTTATTCAAGCTTTCCAGAAAAGCAAAGGCCTTTTTTAATATAAAAACATTTTATCAGTGTTGCTATAGGGCATAAAAGCATGGATCTATCTTTCTTTCTATCTGTCTGTCTATCTGTTCATTCAACCCTCCATCGAGCTATCTTTATTCCCCTATTATCCCAAGCACTAAATAAAATTTAGCATCTTATAGGAGAGAAGACCTTTCAAAAAAAAAAAAGACTGCTTTTTAACAGTCACTACATGCTAGAAAAAAATTCCAAGAAATATTTTATCAGTGCCATCAGGCTAGTCAAAAGTGATATGTTTCTCAATGCATCATGTGTTCAATTCTAAAAATAATATAAAATATATATTTAAGTAAATTAAAAAAAAACTTTTATATAGTATCTACTATGTACCAGACAATGTGCTAAGCACTTTGCATGTATTATATCATCAGATCTTCACAACACTGGGAGATAGGTGCCATTATCATCTCCATTTTAAAGATGAGGAAAATGAGGCAAACAGAGGTTAATTGACTTGCCCAAGGTCACACAGCTCAGTGTCTGAAACGAGATTTGATATGAGGTCTTCCTGACTCCAGACCTAGCACTCTACCCATTGTGCCACCTAGCTGCCTCAGAAGCCTTGGCATTGTTTCATGTTGGCTTCTCAACACCAATCCATTTCACCAATGAGAAGGTAGAAATCAATATTAAGTTCAAGTTTATTGATGCAAAAATGAAGTCTGTGGTGTCCTTTTAAAATTTAATTCAGCCATCTGGTTCACTCAGTTTCATATCAGTAGCCACTATGTTTTTAATATATTTATTCTCATTTTTCTATAGTTCCTAAAGTAAATTGAAAGCAGAGATTTCAAAGCTGTCTTCTGATTTTCTACCATTAAAGAAAAAAAATCAGTAGAGTACCAAATAAACAGGTTTAATATCCTCCTCAAAAAAAAAATGCAGTATATCCAATGCACTACAAAATACATTGGATTTAGAGTCAGAAGATTTGGGTTCAAATCCTTCATCTGCCACTTATGACCTCTGTACATAAAGGCAAGTCACATCCTTCCTTGGTATCAGTTTATTTTGTGATATAGGGAGCAAATCTGGATAATATTCCCATAGGAGGTATCACTTGAGGTGCACTTTTAAGATAACTAGGGATTCTACAAGGCTGAAGTGAAAGTACAAGTGCATTCTAGAGATACCTAGGCAAGAATGTATAGGGAAAAGCAAGATGGTCAGTTTGGTTTGAATAAAAGGAATGTCCCAAGGTAAAGGCACATGTAAAAAGACTGGTGCAGAGTCTGGAGTCAGAATGAGAAGACATCAAAAGTCAAACAAAGATGTTGACTTTTTATCTTAGAGGCAAGAGGCAGCCTCTAAAGATTCTTAAGAATGGTTGTGATATAATCCTATCTGTGTTTTAGGGCTCTCATTTTGTTATTATTATTTTTTCTAAACTTTTGTTGTCCAATTAAAAATCACTCATTTTCTTTCTGTCTCTCACTTCCATGCCACCCAATGGGAAAAAAAGAATAAAACCTTAATAACAAATCTTCATGGTGAAGTAAAACATTCAAGACTATCTCTATGTGGAGGACAGATATGAAAAAGGAGGATTTTTAGAATGCCTGGGGACTATTTAGAAGGCTTTTATTGCCCTTCAAAAGAGAGGTGATATGTTCTAAACTAGAGTGGTATCTGTATATGAGGAGAGAAAAGGTTGAATGTGAGATATATTGTGGATGTAGAGCAAAAAGGATTGGGTAACTAATTGGATAATGTTAAGAGTTGAAGGAGAGAGAAGAGTTGGTGGTGACTGAGGTTTCATCTATGTTGTGTATGGAAAAGTAATGGTGTTCTGAATAGATACAGAGAAATTAGGAAGAAGGGAGAGTTGAATTTGGGGCATATTGAATTGAAATGCCAGAGAGAAATCCCTTAGAGATGATCAACAGCAAGTTCATGATGAGGAAAATAGTTCTGAAAAGAGATTGGGGATGAATGTATTGATTAGGAATTTGGCAAGAGTCAAAAAGAATTCTCTACACATGCATAAAATAATTGGCTAGTATCAGGTAGGTGACACAATAGATAGATCTCTGGGCCTGGAACCAGAAAGACTTGAGTTCAAGTCTAACTTCAGACACTTATTAGTTGTGTAAAGTTGGACAAGTCATTTAACTTTTTGTTTAGCATTTAACTATTTGCCTCAGTTTCTTCAAAGGTAAGATGGGGATATTAGCACCTACAGCCCAGGGTTGTGAGATCAAATGAGATAATAAACCATTTAGTAAAGTACCTGGCAAATAGTAAGTCCTTGCAAAATGCTTGTTACCTTCATTTTTCCTTCCTAAAAGACCAAGTGGCCTATACAACAATGGACTTAATCTTAGCCTGTGCTATTGCTGAATTTAAGATCAAACATTGTGACATAGCCTAGCATATGCACTAAGGGAGTTTTCTCTCTTGTGAGCAGTATTAATTAGCCAACACACCATAGCAGGCAGTAGCAGAAAGCAGATAGTACTTCAAAAAAAAAAGCTGAGTAAAGAACAGGAAATTTTTGGCATAAAGCAGCTCAAAAACCATGAGACTAGGGAAAAACATTATGATAGAGAGTAAAGATGGCACAATTTACCCAGCAGATTGGTGAGGTTAGGACTAACAGAGTAGTTCAAGGGCATTCCTAAAGATGGCATCAGTGCATCTTAAATGTGTCATCCACATGTATCCCCTTGGTGTATGTCTCAATTCAAGCCTTCTATGCATGTTCTTCATTAACATATCTTCTCCACATGTATGTCCTCTCCTACTGGAAATGTGGCAACTTGTTGGCGAATGTTTCTACTGTTTAAATGAAAGAAATCTTTTCTTTTCCCTGTATTTGCTTTATGTTATGGGTGTTGTTTTCCTTTTAAATCAAATGTTTTCTGCTTTGACTTTTCTCGTTTTAGCCTTACAAGCTAAAATTTAAAAAATGGTGGCACTTGTGAGTTGTAGTTTTGATTGAACTCTGAACCACAAAATGTCTGAAACATGGCATACACTTCCATATGTGAGGGGGACCATTGATGTTACTTTTGTGGGGGACTCATTGAATGTCTATTTTGGATATATTAGGGATTTAGTTTTCCTTTATGCACACACTGGAGAGAGAGTGAGAGAGAGATTCACTATACTTTTTGCACACTCTAAGCCTTAGTAAGGCATGCCACTGGAGTAACACAGCAGCAGCAAAGCACAAGGATAGAGGCATATAGTATGCAAACTCCATTCCTTATGGAACCTTAATTTTACTTCATATTTTTGAATGTAGTATTAAATCCTAAACATAGAGGGCAGACAGAGAGATTAACTTTGAGAAACCTCCCATGCCTTAGGAATGGAAAGTTCATTTTAGAGAGACACTCAAATCATGAATTTGTATGTTCTCATTGTGTGAGTGGAATGCAAGATGTGCCTGAGGAGCAACACACAAAATACACCTTAGTTACCTCTTATCATTTCCAGAATATTCCTTGAAGCTTATCCTCTCAGAATTTGAAGGCCTTGGAAACTATCTTAAAAAAACTATTTTTTTAGTTAATGATATCTTCATGAATTCTCTCAGTCTGTATGTCATACCCATACTATACAGACAAACACTAGGAAGATATAGATGTGTATAGACTACTGGTCTTTGAACAGAAGAATTGTGGTATATCATTGGATCATATAATTATAATGAGTTGAAGAAGCTATGGCTTTTCTGATAGACAGTCAGTGATTTTTAGTGTCAGATCTATACAATGATTAATATCAGATGTCCATGCTGAGGAATGCAAGAAAGACATCCATCATCTTCCCAGAAGGAAGCTAGCAGTTTCAATATGTATTCCTGAGGATTCTCAGGGATCCTAACACTTTTCAATGGCATATATATGTGGTAGGACACATGAATTATTTAGGCTCAGAGCAACATAGGTATAAGTATACCTGAATTTCTTTGTTCTCTTTGGATGATTTTGGAAGATTATGAGAAAAGTGTAATGAAAGGTTAAACTGGCTGAAAGATGCTGTTTTGAAGGTGCTAGCTGGCAAGTGCCAAGTGTTTTGCATTATACAGTATCACATTAGGGCCTGAGTACTAAAACCAAGGAAATTTAACTACTTTTTGGTGAGAATACTCAAAGCTTCTTTAAGAGCTAAAATCTTTAGAAGAAAGTGGTATACTAACATAATGTATTTATAAAGGTATTTAAAAAGAGTGAACTAGGTAGAAAAAGGAGCACAATTTATATAATGATGTCAAATTATTAGGGGACACCCTGTTTTCCAGAGCTAAGGCCAACCAAGCAGTCTGTGCCCTGAACTTGGCATAACGACAATCCTTTGCATTCACCTTATGGATGATCTCAGCCACAGCAAAATCCCAGAACTTTTTCACACTAGCATCAGATGGTCTCTGAGCTTGGAAAAGCATCTGTAGTACCCATGTTCTGGTCATGAAGTCCTGCTATGAATCAAACTTACCACGTTGTTACTGTTATTCCTCATCATCAGGGCTACAGCTCACTGTGCAGCCACTGATATAACTATTGACATCTCCCCACATTGCCTTGGAGTACCCACTAGGGATGGGACTCTGGCACATATGTCTTTGTTTGCAAGCTCTTTTCCTCACTCTGAAATAAATTAAACTTCTGTTTGATTCCTGACTTCCCTGTATCTAGCCTGCTTTGTTCAGTTCTGTTTACCCACAGGTTAGAGACCAGTTCCAGTATGTTGGCCACTTAAATTGTGTCAGAAGTAGGATTGGATGGAACTGGGCCAAGTGGACTTTCCAGTAGCAGGAGGAGTGGACTAGGCACCACTGGAGATTTCCCCAGAGACTGACCCCACTTTTATTGGCTGATTCCACTGCCCTCTCCTAGTTCCAAACCTGGGCTCATGCACTGGTTAAACTTGTTGTTCTTTGTGAGGAAAACTCCAAGGCCCCTCCCATGACCCAATTCATCCAGGGTCTCTCTGGTAAGCATATCTTTTCTGCACACCTCATTTAAATTAGCTTCTTTGTGTGCCTCTTTCTTCTTTACTACATACCCCTGTTAAATTTGCAAATTGTATATGCCTCTTTTGCACTGTGTGCTTCAGAACCAGTTGAAATTAGCATTTTAATTGCATACTTTGTCATGTTTGTGTTGTGAGTAAGCCTGCTATTTGCTTCTGTCTTGTCATTTTGTCTGTGTTTCTGTCTTTACAAAATGTAAAATGTCTGTGTCATGTTTGCATTGTGAGCTAGATTCTGTCACCTTGACAGATTTAAAATGCAGCCATCCAGGAAACCTGTAAGGCTGTAGCCAGAGTTCATAACACTTGGAAAGATCAACGAACCTTCAAAGTTGAAGCAATTGCTTCAGTATGCAGAACTAATTTCTACTTTAGGCTTTCTGCAGGAGATTAGGTTATAAAAAAAGAAAAAAAACTGTAAGACAGAAATAAAGTTAGATACTCAAAGTTTATAGAAATGCTAAAAATATCTTAGCAGATTCTGGAAGTTTGAAGATTAATCATTTTAAGTTTGCAGGAGAGAACTTCTGAGACTTTGGGATAATTCCAGGAACTCAGTCCCTTCTGACATATTTTAACAGGTTTTGGGGTACCATTCTATAGAATTTGTTTTAAAGAAAAATAAGGATTAAATTTTATAAAGGTTTTTTTAAATGTAAAATGGCATTTAGATATTTTTTCCCCTAAATATTAGGATAGATAGCTTCATTGTTCTAGGGCAATGAAGGAAAGCTAGTTTGGAAGTAATCCCAGAGTAAAGAAAGAAAAAAAAATAGTTGAACAGTTTGCTCTTTATAGCAACCTGTTGTTAAATTTTCCTTCACATTTCTGACCATGAAAAGAGAAAAGACTGTTTAAACCAGAGGTCCTTTATAACTCCTCCAGGTCAGAGATCCTCTCTTTTAACCTCTTTCATCCTAGATCAGATTCCCAAATAAAAGTGTTGAAAAAATCCTAGAAAAATGTAGGAAAACTTGAATTACATTTTACCTCTCCAGCTATGCAGTTCATAGCCCACCTACTGGAGGGGGGGGCAGCAACTGCAGTGGAGGCCCCCACTGGCAGTGGCCCCAGCTATCCTGTGCCCTTGGGCATCCTGCTGAATATCCCTCTAGGCAAGCCTGGGAGCCTCACCCAGGTGCAGTACATCCTGCCCACCCTACCTTAACAGCTGCAAGTGGCACCAGCCCCAGCAGTGCCTGGCCACAAAACTGCAACTGTTGAAGATGGGGGAGAGTTCAGGCCCCATAGCCAGCATCTGCTTTGCCTTGCCACCAGGCACTATCACCAATGGGAAGATCCTGGCACCAGTCACTCCAACCCCTAGGCTGCAGCCAGCACCCCAAAGACCAGTTGTTTTCTCCAGTTCAGGCAAAGCCCTTGGCAGGCTTGGATGCTGCCTTGGAAGGTCCTGGTGCCCCTAGCAGTTCCTATCATGGCAGTAGGAATGGGGAGACAGCTAGCCTTTGCACTTGGAGAGCCCACCCTTCTCCATTCTGGTTGCAGAAATGGATTACCTGTGTAATCTTAGGCAAGTTATCTTACCTCTGTTTACCCAAGTTTCTAGATCTGTAAAGAGAAAAATAATAATGGTACCTACCTCCTAGGGTTGCTGCGAGGATCAAAATAATATAATGGTTGTAAAGTGCTTAATACGGTGAATGGAATATGCTAAGCACTACATTATTTCTTTAACTGAATGTAATTGTTGCTTGATAACTCTAAAGTGGTTTTAAAATGTCAAAGGTAATAAGATCAATGATTTTCATATGTGATAATTTGGAAATGCACTTAACTGAATTGAAATCATTTGAAGTTTTTTATTTGTGTTATTATTGTATTTAAAAACTCATACTGTGAAATTTGAGAGACCATTGTAACAGAAATGCGACAAGACAAAAAAAAAAGAAACAACTTTTTAATCTGGATGCTGTTACACGTAAATTAGGCTTTTAAAAGGATGTGATTAAAAATAGATATTTGAAAACTGGTAAATATTTAATGAGATTTATTTTGTTATAAAATAGATAATAATATTTACTATAATAGCAAATTCTCACATGAAAATTCTGGAGCTATTATGAAAATATGTAGGGTGGTTTAAACATGTAGCTTCAACATATTAATGATGAGATCAGGTATTTGCTGTATGAAGTTCCAGAATATGGACAGTTTAAATATACAAATAAAAGATAAATGAAATGTTAATGATTAGAGAAACATTGGGATAGATGTTCAAGCTCTAAGTTGTGGCTAGTGATATTTTGCTATTTAAGGTAAAAATTCTTGGGACTACAATTTACTACTGTTTTGAGCTTTGATTACTGGGATAGTTGTCTGAATTGTCATGGAGCCAATAGTAGAAAATGGCATGTGCTGCAGTCTGGGAACTACTAAAGGTGGATATCTGTTCCTGAGAAAACTTTTGGGGATGACCTTGGACACAGCCTAGGTAGGATCTTCCTAAATCTATTTCACCTTTGTATTATTTTTTTCTGAAGAAGGAGAATTCCTACCTGGTTAATCCTGAGCCTTACTTTGACTACATGATTGACTGTCAGATATGATTCATGCATGGAATCAAAGTGAAGGGAATTCCCCACCCCCACCCCTGATATGATATAAGACATTGTTATAACCATTTCCCTCTTTTTCCTTTTATAGCAAATTTCTATAATCAAAAAGTTTTATAAGTACAACACTAAATCTATTAAATAATAGATTGATACTGAAGGATCTCTGAGCTATTATAATTGGATGCAAATATGAATATCTTACAATTTTAACCTGTATCTATGGTCAAAATATATTATAAGGATGATATCCTCCTAAGGGGGAAATGGTTAGACGAGGTAATTAGACAAAGATTTGATGTGAGAGTGTTCTAATTAAATGGAGGAGTCAATTGTGAGAAAAGCATTAGGTTTAGACTATTTTCTATAAGAACTATATACAGATGGATATGATTGCCTTCCAAATTCATCATCATGGAAATTCAGGCTTTGAGTAAGTTTTAGTAATAAGTTCTCAAAGTTGGATTAAGGATTTATTAATTAAGGAGCAAAGATTTTACACATAAATTATATTGATAATGGTAAAGAAAGTGAAATCATTTTAAAGTATATATCTGATAATTTTAAAAGGCAGAAGAACAGGCCATAAATGAGTTTCCTAAGGAAAAGCACTAGAACCAGAGAGAATTACAAGTGAATTCTGTCAAACATTTAAAGGTCAGCTAGGGGCAGCTAGGTGGTGCAGTAGATGGAACACTGGCCCTAGAGTTAGGAAAACACTTGACACTTACTAGCTGTGGGACCCTGGGCAAGTCACCTAACCCCAATTGCCTAAAAACAATAAATAAATAAATAAATAAACAAACAAACAAACAAACAAACAAACAAATAAATAAATAAATAAATAAAGATCAACTAATTCCAACTTTAAATAAATTGTTTAGAATAATAGACAAAGAAAGGATCCTACCAGACTCTTTTTATGAAACAAAACCAGGAAGAGTAAAAGCAGAGGAAAAAAAATGTAGGCTAATTTCATTACTAAATATGGATATAAAAATCCTAAATAAATACTAGCTAAAAGATTACAACACTATATTACAACAGTATATTGACTAAATGGGATTTATGCCAGGAATGCAGGGATGGGTTTAAAAATATTAGCATAGTTGATGCCTTAAATTGATACTAAGCATGTGTATCTAAAACTATCAGTAAGCATTATTTGTAATAGGGATAAGATAGAAGTCTCCTAGTAAGATCAAACGTGAAACAAGGATACCCACTGCCACCAATATTATTGAATATTGTATTGGAAATCCTAACAATATCAATAAGAGAAGAAAAAGAAATAGAAGGAATCAAAGTAGGGAATGAGGTAATAAAACCATCTCTTTTTGCAGACAATATGATGCATCAGCATTCGCAAACAAAACCCTGCAAAAAGAAATAGTGAGAGATTCCCCATTTAAAATAACTCCAGACAGTATAAAATACCTGGAAATATATCTGCCAAAAACAATCCCTGGAATTATAGAAGATTCAAATAATTGGAGAAACATAAATTATTCATGGGTAGGAAGGGCTAAATATGATAAAAAACAAGGAGCAAAAAGTCTAGAGCAGCAAAGGAACCAATAAAAAAATGTAAAGGAAGAAGGCTTAGCAGTATGAGATCTTAAACTATATTATAAGGAAGAAATTATTGAAACTATCTAGTGCTGGCTAAGAAGTAGAAAAGTAGCTCAATTTCTTAAAAGTTTGTTATATCGGGTATGAGATTTGGGCAAAGATAGAAAATGGTATATAAAATGAAAATCTCTGAAATTCCAAGGTTGGAGAACCAAATTTAAGTCATTATACTAAATTGTATTAAGTCTTGTTACTAGTAGAATTATCTAGAAACCTCTAGTTCTGGAACCAGAGAAGCAGTATCCCCCTTTAGAGCTCTCCTGAGAATAAAGCCTACTGTCCAGGAAAAGCTATCTAGGGACCAGATAATCATATAAGATATCTGGGACTCAAAATGTGCTGATTAAATGACCATTGAGAAGTGCTGCTAGGATACAGGGAGACTTGATGTTAGTTAACATTGGTGATAATTGTTGCACTGCTTTGCATTGTGTATGTTTAAATTTTATTGATTACCTTGGTGACATGGAAACCTCCCCTCAGAACTAGTCCATTGTGAGACCTCTAAGTAGTTTGATCTATATCTGACTTAATGTAATCATGCAATTATGGGAATTGCAAAAAACTTTATTGCATCGTTTGAACCTAGCCCTATGTGGCTAGGGAACCGGATCATCTCTATGTGTTGTTTAGAGACTCTTAATTAAGGGTCTATGTTATGCTGACCAGAAACTCAGATTCAAAGATTGATGCTAGGAGTATTTTCTAAGGCCCCCTACCATGTGCTTCTGACTACTCCCACAACTGCCAAACTTGTGGGTATGGACTCCTGTGTTATCTGAAGAAAGCCTCTGTTCCTGTGTTGATAGCAGAACATTTTGGGGACCCCAAGTTTGTCTAGTATGGACCCAGAAGCAGCTGACATCCAGATGAAATAGCTGTTCCAAGATTCTGGATGAGGGCTGAGTATACAGTCCTAGTTTTTTTTTTTCTTCTTGTTGTTGTTGTTTTGTTTTTGTTTTTTGTTTTTCTTTTCCTTTTTGTCATATGCCCAACCACCAAGGGCCTAATTTAAGCATGTTCTGGCATTTTCTTCCTCTACATTCTAGGCTACTCTTTCTTTTCTGCTTGCAAACAAACAATGATTAGCAATGATACCTGGGACTATGATATAATACAAGCAATGATACAAGGAACTAAACCCCTGGGCAACATCTCATCCTGGCCCAACTGGTATATTGGCTTATACCTGCCTCTCTTTAATTGACCATAAGGATAAGGGTTCTTTCAGACCTTCTCCTTTTGACCAACAGGGGGAAATGTCAAGATATTATGGGACACTGTTTTCCAAAGCTAAGGTCCAGAAAGTAGCCTGTGCCCTGAACTTGGCATAACAACAATTCTTTTCACTCACCCTCAGGATGATCTCAGCCACAGCAAAATCCCAAAATTGTTTCATACCAGCATCAGGTGGTCTCTGAGCTTAGACAAGCACCTGCAATCCCCATGTTCTGGTCATGAAGTCCTTCTATGAATCAAACTTGTCACATTGTTACTGTTACCCTTCACTGTCAAGGCTATAGATCACTTATGCAGCCACTGGTATAAGTATTGAGATCTCCCCACACTACCTCAGAGCACACACTAAGGATGGGTACATGTGTCCTTGCTTGCAAGCCGTTTTCCTCGCTCTGAAATTAATTAAACTTCTGTTTGATTCCTGACTCTCCTGTCTCTAGCCTGCTTTGTTCAGTTCTGGCCCACAGGTTAGAGACTGGTTCTGGCCTGATTGACAATAACAATATTATAAAGATAAACAAATTTGAAAGACTTAGGAAGTATGGTTAAAGCAATACACACGCACAGAAAGCATCTAAATACTTTTTAGTTAATGACATGCTCATAGAGTCTTTCAGCTTGTACATAATAGTCATACTGTATAGATAAAAACTAGGAAGATACAGATTTCTATAGACTACTGGTTTCTGAACAGGAGAATATTGTTGTATACACAAACACAAAACATCTGGGCAATTTCAATGGGGATTGTTTTATTTTTTGCTTGACTTTGTATATTTGTTACCAGGGGTTTTTTTTTGTTGTTGTTGTTTTCTCTTCCTTTTGAGACGTTATTCGAGGGAGAGAAAATGGGTCTTAATTAAAAAAAATAACTGTTTCTAAATGTAAATAACTATATTATTATTATTAAATTACTTAATGATCTCTCTCCAGGATATATATGGCTAAGATGAACTAAAAGTAGAAATGCAAGTAAAGTCAGTTATATCCAATCCCCTTAAAATCATTTGGAGATTTGGGGGCCAATAAGAATGAATAGTTTATAAGGATTTGGTTAAATTCCTCATGTATACACTGCTATA
The DNA here is from genome assembly GCF_900497805.2 of Vombatus ursinus. Taxonomy (NCBI): domain Eukaryota; kingdom Metazoa; phylum Chordata; class Mammalia; order Diprotodontia; family Vombatidae; genus Vombatus; species Vombatus ursinus. Next base: position 7,710,657 of record NW_020954572.1, on the reverse strand, counting down.
GCTGGCTTATGCATTCCCAGTAAATTTCTTTCTACTGTACGTTGGCAACAGTCTTGAAGTTTTAGGAGCAGACTTAGACCAAAAAAGGGACAGTTACCAGAAACCTATAGAATTTGCTAACAGAAAACTTACAGTGAGATTTGTTGTCCCATATATAAGTTGTTTTTGAGTGAATTTTTAAGTCCCAAGATTATGTATACAGAACTCAATTTTAATTACACTCAGATAACATTGTGCTGAGCTATTTTTAACACGTGCTAACTTGGATGGTGCTTGCCAGAGATGGCACTATCCAATGATGAATTAAGAATTCATTATCATCCACAGAAGTCTAATGTGGATGTAGATGCCCTGTCCCATAGGTCACATAAGGAGGCAGCATGATGACACAAATAGAAAAAAGATATGTGAAAATCAGGAAGCTGTGAAACTAGTACATGAAAATGAAGCTAATAGAGATTTCTACTAGAATGAATACCAGCAGGAGAGGTGAACTTTGTCATGTTGACCCTTGTAATGATCGCCTTAAATGTGCTTCAGTGACTGGTGGTGGGAGTTTCTCCATGAGTAAGATCCATAAGAACTGATATTAGCCAAGAATCAAGGGCATTGCTGTCAAGTAGTGAACCTTTAAGTTACGTAATAGATTCCTCAACTGGACTATAACTGATCCCTCATAAAGTAGCAGTGAAGATTTGATGCTACCCAAAGTACTTCCCTTTATCACCATGAAAGCACCACATGCCATTACCAAGAAGTGAAGTAAAGGGAAATCAGGAATTGACAGAAAAGGGAGAAAATGAGAATGGAAAAAGAGGTCAGAGATAGTATATTATAACTAGTTGTTACCTTTTTTCCCTGTAGGCAAGGAAAGTAGAAAATCTGTGTGAATTCTATAAATGATAATCCCAGCTAGATAGTTCTATTTTATCCCTCTGAGAGACATTCTTGTGGGAGTTTTCTGTATGAACACCCGAGGGTGGGAATAGGCAGTGCTACAGTGAAAGAAAAAAAAAAATTCAATCATCATTTAAGTTTAAAGCAGAGTAAAACAATAGGGAGGCGAGAAGGAAAGGAAAGAGAAAGAAGGGGAAGGGGAGGGATTGGAAGGGGATGGAAGGGTTATGAAATACTGGATAATCTTGCACAAATTATTTAACTCCTCTGGGCCTCAGTTTCCTCACCTATAAATAAAGGGGTTTCCATAGATGATTTCTCAAGTCCCTTTGAATATTAAACCTATGATCCAAGGTCTCTCTATAATGACATTTCACTAATACATATATAGCTTCCTATTCACAATCTCAGGCAATTCAGCAACTTGTCAAATGCGTGTGTCAGGTATATAACAATGAATAACGAAGAACTAGCAATGCCATTCTTAGTATTATCAACAGGGTGGAAATCATAAGAATAATGACAAAGATAGAATGACAGAGTATAGTAGAGACATCATCTTGTAATTAGAGCTTCCTAGGTTTGAGTCTCACTTCCAACATATAGACTGTTGGATGCTGGTCAAGTCACCAGAGTTGCCTCAAACAATTCTCTATGACTTCAAGTTGCAGAACATTTGCCAATCCGCATATTATAAGAAGTTTCTTCACTGAAATTTCCTATTACCAAGAAAATCACACACACACACACACACACACACACACACACACAATAATAATATTTCTATCCAAAGTAGTAATGCCATAAAAGGCTGTTTTTTTTCCCCAGAACACCTGCATCTCTGATGAGGTCCTGACTCAGATGGTGATGATCATTAATCATACAAAGAGCCTGCACAGAATCATCCTGAAGGAGATACTCCTTGCCTTTTACCTCTGACCCAGCCAATCACACATGGAATGGCAGAAAGTGGTTTTGAATGTGGGAACCACCTTGGGACAATCTGACCTTCTTTTATACTTTAATGGGTTTGGAGAATGATATTCCTGACTCAGGAAACCATCATTCATCAAGGTGATGGGACTGATAGAGACCAGTACATTATTACCCAACTCCCTCTCTCTAATCCTCATGACATCCCTCCTCCCTCCAAGCACATACTCTAAGAGCTAGCAGTGAATAAAGAAGAAATATGAAGTTTCCTGCAATACAAATTTTTAATTTCTAGACCCTGTATAATTTTTTTAGAAACAAGTTTAGGTTTTACCATAAGTAGGAGTGAAGCTTACATGCAACATCTGACTTTTTTTTAATATCCTTTAATACTTCCTTATGTCCTGCTTTGGGACAAACCCTTGAACCTCATCATTTCCCTGTGAATAAAAAAACATTGTAAATCAATCAACAAATATTTATTAAGCACCTATGATGTGTCAGTTACTGCCCTAAGTGCTGGGGATATAAAGAATGGAAATACAGTCTCTGTTCTCAAGAAGGTCTCAGTCCAATGGGAGAGACAACATGCAAACAATTATGTACAAACAAGATTTTATATATATATATATATATATATACACACACACACATATATACACATATAAATATATACATATATATGTATAGTTTGGAGATAATCAACAGAGGAAATACAGAAAAATTAAGGGAGATTAAGGATTAGTTAAGGATAGGCTTCTTATCACAGGTGGAATTTTATCTGGAACTTGATGGAAGCCAGGGAGATGGAGACAGAGGTGAGGAGAGAGATTTCTGGGTATGTCGGAGAATCAGTGAAAATGTCTTGAGTTGGGATGTGTGGAAAATAGAGTACCTTGTGCAAGGAACAGGAAGAAGGCTAGTGTCAGAGTGTCAGAGGATACCAGTGTGTGGCATGTATTTAAGGGGAGTGGGGAGATGTATAAGAAAACTTACAGCATTTTAAAAGTGGTTTCAGATAGCCTTAGCTAAAGCAGGATTTTATCTTTTCAATTTTTTTTTCAAAAGATCATATAGTCTTCAGAGAGTGATCATAAAGTTAGAATTGGAAAAATATTTAAAGGCCATTTAGTCTAACCTCATTTTACACGTGAAGAATCTGAGGCACAGAAAAGTTTAGTGACTTGCCCAATGTCACACAAATAACAAATTCCAAAGGTGTGGTGGAGTTTGCATTTGGGTCTTCTGGGTTCAAATCTAGTAGAATTTTTTGTTTGTTTGTTTTTACCATACTACACTAAATGAAGTAGAAGAAGAATTTCCATGTTTTCCTTTCAAACCTACCAACTTTTTGAGACTAATAGAAGGGAGAAAAACCATGAGCTTTAAGATTACAGCCTCCTGCAAAAATATGCTTGATGTAGCTAATGGAAGGACACCATCCTGTTTCCTGACCTACAAGGTGAACATGCTGTTCATTGCTTGGGAGCAGAATATGTTCAGTATTTTTATTAAAGCACAAAATTGATGTGTCAAATTAATTTTGTGCTCTCCTCACCTCAAACTGATTAACACAAATTAAGTTTCACACTCATCAGCTAGAGCAGTTAACATGTAGTAGGAGAAAAAATGACTTAGAGTCACTGTGGCTTTCTGGATTGGTCTTCGTACATTCTTTGTTTATTGGAAATATGTGGTCTTCGTTCCAAAGCAATCTTGTGGTATTTATAATGATAGCCCACATTTATACAGCCTGTAAGATTTACAAAGTAATTTCCATATGTCATCTCATTTGAACTTCACAACAACTCTGTGAGAAAGGCATAAGTATAATCCCCATTTTATAGGTGAGAAAAGAGAGTCTCATAGGTAAATTGATTTGTAAAGGCCACAAAGCTTTTAGTAGCTTTGCTAAAATCAGAGGCAAAATTCAAACCCGCATCTTCCTGACTTCATGTCCAATGCTCTATTGGCTACCCCAAAGATGAGTCTGAGACTATGAAGATGCCATTAGCATCTTAGACTGGTAATTGTACTGTATATCCTTCAGCTCTTTTAAAAGGAAATACTGAAAGGTAAGAAGCATGACTGAGATATTCAGGAGCCTTACATATCCTACACCTTTGCTTAATGAGAACATAGAGGTACATTGTCAATACTTGGCATGTGGTCATCTATGTAAAGAATTAAATCCATATTCAACACACTACTGCTAAATGCTTAATTAGAAACTAAGTATGAGGTACAGAAATAATTTTTGTTATTTTAAAACAGTTTTATTTTTAATGTTTCATCTTCCATTTCATCATGAGGAAATTAATAAGGAAGGAAGGAGCTTTGCTGAGACATTGCTTTTCAAAGGTTCTCTCAGAGATTTTCTTTATGCTGAAGTTTCACAAATTTAAACGTACAGCTACAAAGAGACCCATAATAAAACATTTGTTAGACAACAAAGGAGAAAAAAAAATAATGTATGCTTTTAGTTTTTTTTTTTAAACTACAAAGACCAAGGGAAGATATATAATGCTAAAAAGAGAAAAGTAAATTATAATTATTTAAAAGGAAAAGTATATTAAAATCTAATTGTAAACCTGCCAAAGAACAAAGGCTAACATTTTTGAGCTTTACAGTTTGAAATGGTACCATTCAAAGCAGAGGCAGTATGGCATGGTGGATAAAAAGCATCAGAGCCCTGGGTTCAAGTCCTATCTCTGACACATACCAGTTGCATGATGGTGAATATTTGTTTTAACATTTCAGCGTCCAAGAAAATTCTCTAAAGTGTTACATTAAGATGATTTGCTGATTTGTAACAGACACATAACATTACACATCTTTGAAATGTGGGTTATTAGTGGGGTAAGGTTTCATTTTATTAGCTGCTTAATGCCAGAAGTGAATGGAGAGGCAGTCCGGCAGACTCAAAGTCAAATAGTGGCTCAGATCCTTACAGGCTGTGTGATGCTAGGGAAGCCAGATGTAAATCTAGGATCCTCTATATGTATGTCATTAGCACTATGGTGACCTTGATAACCATCCTGATAAACAAGCTGGCTATTGTCAAATGTGATTTCATTTAAAGATCCAGTAAGTGATTACAGGAAAGAAAGAAAAAAGACAAGTTTACAAAAGGAACAAACAGAAACAGTAGCCCCATCAGCAGTTAGTTCAATTTATTCAATTTACTACATTCCCTGTGCTAGCAGCCCAAACAGTTATATGACACCATGGATCCCAGACTCCTGAGGGCACTGCAGGCCCCATTAATAAACCCCCTTTTGCAGTTTGCAGTTTGCTGAACTGCAAATCCTGAATATATCCCATCTCGATGGACAATTCCTAGAGATTTCTATCCTCCAGGGTTTGCAAACTTGGATAGTTCCAAGCAATTTTGTAACTACCCCACATTGCTGATATACTGTTCCAAGGGCTTGAAAGAAAAGTACTGTCATGTTTGCTTTCTTTACCCAGGCTACCTACAACAGGATGGAGTCATATAGTCAAATCAAATCAACAAGTCAAGTCAACAAGCATTTATAAAGTCCTTACTATGTGTCAGACACTGTAACCTATGTCCCCGGACTGTAGACTTTATCATTGTTTTAAAATGAAATCCTTAACTGGTCTTGTGCATAGGATGTATAGAAAATGAAGAGGCAGGCATTCAGGGCAAGCAATACATGCCTTGCCCATCCATGGTGAGACAGCCAGGGGTGAAGAGAAGTTACTACTGAAAAAACAGAAACTTAAGCAGAAAAACAAAACGAAACTAAACAAAAGCAAAAACTTAAATGATTATGTTATAGTGAAAGTAAATAGTCAATAAGCCTTCTGGACATTTTCAAATTGATTCATAGGCCAATAATATTAACTGCTGTTCACCAAGTCATGGATAGGCAGTGTTATTCTCCATTCATATGTTATCAGGTTTTATGAATGCATGTTCTATCACCAAGATTATAAATTCCTTGTGAGCAATGAATTACATTACACTTTGTATTTATTTTCCACAAATGTTTCATATATAAGGCTCTTAAGAATCTGCCTCACATGCAAGGCACTTAAGAATAAATTGACCTGAATGTCTGGCTACAGTCCATTTATAGGTAATGCTTCATTCAGCTCCTTCCTACCGTTCTTTCATCTTCAAGCTATTATCTTAAGTCTTCATTGACATTTATCAGGTCATTCCTCACTCTGCCTCTTTTCCAATCCTCCCTGCCTTCAACACACACACACGCACACACACGCACACACACACAGTATGCATACATTCCCAAATATCTTGCAGGTGATGCTTACATATATTCTTTCTTCCCTAGCAATACTCTTGAATATGAAACTACACTTAGAGTTAATAAGATAAGTAAATACAGAATAATCTTTTCTTCCTCTTTCAATTACAATGTATGCTCATTTGCATAGATTTGAAGCTAAAAATTTTATTAATAACTACAATTTTTGGAGGAAACTATAAAAATGTTTCTGCTCTAATGGTTCTTAATTTATATCCAATTTCCTTAACAAGCTATTTTCTGTATGCCATAGTATAATGTCCATGACATTTCATACAGTGGAGGAAGTGCCAAGTGCTATTTCTTATTAATTTACTTATAATTAATAGGATCATTTCTTCCTTAATGTCAAAATGATTTGGATATCAGGGACATTTCCATTTATGGAATTTACAAACCTCTATGATGCTATAAAATAGACATACAGGGATTTACCTTCCCCCTGCACCCCACAGGGTGCCATGGCTTCTCTTCATTTCTCTGTGGACTTAAGTCCTTCCACTTGAAAATGAGTTGGACAGCAAGAAACCCGAGGACATTAATAGGCAGATTACCATCTTGAGGTTTCAAATGTCCTTTATCTAATCCCGAAACATTTCCTTGATTTCTATTTCAAGGTACACAAGTAAACTGCACTATGTTAACACTACCTAAATACCATGCAATCCACAGAATTGCAAAGTTAGAGTTGGCAAAAAAAAAATCACAACACAACAAACTAACAACAACACCAACAAAATACCTTAAAGACCATATATATAGTTCACCTCTCCATCTTACGTTTGAAGTAACAGGCTCAGAAATGGAAAGCCTGGGCAGATAACCTCTATCATGTATAAAATAGACTGAGAATCATTGAATTACTGTTTAGAAAATAGGAAAAATTAATTGGTATAATCCATTATCCATGAAGAGCTCTTAGTTCTTGCTTTTGACCTGAACATAGTATTGCCTTTGATATTCATTGTTCAATTTATTTGGTTCACCTCACAGACAAGGCCTCCCTTTTGTTTGCCCACCCCCCCAGAGAGTACTCAGGAACTTAATGCCCTCTACCCTGGATATGCCTTACCCTGTGTGCTAGCTTTGATCCATGGCTAAATCTTACAATTAAGATGGCTAGAATGGACTTTGGTTTTTACTTTCAGCCACATAATTAATATGCAAATATTGGTACCTGCTGGACAACTTTACCTATGCCATCACAATGGAAAATTCCTGAGGATTCTTCCCCTCTGGGATTTGACAAATTTGTATTGTTCCAAGCAATTTATGACTATTACACATTGATGTGAGATGAATGTATCCATGACTATCTTTTAGCATTTATAAGAGGAAATGATGATGCTCTAACATTATGAGAAGGATTATAGGTTTATCTACCAGGGGAATACTGTGGATTGTATGATATGTTCTACTCCACTGATGTCAAGATCTCACATCTTCACTTCATATGATTGTTCAATTAAACCACTGCATGGGGTCCAAATCTTAGTGGAAGAATTTATTTCCTTTCTCAATCAGTAACTAGGGAACCTCTGGGAATTTAATAAAGTCAATATCTACCAATCATCTATCCATTCATATTCACCTATAGGACCTCAGTTCCTTTCATTAACTAGGGCTCAATGATAAATAGAGTATTATCAAAGTAATTTCCATTCATGAATACTCTTTCACTAAAAAATTGAAGTTATTCACCAAGAGCTTCATCTCCCCCTCTTCCTCATTTTATATCATTCAGATGTATTCTGCCACTTATCTCCTTCTTCACTCCCATCTTACATGGTGGAGTGTCCCTTTTCCTTGCCAAAGCCAACCCCCTCTACATACACAAGTGATACTGTCCCATCCTATCATCTCCAATAGATGATCCCTTGATCATTCCTACATTCTCATCTAACAAATCTCTCCTTGTCTACTAGCTGTTTCCCTACTGTCATGTTTATTCCATACTCAAAAAGCTCTCATTTGATCCATCTTCCCTCACTATCATCCTGTATCTCTGCTGTCTTTTGTGGCTACATTTGAGAATGTCCTCTACAATAAGTCCCTCCACTTCTTCTCTCATGCTTTTCTTACTCTCTACAATCTATACTTAGATTTCATTATTCAATTTAAACCACTCTCTCCAAAATTACCAGTCATTGGGGCAGCTAGATACACAGTGGATAGAGCACCCACCCTGGAGTAAGGAGGACCTGAGTTCAAATCCAGCCTCAGACACTTGACACTTACTAACTGTGTGACCTTGGGCAAGTCACTTAATCCCATTGCCTAGCCAAAAAAAAAAATTACCAGTGATCTCTTAATTTCCAAATCTAACAGGCTTTTGCCAAATGCTGGCAAGAATATGGGAAAATTGGAGCACTAATTCATTGTTGGTGGAATTATAAAGTGATCCAACCATTTTGGAGAGCAATCGGGAATTATGCGCAAAGAGTTATTAAACTACCTATACCCTTTGACCCAACAATACCACTACTTGGTCTATTTCCAGTCTATTTCTTGACTTATAACTTGATGTTAAAGTTGGGTTCTGTTCCTGGGGTGGAAGAGGAACTGTCCCAAGCTTCAGATTTTTCATGCTGCTGTTTTCAGAGCTAGTACTAGAGATCTATAAGTTTTCAGTTCCTCCAAGGTAATATGGCCAAAGGAGAGATCTGGTCACTGCTCTCCTGGCCTGTGCTCTGGTCTGTGAGTGACCACAAGCACTCTTTTCCACCATAGAACTGTGATCAAGTCTGCAATCCTCTGCAGTTGTACACTCTAGTGTTAGTGCTCCTCCTTTTCCTAGGACTATGACCCAGAACAAAGTATAGACAATACAACAGAGTTCTTCACCCTGTGCTAGCAAAGGGTCAACTCTAATCTGTTTCTGACTAGTTGTCTTATCCCTTTACCATCTATGGAATGACAGCTCTGCAACCTGCTGCTGCTGATTCAATTCCTCCTCCCCACCTCCAAAGCCTGTTGCTGGCTTGCTGAGGATGGTCATCACTGGACTTTGGTCTACTCCCATCCCAGTGAGAAAGACCATTCTTGTTGACCTTCTAAGTTGTCTTGGACTAAAAAATTATTTCATCACATCCTTTTGTTGGTTTTGCTACTCCAAAATTCAATTTTAGGTGTTATTTTAAAGTTTTTTAAAGGAGAATTTGGGAGAACTCAAGCGAGTCCCTGCCTTTATTCAGACATCTTCACTCTGCTCCTTTTGTTTTACTGTTTCTTGATGTCTCATGGCATCATTAGCTTCCACCACATAATTCTAATTTTTATGGAAGTATTTTCTTCAGTGATTTTTTTGTGTGTCTTTTGCCACTAGGCCAATTCTATTTTGTTTTGTTTTTTTAATAGTGTTATTTTCTTTAATATTTTTGTCTCTTTTAGCAAACTGTTCATTCTCTTTTCATAATTTTCTTGCATAACTTTCATTTCTTTACCCAATTTTTCCTCTAACACTTATCTCTCTCTTTTGTTTAACTCTTCTAGGAATTCCTGTTTAATTTGGGTCCAATTTCCCTTTTTCTTTGAGGCTTTGCTAGTAGTTGTTTTCACATTATTATCTTCTGAGCTTAGGTCTTGGTCTTCCCTACCACTGTACTAGATTTTTACGGTCAAGTCCTCTTTTGTGTATCCAGTCTATTTCTTGACTTTGACCTGTATGTTAAAGTTGGACTCTACTCATCTGTGGTTGGGGAGGCACTGTCCCAAGCTTCATACTTTTTCATGCTACTGTTTTCAGAGCTAGTTTTGAGGATCTGCAGGTTTTTTGGTGCTTCCAAAGTGGTGAGATCCTGGGAGAAGTGTGATCAGTGTTCTTGTGGTCTGCACTCTGGTCTTTATGCAGGAAGGACCCCTCTTTCTTTTCTTTCTTTCTTTTTTTTTGTCTTAGTAGCTGGTGGGTTTTCTTTTTTATTTCTTTTTTAATTACTTTTATTAATTTATTTTTATTTATCAACAATTATTTCCATAAGCTTTTGAGTTTTAAATTTCTCTCCCCCTCCTTCCTACCCTCCTTCCCCAAGAAGGCACACAATCTGACATAGGTTATACATATACATTCCTATTAAACATATTTTCACATTAGTTGTGTTGTAAGGAAGAATCAGAACCAAAATAAGAAACCACAAGAAAACAAAACAGAAGCAAAAAAAGAGCAAATAGTTGCTTCAATCTTCATTCAAACTCCATAGTTCTTTTTCTGGATGTGGATAGCATTTTCCATCATGAGACATTTGGATATGTCTTAGATTCTTGCATTGCTAAGAAGGGCTAAGTCTATAAAATTAGTCATCACACAACAGGGCTCTTACTGTGTACAACATTCTCCTGGTTCTGCTCACTTCTCTCAGCATCAGACCATACAAGTCTTTCCATGTTTTTTTTTTTTTCCTGAAATCAGCCTGTTCATTATTTCTAATAGCACATTAGTATTCCATTACATTCATATAACACAACTTGTTCAGCTATTCCCCAATTGATGGGCATTCCCTCAGTTTCTAATTCTTTGCCACAACAAAAAGAGCTGTTATAAATATTTTTGTACATATGGGTCCTGTTCCCATTTTTATGATCTCTTTGAGATATAGCCCTAGAAGTGCTATTGCTGGGTCAAAGGGTATGCACATTTTTATAGCCCTTTGAGCAGAGTTACAAATTGCTCTCCAAAATGGTTGGATCATTTCACAACTCCACCAACAATGCATTAGTGTTCCAATTTTCCCACATCTTCTCCAACATTTATCATTTTCCTGTTTCATAATGCTGGCCAATCTGATAGGTGTGATGTGGTACCTCAGAGTTGTTTTGATTTGCATTTCTCTAATCAATAGTGATTTAGAGAATTTTTTTTTCATATGACTATAGATGGCTTTAATTTCTTCATCTGAGAATTGCCTGTTCAAATCGTTTAACCATTTATCAATTGGGGAATGACGTGTATTCTTATAAATTTGACTTAATTCTCTATGTATTTTAGAAACGAGGCAGAGGGCCCCTCTTTCCCAGCAAACATATGGACTAGCACGCTGCCTTGAAACTGTGAACAGAGTCTCTGCTCTCTTTTGCCCAACACCAGTCCTCCTTTTTGTCCTGAAACTGCAACCTTAAACTGTGTATATGCAATAGAGTTGCCAATTAGTGCCAGCAAAGGGTCCCCTGAGATCTATTTCTGACCATTTGTCTAATCTCCTTAACATCTTTGAGAGTTTCTGAAGTTGCTGCCTCCACTGTTGTTGCTGCCATATTTGTGGGCTCTGGACAGGCTTTACCCCTGGTGTCACAAATTCTTCCTGTCAACCTTCTAAGTTTTCTCAGATTGGAAAGTTAGAAGAAAGTAGGCTTTAGATGAAAGATGCTGAGAAATTTTTTGTTTGTTTGTTTGTTTGGTTGGTTTTCTCCTCCTCACGTCATCAGCATCTCATTTTGTTTTCCATGCTAAATATTCCTGTTTTACTAACCATTTTTCATACAAAATGAACTTATCCCCTTTCATAACACTAGTAACCCTTCTCTGGTTGCTCTTCAGCTTATCGATGTCCTTTACAACTCTGATATCCAGAAATGAAAAGATTACTCTAGCTGAGGGCTGAAAGGAAATTATCCTCAAAGGTGTCAGTTTGTTTCACACAAGCAGTCCTCTAATGGGGACCAGATTAAAATGTTATTGGGAAATGTTTAAAAAATAAATAAAAATACAACATAGGTAATGTTAATTTGTGGTTTTCTAAGTTAATATGCTACCCAACAAATCAGTTTCTATTTGAGTATGACACCGCTACTCCAGCTTAAGATTATTTTTTGGATTCTAACTATATTATTCAGTGCATTAGGTATCACTTCCAGCTTACTGTCATCTACAATTGTGTGTTTTGATATAATCAAATGTCATCTTCAGTAGGTCTTTTTCAGAACCCTCCTGCCTCCCTTTCCAAACTGTAATTGTTTTGCATGCCCCACTACCCTTTCAAATATCTTGAATATGCTTATTTATATGCTTCTTCCTTCTTGTATAAAATACAATCTTCACAAGAGTAAGGATTTTTATTTTTATTTTTTGTATCCCCAACACTTAGGATGGTACCCAGCACATATTGAGAATGTAACAAATATAGGTTGATTTCTGGGACCTCAGATCTATAGCTGGAGAGGTCATTGAGTCAAAACCCTGATTTTATAGATAAGGAAAATGAAAGTCAGGGTGATTAAAAGACTTTCCCACAATCATACAAATAACTATCAGAGGTAGGATTCGAATTTAGGTCTTCTGACGACACAGACAGGAATTTCCCATTACACCATGATGTTTAATAGAGTACAAACTGTGAATTCACTTTATAAATTCTACTTGCTCATAAGAGTTTTTTTTTTTATTTCTAGATTATATTTGCCAGGGTTTTATTTACCATTTTTATATCTGCTTCACAACGTATATAAATAAACATATAGCTTTTTCTTTTCTTTGTCTTTTACTGTCTTGAAGATCAGAACCATATTTGACTTACATAAAAAAGAGACATTTTCCTCCATTTTTGAAAAAAGCTGATATAAAAAAGTGATTTATGTTTTTACATCTGATGAAATTTACTTTCAAATATATCTGGTCCTGCAGGTAGCTAGGTCACTTAGTGGAAAGAACACTGGACTTGAAATCAGGAAGAAACATCTTCATGAGTTCAAATCCATACTTGGACACTAGCTATGTGATCCCAGGCAAGTCACTTAAGCCAATTTGTCCCAGTTCCACATCTGTAAAATGAGCAGTAGAAGGAAACAACAAACTGCTCCAGTACCTTTGCCAAGAAAACTCCAAATGGGATCATGAAGAGTCAGACACAACTGAAAGGGATTGAACATACCTGTTAATAGTGTCTTTTTATGTATAGCTCACTAAATGTGTGTTTAATTTCTTCTTCTGAGATTGATTTATTTAAGTTATTTCTTTCCTCTTTTGACAATGTTAATATTTTATATGTTTATAAATGCTCATACATTTCTTTTATTTCATAAGGGGTTTTTTTGGCATTAAGCTGTGGGAAAATTTTTGTTAGTTTTTTAAATGACTTTTATATTTGATATGTTGTCCCGTTCTCACATGCAGCTTTGTTAATTTGGTTTTCTTTTATCTTCTTTTTGATTAAATTTGATAATTACTCATCAATTTTATATGCCTTTTTAAAAAATCAGGTCTTTGTATCATTAAAATTAAATTGCTTTTTTTATTTCTATTTTATTGATTTTTTTATTTTAATGATTGCCTAATATGTGTTTGCTCTAATTTGTTCATTTTCTAATTTCTTTAACTGCAAACACAATTCATTAATTTTATTTTTTTCTCTCATCAATAGGAGCATTTAAGGATATATTATTTGTTTTACTTATTGCTTTCACTACTTCCCATGAATTTAATATATTTAAAAATTTTATTACCATTATCTTAATTTCAAATCCTATGCACATAATTGCTACTTATTGAAGGTAGTTTGGGGTTTCCAAAGAAAAAGCAGATTTGGAAATCATCAGTTATCATCATGGTGTCTGAAAATGTAATTTGTATTTTGAAGCTATGCCTTAAATATTGCCCATGGTCAAGGGTAGACAGCACTTATCAAGAGCCAGTAAATGTGTGTATACATATTTTTTACATGCATGTTACTTGTCTATGTATATTATATGCAGTTGTAACATTTAATGAATCTTATCAACATGGTCTTAACCTGAAAAGGAATGAAGAAGAATAGCACTGCTCACCCAAGCCAGATACTGTAGTGCTGGGGTGGGGAACCTGCAGCCTCAAGGCCTCATGTGGCCTTCTAGGTCCTTGGGTACAGCCTTTTGACTGAGTCCAAGTTTTACAGAACAAATCCTTTTAGTAAGGGGATTTGTTCTGTGAAGTTTGGATTCAGTCAAAGGGCCACACCAAAGGACCTAGAAGGCCACAGTTTCTCCTGCGTGCTGAGTATCAGATACTTCTTCCAAAAGAAAAGCAGCTGACAAATTACTGGCTTCTCTTAATGAAAATTTTATTCTCTAAAAGAGAGAAGAAGCAATAAACAAAACTGTTATTCTAGATAAAAAGAACCTAAATCTCTGTGGGCCTCAGATATACAAATTGATTATATTATATAGTAATATATTATGATAATATGTAATAATAATACCTAATTGTCTTTTAACGTCCTTTCCCATTCTGGTTCCATCAACCTTTTCAGCTTTATTGTACAGGAATCTCTTTCATGTGCCTGTCAAATTAACCTACTAATTGCACTTACATGACAATCTCCTGTCTATCCTTTGTATTATGTGTCTCCCATACCTAGAATGCACTCTCTCCTCACCTCTGCTTGGAAACTCTAAGTATCCTTTGAAGCCCTGATCATTTCAAGCTTTATGTTCTGCTGCATGTCTATCTTGATTATGCAAGTTGTTTGTGCCCTCTTCTAGCAATAAATTTGTATTTATTTTTGCATTTAGTTATATATGCGTATGTTGTTTTCCTCCAATAAATAGACTATAGGCTCTTTGAGGTCCACAATTGTCTTCTTTGTCTTTGTACCTGCAGCACCTGACACAGTGTTTGGCACTTAATAAATGTCTGTTAAATGAATAAATTACCGATTTTGAATGAGAGAGCTGAATAAAATCTACTTTGCCTCGGCTGATCCTGGAATATTGGTTGCTGCAGTACTGTTTTCAAAGTTGTGTACAAAGTGAATGTACTAAGGGAGATAAACAAGACAATTATAGCATTATTTCATCCTTAAGGGCTATGTAGGAAAAACAATCAAACATATACGTGGGTGTTGGTGTGAGTGTGTGTTTATACGTGCATTTAACAGAATAAAAACTTAACTCTTAAAGGACAAATTAACTGAAATGCAAGGTTATTTCAACAGGAAGACAATAATACTACTCTAATAATGAATGTAACAGATCACAAAGAGAAATTAGAAGGAAATTGCACATGTAAGCAGAACATGGTAAACAGGATGAACTTCATGGAACTATAGTGGAAGCAGAATATAACATTAGGAAGTATTACAGTATTGTTATTGACAAACATTGACCATGCTTTATGGAATATACAAAAGATGGATGCATAGAGAGATGAGAGACAGACAGACAGATAGATAGATAGATAGATAGATACATACATACATACATACATACATACATATGTATAGACTTCTTCTCTACTAACCCTGGACAGGAACACAGGGCTTTTACTATACCTTAGAAGACTAGCAATATAGAGATGAAATTTGGTTCCCTATCTTATTTCTTGTCTTTTCTACTTAGCAGAAAAAAACTGAAATATTTGATTAGATGTAGACAAGTGCAGAGAGGAGTCTCAACAGTGGTATTGGCCTAATGGTATTACCCTTCAATTGTAGCCTTGGGCTTATTCATTGGGAAGCTGAGAAGCAAGCCTTGGCCCAAGAATTCTCAAACCAGACAAATCATTGAAGTTTCCTTTTAGATTTAATGTTTTATATATATATATATATATATATATATACATACATACATACATACATACATACACATATATATATACATACATACATACATATATATGCATATATATTTTTCTCACAGCAATCTTAAATAGTGAAAAGCACCTTAATCTGTCTCTGTCTCTATCTCTCTCTGTTTCTCTCTCTCTAGTGTTGGACATAAAAAATATTTTTATTTCTCCTAGAATAACAAAAAGTAAATAGTTAAAAGAGATGGGAAGATAGAATTTATTAGATGTTTAGTATGTATATCACTTGGTAAAGGAAAGAAAAGAACAAGAACAAGAAGAAGAAGGTCTCTGCTCTCAAAGAGCTAGATAAAAAAAAAGATTCACGTATCTGGAGCATGGGAAAGTAGGGTAGAAATGATCAAAGAGTGAGGTCATGGCAGGGAGAATACAGGAAGAAGTAAAATATATATTCTAAAAGATAGGAAGTTTAGACATTGCTTTCATAGACACAATAAAACAATTAATAAGGAAGATTTCATAAAAAAGGTTCAAACTTAAATGAAAGCTAAGAATTATTTTCTAAATAATACTTGGGTCAAAGATCAAAGTATAGAAACAATAAAAAATCCATTAAAGATAATGACAGTAGTAATATAACCTATCAAAATTTATGAGATACAGTCAGAGTGGTCCTTAGAGACAACTTAATAACTGAAAATTTACACTAAGAACAGAGAATATTATTTAGTTTAATATAGTTTAATATTAGAAAGCAAAATTTAATTAAAATAAGCGCAAAGGAGTAATTATAAAAAAACAAAGGATAAAATATAGCATTCAAAACAAAAATGAATCAATAAAATGTGTTTTGGAAAAAAACAAACAATAGATAAAGGGCTAATTTAATAAAAAAATAAAGAGAAAGAAAAAATGATCAGATAGAAAATGAGAAAGGGCCAATCACAACAAATTGAAAAGAAATTATGAAAATGACCAGAGGCTATATTCACAGTCATCTGCCAGCAAAAGCAAAAATACCTATTTCATTGTTAATGATTTTGGATTTTTTTAAAATGATTATTGACTGTTTTTCTTCTTTTGAAAACTGTTAGTTCATAGGATTTATTATCTTATTGTGGCTTCACAAAGGTTTTAGTATTTTTTTAAATCAATGCTGTACATGTATAATTTTGGACTTTTTAAAAAACAAATTGGGTGCCATATTTGTTTTCACAATCCATATCTCTCCTTCCAATTTTAGCTGCACTAGATTTAAACATGTAAAAGGTTTTAAATTAATCTATTTAACAACAAATTCATATTTTTGTTTTTATAAATGTCTCCATCCTATGTCCATTTACCAATTTGTCTCCAATCTGAAGATGCAAAAGATACAATCTTTCATTTACCTTTAATTTTATAGTTACTTCTAAAATGTAGATTGTTAGTTGATTTGGAAGTGATTCCAACTATATGGTCTAAATTGATCACCTAAAAATTTAGTTTTACATTTGTTAATTTTGTGTTTTCTTCATGAAATTCTATCATATTCATTTTCTACCTGCGTTTGTAAATGAGAGTGCCTGCAATATGTTTTTGCTTCATTAGTCTGTTTTTGGTCTTTTTCTATAATTTTTCTCCCTCATTTTCTGTTACTCTACATAATCTCATTCCTTAAATCCCTCCCCCCACCCTCCACTTTCCTTCTCTCACATTTCTTCATTCAATCCACTACTTCTGTGTCTTTTTACATGCTGCCTCATGCCCCACACCTGGAATTTTCAGGCTTCTTATCTATGACTCCTCTGATTCCTGAGCTCCTTTAAGACTCAGAGGAATTATCAACTAATACAATAGTCCCACACTATTTTCCATGAGTGTTATGGCCTCACTCCCCAAATTACTTTCTTTTTATTTATAAATATTGTATTTATCTATTTATAAATATTGTATTTATCTATTTATAAATATTGTATTTATCTAGTCACATATCATTTTCTTTGATCAAATTAATACAAAGTTACTTGAGGGAAAGAGTCTTTCATTTTGTTTCCAACATGTAGTACATTCTGTGGCACATAATAGAGATTTAATAAAAGCTGATTGAATTAAGGTTGTAGTAAGGACCTCAAAAGATCTGTAGAATCCTTTTTATCATTTATTTTTATTGATACATATGCTGTATCATAATTTTTGCACTGTTGTAAATTTCCTCCAATAAGAGCTGGGTGACACAATGGATAGAGAGTTGGGAATGAAGTCAGGAAGACATGAGTTTGAACTCACTCTTAGACACTTAGTAGTTATGTGACTCCAGGCAAGTCACTTAACCCTGATCTGTCATCAGTTTCCTCATTTGTAAAATGAGGATAATAATAGCACCTATCCCTCATAGTTGTTGTGAGGATCAAATGAGCTAATAATTGCAAAGTGCTTAGTACTGTGCTAAACTTCTTATAGGCCCATAAATGTTTATTTCTTTGCCCCACCAAAGTCCTACAACCTTGCTTCATGATGGCACAAAGATGACTTCAGTTTTTCGAATTCAATTGAATAAAATTCCTCCTACATACAAGGAATCTTTTGGGGCAATAAAGATAAAATAATAAAATAAACGAGTTCTTCCTCACAAAGAAATTTCATTCTTCTGGAGTAAGAAAAACAAGGTTTTTCAGGTGCTACCCAATTTCACAAAGTTTTAATAGGGATCCATTAAGATATGCCTATTATCTGAAAATCAATCTAACTGAATTCAAAGACTCATCACCAGAAAGGTGACCAGCAGACTGATTTTTTTCCCCAAAGAAATTTATGAAGATGATCTACAAAGGAGTAGGTGAGTTGTGATCTGCTTTAATGGAGAAGATACGCTGAATAATGAAATCTTGAATCCTTTAAAAAATTGAAGAATTGCATCTTTTTGTAGAACATTTTATGTCTATGCATATACATTATGCCTTCTGTTATATTGTAAACTCTGTGAAGGTAGAATTCACGTCTTAATCCCTTACCATATTAAATACAGTGCTTTGTACATAGTACATGCTTGTTGTTGTTTTTCAGTCATTTCACAGTTGTGTTTGACTCTTCCTGAACCCTTTTGGGGTTTTCTTGGCAAAGACACTGGAGTAGTTTGCCATTTCCTTCTCCAGCTCATTTTAAAGATAAGGAAACTGAGGCAAACAGGGTTAAGTGACTTGTCCAGGGTCACACAGCTAGTAAATGTCTGAGGCCAAATTTGAACTCAATAAGAGGAGTCTTCCTGACTTCCAGGCCCAGAATTTTAACCACCTAGCTGCCCCTAGGAGCTTAATTTATGGTAATTAAAAGTATGAACTTGGGGGAGTGGTTAATTGACAACAGCAAAATTGTTAGTAAATGGTCCAGTAAGGATTTAAATCTAGATGCTCTGATAACATAATGCAGTACTCTTTCTGTCATGCTACAAATATTGCCACAATGAATGGAATGAATGAATTGCCACATTGAAAAGACCAATTGGTTATTTTATCACCCCACGCTTCCCTTATCTGAATCGAGTTAATTGTACACAATCATGCAAGACTCAGTTTTCCTGTAGCCTGTCGTCACTGAGAGAAGCACTGTCTAGAAGAAAAGAAGATGGAGACTCATATTAAAAATTGGATAGTATTTGGAATCAAGAGAACACTGGATTCCCTATAGGCAGGGAGTCCTGAAAAAGTGCTGGGCCTAGAGTCAGGAAGACTGCGTTCAAATCTGGTCTCAGATACTTACTAACTCTCTCACCCTGGGCAAGTCACTTAACCTCTCTCCACTTCAGTTTTCTGCTTTGTAAAATGAGGTTAATAATAGCACCTACTTCCCAGAGTTGTTGTGAGGATCAAATTAGACAATAATTGTAAAGCACTTAGAACAGTGCCTGGTACATAGTAAACAGTATATACATATTAGCTGTCATTATTATTACTCTTGGGGAAATTCATTGTGACTCACTTCTCCCTGTGCAAAATGGACATAGCAATCTCTACATCACAAGGGCAGATGAGTTGTGAGATTGAAATGAGAGAATGAATCTTATATGCTATGAAAGCCTAACTACTACCATGTTAGGATGAAGGGGAAAAAGGAGAAGTGCTTAAAACAATGGACACGGGTGGGGGAGTGGGGTTGGAGTCAGGACTGAGGTGACCCCCACCTCAGCAGATCATGCCCAGGGTGGGCTGTGGTGGAGAGTGGCGGGGGGGGTGACTGGATAGTTCTGGTACCAAGGACTATATCTTTTCCATTTCCAAACCAGCAACAAACATGACTTCTACAGAAGCATCAAGGTATTACCTCTCCCATCGGACAAACTGCATACTCACACAGAAACATCGAAAACCTAAAGTCCTTTGGTTTCTGAAGAGGAAGAGAAACTGCAGCACAGATGCAGACCTCCACCTATAACAATTCAGGATCACATTCTCTCTGAGTAGCTTGTGGCATATCTCTCCAGTGGCGGGTTATTGACTTAATAATCCATCAGACAACTATACCTGAATTCAAAACTCTAAACAATATCAGTTACTGTCCCAAGAACTTTTTACCTCAAATGCATTTTAATTTTGGGAAAATTAGATAAATTGGTAAAAGAATGGATGCAGGAAATCAGTGAAAACAAGAAATTTTCTACAATCTGTAATTGAAAATGTTGGAGGAAAAATTTTTACATTTGGATCCTACAGATTAAGAGTTCGTACTAAAGGTGCTGATATCAATGCATGTGCGTTGCACTGAGACACATTGATCGAAGTGACTTTTTTACCTCATTCTATAATAAACTTGAAGCTACAAAAAGAAGAAAAAGACTTAAGAACTGTTGAAGAAGTGTTTGTATCAGTTATGAAGCTATGTTTTGATGGCATAGAGACTGATATTTTGTTTACAAGATTAGCACTGCAGACTATTCTTGAAGGTTTGTTCCTACATGATGACAGTCTACAAAAAAATTAGATATTAGATGCATAAGAAGTCTTAATGGTTGCAGGGTAACCTACAAAATTTTATATCTAGTACCAAACATTGACAACTTCAGGCTACCTCTGAGAGCTATAAAATTTTGGGTCAAATCCCACAACATGTATTCCAATATATTAACTTTCCTCAGCGGTGTTTCTTGGGCTATGCTAGTAGTAAGAACTTGCCAGCTTTATCAAAATGCAGTAGAATCAACTCTTGTACATAAATTTTTCTTGATGTTTTCTAAATGGGCATGGCCAAATCCAATACTATTGAAACAACCTGAAGAATGCAATCTTAATTTGCCTGTATGGGACCCAAGGGTAAACCCTAGTCATTGGTAATATGTTATTCCTTTAATTATACTAGCATAACCACAACAGAAGACAACACACAATGTGTACGTTTCTATATGAGTGGTCATAGTTGAGGAGTTTAAACAAAATCTTGCAATCACAGATTAAATTTTGTTGATTAAAGTAGAGTGGTCCAAATATTTTGAAGCTCCTAAGTGCTTTCAAAAGCACAAGCATTATAGTGTACTTCTAGGAAGTACACCAACAGAAAAGCAATGAATAGAATGGGTGGGCTTGATGAAACAAAAAAAAAATCTGAATCCTGGTTGGAAGTTTGGAGAAGAATGAATTTATTATACTGGCTCATGTCAATTCTTAGTCATTTCCAGCACCCAAGGAAAATCCTGACAAGGAAGAATTTCATACAATGGGACTGATTGGATTAATGTTAAAACAAAATAAAACAAAAAAAACAAAAACCAGAAAATTCTGTAAACCTCAGTGTTGACCTTACATATGACAGTCAGTCTTTCAGGGATACAGTTTACAGGCAAGCAATTAATAGCAAGATGTTTGAGATGGATATGAAAATTGTTGCAATGTATATAAAAGAAAAGAAACTTAACTCCTACCTAATCATGTGCTTCAGAAAAAGAAAAAGCATTCATCAGAAATTTGATTGACAGTTCTGAATGACAGCAGCCTAGACTTGTCTATGGATAGTGACAACAGCATGTTTGTGCTTTCTCCTACTAGTGCTATAAAGACCAGTGTATTAAATTGCTCTGGCAGCTCTCGGGGCAGAAACAGTCCTGCTCTAGCTGTAACAGCAGCAACTGTGACCAACATACAGGCAACTGAGGTTTCTGTGCCACAAGTAAATTCCAGTGAAAGTTCAGGGCGTACTTCAAACGAAAGCATTCCTCAAACTGCCACATAGCCAGTCATTTCTCCACCACCAAAGCCTATGGTCTCCAGAGTTATTGCCTCAATGCATCTGGTAAACCAAAAACCAAGACCTTCAGGAAACAGCAACAAAAATACCTAATCCTATGGTAGGAGTAGGAAGTCTTCACCTCATAAAGAAGAGAGTTCCAAGAAAACCAAAACAGAAGAGCAGGATGACACAAGTGAAGATGCCAGTTCTCTTGATTTGACTGAATATGATAAACAGGAAACTAAGAAAACATCCAGTACAGACCTTTCAGATATCCCTGCTCTTCCTGCAAATGCTATCCCTGTTATCAACAATTCAATAAAACTGAGAATGAACCTGTAAAAATAACCACAGTGGTAGATAAACAACATCTGCCAAGTCAACCTGTTGTCTTCTAATGCTAAAAAAGAGAATGGAGAGTGCAAGACTAGACATGACTGAAAATGGATTTAGGTTTATTTGGTGAACCTCTTTAATGGGCCAATCAGCACTTGTTTAGAAGTCCAGGTTAGTATGTGAAGCCAGGAATACTATTAGTGATGTGTTAGCAACAATTGAACTAACTATTTCAAAGGATTACTGCTGTTAGAAAAAAAAAGAGAGAAAAAGAACCTTGTTATATTTGAATACTATTTAACATCTGATTGGATTTCTGTTTGATGCATTGTTTGAAAAATTTGCAATATAAGTTGGTACAAAATTTCTTATATTGATGATGAACTTTTATGTACTTTTTATTTAAAAGTAGAACTAAGTGAGGCAGCTAGGTGATGCAATGGATAGAGCATGGGCCCTGGAGTCAGGGGGGCCTGAGTTCAAATCCAGCCTCAGACATTTGTCACTTACTAGCTCTGTAACCCTGGGCAAGTCACTTAACCCCATTGCCTAGCAAAATAAAAGTAGAACTAATTTTTAAATCTTGAGCTTGATGCATTTTTATTTTTTCCCGAAGTTTCTTCATCATTATTCTATAAACTGGATAACATTATACAATGGTTTTACTATTTGTACTTGAGTCAATTGATAAGGGTACATCTAGTTCAATCCCAGTGAAGTAAACATAATCCTTGAAAAGAAATGTTAAATCTTGGGGTATGTGACAAATTAAAATAATAATTGGGAAATAGTTGGTTTTGAATGGGACATGATTAAGAAGTAGTGTATCAATTTTATTTATAAAGTTGTATAATGTATACAAATCAGTGATCAAACAAGCAAATTTTTTTCGCTTGAGCTAGCAAAGCTCCATTCTTCTCTCTTGCTCTCAATATGTTCTCTTTGAAAGCAGTTTTTGTTCTTTTTTTCAGTTTGCATGCACACAATAGGAATAATTTCATCAAAAAATAATGCCAGTATTTATTTAAGGCATAATTGAAACAAATTACTCTGTGGCCACATGACACAAAACACATTTTAGTCTTATATGCTTCAAACTTTTGGTTGACTAAGTGGTGCCTGTAAAGGATATTTCTCAGGATGGCCATTTGATCACTAAAATAAAAATTTTGTATGTGCACTCCATAGATTTCCTTTTGCAGCCAAATAAAACATTTCAAATCTTGAACATAAAGGCAAAGCTATTTTCTCAAAGAATTTAAAAACTATTTTTAAAAAATTTTTTAGATGTCTCACCAAAAATTGTCAGTGTATTATAGACAGAAAAAAGTGCATACTTTAAAAAATCGTTTCTAGCAAGCACTTGGCATCTAGTCAGCTCTCTTTACTCTGCTTTATTCCTTAGTCCTATCTAAAAGATTTAGGAGCTCCTTTCTTTAAAAGGAATTTTAAAATCCTTCTTGATTGCAACAGAATACCAGTATCTAGAAAATGTGAGGAAATACCAGATGTAGATAGGAAACTTAAATTTAGTTACTTATTTTTAATTGGAGGGAGGGGGGAAGAAGCAAAACCAACAAAACATTCCCATATTTTCTGATTAGCATGTTTTATGAACCCTCCATTGTGCTCCATCTTACTCCATTTGCATTTTTCATGTTAAATTGCAATTACTTATACTTTTTACTGTCCTTCTAAATTAATTTTATAAAGTTAGGGTGTAGTTTCTTTTTCCCCTTAGGCTATATAGTAATTGAGGTTTTCTTTTCACCATTTCTTTAATATACAACAGTTCTATTTCCCTTGTCTTCTGCCCCTTGCAGCCACCTTGCCCTCCCTTTCTACCATCTATGAAAAGAAGATTATACTAACAGTTGAAACATACAAGGTGTCTGTGTATTTTGTGTAGCTATGGAGTTTAGACGGAAATTGCCAGGCACAAATTTAGTCTTGTCATTTTGTTTACACATTGGGGAAAAATAAAATTCAGTTTATTAAATGTTTCATGTAACAGTGCCTAAATTTTTTCAAACAGCATATCTCGAAATTTTCTGTGTAGTGATTTTTTTTTAATTCTAGTTTTCATAATCCAGAGATCAGACTGCTGCTTTTGCATGATATATATGGTGTCTCATGACTAGAGTTTGCTTTGTTTTATAGTATCTGTACTCCTTGTATTTTTCAAGATCTATTTTGTAAACAGATGATATATTTCTCCATTGAAAACACAATAAAAAACAGCACAACCTCCCAAAAAAATAGTGACCTACTACTACCACTCCTACTACTACTACTCCTACTACTCTACTACTACTGCTGCTACTGCTGCTGCTGCTGCTGCTACTACTACTACTACTTATTATTATTATTATTATTACTACATGTGTGACATTAGAAAAGGCAGTGATTTCTCTGAGCCTACTACAATTCTTCAAATGGATTGAACTAGATGCCATCTAAGTTCACTTATACCTTTAAAATTGTGATCCTATGATTACCTCAAATGGAACTAAATTCTATATAATGGACAGGGCAGGGAGAAAAATGGAGTTGAATGTAGGGGAAGCAAAGGAATAAATATTCTATACTAGTATAATAAGTCATCATATCTAGCTCCAATCCAGTTAATTATTATAGACAGGGAATTTAACCCTATTCAAATTTCCTACTTGAAATGAATGTCATAATATTTCCATCTAAGCCTCTGTGTTGCCACATTTAACCCATGTTTTCTAAAGGATTTTCTAGGAACTTGTAACTTTCCCCAAGTGGACTTTTCACTGACAGTGTTAATAGTTTTAAGAATCATTTACAGGTTTCTATTTCCTTCCATAGTTGGCAAAAGTAATTTCCCTATTCTAGTTTAATTACTTAGAATTTTCATTTCCCATAGGTGGTAGCATGAGTTTCCAAGACATATTCATTACGAGTAGTTTTAATTCAGCTCTTCCTCTGTCAAAATGGCAAAAACAGCATACTGAAATCTTTCAGATTCCACAGAGCCCACTTTTGGATTCTACTTAGGACACTTAAGGTAGGAATAAGATGACACATTTTGTCACTTGCAAGAGAGCAGGCAGGTGATTTTAAATGTCTTTTTTTCCTCTTCCTCCCCAGACATTCTATCATTTAAAAAATTAATTGATGAAAAGAGAGAGAATTCAAAGAATAAAGACACTTAGTCTGAAAGTGTATATATAATTGATAACAGTTCCAGTGAATAATAATTTTCTACTTTTTTTTATAGGAACAACAAAGTTCATGTAATCAAAATGGTTATTTTATCAGATTTATGCAAAATTAAGGTGATAAGTTTTATGTAGTCAAATTATCTCAAAAGCATGTCTTTATTTAGAGAATATCTAATTTTAAATTCCCAGTGTCATGAAATGAGTTAGTATTTTCTCTTAACAGTTCAAGCAACAGAAACTAATGCCATCCATTGCAGGTCATTTCTCTTTAATTTCTGTTAATATGGGATTTTTATTCATAGAATCTTGGGATGAAAATGAACCTGCAGATTCATCAACATAGTTCAGTCCCATGCCCAATACATAAATCCATTTTTTAAAATCTATAATAAGTAGCCAACAATCTATTAAAAAATTGCCAATAAGTTTCTGTTCTGCACACCTCCTGTAAAGCAAGAACATAACTACTTCAAGAAGGAACTCATTTCACTTTGGGGCATCTCCATTAACTATATTGAACACAAACTTGTATTGCTATAACTTATATACTTTGGTCCTCCATCTCCCCTATTCAGCTATCAAGAATAAGTCAAATTCCTCCTTACATGATAAACTCAGAAATTTGAAGAAAGCTATCATGCTTAATTTCCTTTAAGCTAATCATTATATTTTCATCAACCTAATGTTATATGACACTGTTGCTGATGTCACCATCTCCTCTTTAAATCCTAATTTCTCAAAGCCATCGCAAAACAAAAATCGATTCCTATAACAACATGACAGGTTGTTTGAACCATTTCCTTCCCTATTTTCTTCAAATAGTATTCAAAAATTATATTCATTCTCAAAGAAATAGAGTGGTCTCTTCTGATATAGTTTTCTCTACACAATTTTTTAATATTTCTTTAACTTCTCATGATTATAGATAAATTTTGAATTCTGGGAACATTATATAACAAAAAGGATTTGAAAACAGTGACAAATTGCACACAATTTGGTACACTTCCTTTTGTTCCAACTGACTGCTGTTTCAAAGAATGAAGTCCATGTTCTTTACAGACTTTGCTCATAAAATGCAAAGTTTCTATAAGGATGAAGGATGCTGTTGGGAAAGAATCAAATTTAATAATCAGGCTATTAACCAACGGTATTTGCTGCACTATGTAAAGAGAAACATTAAGAAGACTACCATCCTATCCAGAAGCCATCTGTTAACCAATGTCAAATTGATGATAAAGAAAATTAAGTTCCCTTGGCAGTTGATTTTTATCCAGCTGTATCCAGCTATAAAAGAGCTATCAAAGACAACTTTCCATTTGTTCTTAATTCAGGAATGTAATTGATTGGCATCATGAAACCCCTAGTGACAACTTGGACAACTTTGTAGTCTAAAAGTTGATGATAAGATTCCAATAAGAGTTACAAGTGGGTTCTTTGTTTCAAAGCTTCTTCTGTAGAAGAAAATGCCTACTATATATATACCAGCACCTTTACAACAAAGGATAGTAGAGGATGTCAATAAAACTCTCATTAGTTTTTTTAAGCTGATTCTAAAACAATGAAATAAATATGCATACATACTATAGAATTGTGTGAATCAATTCTCTTTTAAATAAATTAATATAACTAATTTTACTCAATAATTCAGTTAAAATATAAAGTTTTCACATTTTTATCATAATGCTATGGTAATTTCTCTGTAACTAAATTATTATAATATGGCATTGCTTAGAAATAATTTGGGGAGATGTTGTCAACCCTTATTTCTTATTGGGGCTACTGGCAAAGACTCACTTTAGGGAAAAGAGTGGCAGAATGAACTTTTTGTTGTTTAGTTATTTTCAATCATCTCTGACTTTCTGTGACTCCACTTGGGGTTTTCTTGGCAAAGATAATGGAGTGGTTTGCCATTTCCTTCTCCAGCTCATTTTACAGATGAGAAACTGAAGCATGCAACATTAAGTGATTTACCTAAGGTCACACAGCTAGTAAGTATCTGAGGTCAAATTTGAACTCAGAAAGATAAAGATGAGTCACCTGGACTCCAAGACCAGCACTATCTCCACTGTACTAGCTACTCTAGCTACTCTAGCTACTCAGAATGGACACAAGTTCAGAAGATTGGTTATCTTGTCAGTGTGGATATCTTGTGGAGAATTTCCTGGGCTTTTATAACATATTGACTGAATGAGTTGGCCTCTCAGATCTTTTACAAAATTGAACTTCTGATATTCTCTCAAGTTTATTTTATTTTTTTCATCCTATTCCATCTCCCATTTATTCTATTCTCTCTTTTGATCCTGTCCCTCCTCAGAAGTGTTTACTTCTGATTACCCCCTCCCCCAAACTATCCTCCTTTCTATTATCCCCCTGTTCTCTTTTTCCTTTCCCCCATGTTTTCCTGTAGATTAAGATAGATTTCCATACCCATTTGAGTGCGTATGTTATTCCCTCCTTAAGCCAAATCTAATGAGAATAAGGTTGATTCATTCCCTCTCACCCTCCCTCACATCCCCTCCACTGTAAAAGCCTTTTCTTGTCTGTTTTATGTGAGATAATTTATCCCATTCTATCTCTCCCCTTCTCCTTCTCCCGGTATGATCCTCTTTCAATCCTTAATTTTATTCTCCAGATATCACCCCTTCATTTTGCGACTCACTCTGTGCCATCTATCTATGCATATAATTTTTTCCCCTCCAAATTCCCTAATACTAACAAAAGTCTCATGACTTACAGATATCATCATTCCATGCAGGATGTAAACAGTTCAACCTTAATAAGTCCTTTATGATTTCTCTTTCCTGTTTACCTCTTCATGTTTCTCTTGAGTCTTGTATTTGAAAGTCAAATTTTCTATTTAGCTCTGGTCTTTTCATCAAGAATGCTTGAAAGTCCTCCATTTCACTGAATGACCATTTTTTCCCCTGAATGATTATACTCAGTTTTGCTGGGTAAGTGATTCTTGACTGTAATCTTACCTCCTTTGCCCTCCAGAATATTATATTCCAAGCCCTCCGGTCCCAATGTAGAAGCTGCTTCTGGCTGCTTGTAGTATTTTCTCCTTGACGTAGGAACTCTGGAATTTGGTTACAATATTCCTAGGAGTTTTCCTTTGGGGATCTCTTTCAGTAGGTGATCAGTGGATTCCTTCAATTTCTATTTTGCCCTCTGGTTATAGAATACCAGGGAAGTTTTCCTTGAAAATTTGTTGAAAGATGATATCTAGGCTCTTTTTTTTGATCATAGCTCTCAGATAGTCCAATAATATTTAAATTCTCTTTTCTGGATCTATTTTCCAGGTCAGTTTTTTTTTTGTTTGTTTTTTCCAGTGAGATATTTCACATTGCCTTCTATTTTTTTCATTCTTTTGGTTTTATTTTACAATGTCTTGATTTCTCATAAAGTCACTGGATTCCATTTGCTCTATTCTCATTCTTAAGGAAGTATTTTCTTCAGTGAGTTTCTGGGCTTTCTTTTCCATTTGGCCAATTCTGCTTTTTAAGTCATTCTTCTCCTCATTGGCTTTTTGGACCTCTTTTGCCATTTGGGTTAGGCTATTTTTTAAGGTGTTATTTTCTTCAGTATTTTTTGAGTCTCCTTTAGCAAGCTGTTGACTTGTTTTTCATGATTTTCTTGCATCTCTCTCATTTCTCTTCCCAATTTTTCCTCTATTTCTCTTACTTGATCCTCAGAATCTTTTTGAGCTCTTCCATGACCTGGGACTGATTCATATTTTTTTCTTGGAGGCTTTAGATATAAGAGCTTTGACTTGTTGTCTTCTTCTGGTTGTATGTTATGATCTTTTTCAACAAAGAAAGATACTATGGTCTGACTTTTTTTTACATAGTGTTATCATGATCCCAACCAATTACTTGAGTTATAGATGCTTTGTTAAGGTAGGGGTCTGCTTCCAGTGTGGAGAATGTAGTGTCCCAAACTTCAGGGGTTTTGTGGAACTGTTTTCAGAGATACTTCTAAGGACCTGTATATTTTCAGTTCTTCCAAGATGGTATGATCAAGGGCAAGGTGTGTACTCCTTTCCTGGCCTGTGCTCTGACCTATGAGTGACCACCAGCACTATTTTCTGCCTTGGAACTGTGAGGAGGATTACCTCTCCACCACTACAAGCTCCACCACACGAGCACTCCTCCTCGCCCCAGGACCGCCACCCAGAACTGTGACCCAGATCAAAGTAAGAGGTTCCTGCCTCAGAAGAAAAAAAGAGATCCCTACAATCCTCCTCTGATCAGTCACTGGATTCCCTCTCAGTTTGTGGGTTGAATTCTAGAAGCAGCTACGCCTTCCCCTCCCCAGGGCTGTGCATGGACTGGGAATGGGACCGAGCTTTTCTCTCAGCACAGTCACAGACTTCTCCTACTGACCTTCTAAGTTGTCTTTGGCATTTGTGAGTTGAGAAGTCTGGAAATCACCACAGCTGCCCATGATTCAGTCTTCTGAGGCCTGGTTTTTGCCTATGTTCCCACACTGAAGTGCATTCCTCTCCCAGCCAGGCATGATAGATCTTTCCAATGAACCATCCAGGTTGTCTTGAGCTGGAAAATTTGTTTTACTCTGTCTTTTTGTGGGTTCTGCTCCTCTAGAATTTGTTTAGAGCCATTTATAAGAGGTATTTGGAGAAGTTTGGGGGAGAGCTCAAGCAAGTCACTGCTTTTACAGTGCCATCTTGGCTCTATCCCTTTCTCAAGTTTCAAAGGAGATGTTTGGTCACATATATTAACTGTTACTTTGCAAATCAAAGTCACAGGAACTTGGGTTTCTTTTCCAAGTGTGTTTTTCATACATATCAAACATTCTTAAGGTTCTTTTCAGAGAAACACTGCAATTTATTAAAAGGAAAAGTCTATGACATCCTTAGATAAAATAGCATAGAATGGTATATCACTTTTTACCTTTGCAGAATGCTTAGTATTTCTTTTCTTCTTCTTCTTTTTTTTTGGAGATATCTTCAAATGATCAAAAACACATATGTATTTGAATTTTCAAGAATTTTTGAAATTGAAGATTGCTACACAGCTCAGTATTTTCTTCTTTCTTAATTCGATTAAAACTGAATTTCTCTGTGATTGTATTTATTAGTATATTTTTAGATTATTATTGTCAACATAATTTACTTAGGCACTTCCAGGGATGGAGCCAAGATGGTAGAGAAAGAACTCAGCTGAGGTCTCCCAACATTCACCTCCAAACAACTTTAAATAATTCCTCAAAATGAATTCTAGAGGAGCAAAACCCACAAAAGTATGGGGTGAAACAATTTTCCAGTCTGAGACAACTTAAACAGCTGGCAGGAAAAGTGTGTCACATTGGGGTGAAAGTGGAGCACAGTCTAACCCAGGCTGCTCCCAGCATGAGTCTGGCCACAGCAAACTACCAGCTGACCTTGAGGGTGACTGAACTGAGAACAGTGGCAATAGCAGCTTCTAGTGCTCAGCCCACATGTGGTGAGGAGGTCAGACAACAGTTCAAAAGGAGATTACAGGGGTTCCTTTGCTGGCACTGTGTGCAGAATTCTATTGAATTGCCCATACTCAGATCCTGATCCATATTCAGATCCCTGGGAACACTAGCACAATAGAACTTGCAGCTTCAGGGGAACAAGGACTCTGGTCATAGTTCTTTGGTGGAAAAGAGAGCTTATGTTCACTCACACAACAGAGAGCAGGCCAGGAGTAAAAAGACCTCAAATTACATCATGCCACATTGGAAGAACTGAAAACTTACAGACTCCCAGAGCTAGCTATAAAAATAGCTGCACAAAAGATCTGACGCTTGGGACAGTGCTCTCTCCACCCTGGGATCAGAGTGCAACTTTAATATAAAGTTAAAAGTCAAGAAATAGGCTGGAAAAATGAGCAAACAACAACAACAAAAAAAGATACTGACTGCAGAGAGTAATTATGGTCACAGGGAAGATCAAAACACAAACTCAGAACACAACAAAGTCAAAACTACTATATCCAAAGCCCCAGAGGAAAAAAAAATGACTTGGTTTCCTTCTCAAAAAGGATTCCTGGAAGAACTAAAAAATGATTTTGAAAATCAAATAAGAAAGGTAGAGGAAAAATTAGGAAAAGAAACAATGGTGATGCAAGAAAATCTTAGGAAAAGAGTCTACAGCTTAATAAAGGAAGGACAAAAAAACACTGAAGAAAATAACACATTAAAAACATAATAGAGACAACTGAGAAAGTCAGTGGGAGGGGTATGTTGGAACTGGTTTAGAGAGAAATACAGTCCAGAACAAGGCATACTAGTACAGCCCCTGCACCAGCAAACCAGGAACAGACTTAGGGAGTGGCTGAATCAACAGCAGGAGTGGCGACAATAGTGAGAGCACTGCTCCTGGAGCTATTAGCCCACAGACTGAATGTCTAAAAGTCACCTATTTAGACTTCTAGGAGCCAAGATGACAGAGTAAGTAGTAAATTGCCCTTGCCCTCTCATACTGACCTTAAAAACCCCCAGAAAATATTGCTCCAGGGAAAATCCTAAAATAGTAGAGTCAGCAGAAAGACTTGATACACCAGTCTTTTAACTTGTGAGGATAGGGGGATTAATGGGAAAGGTTCCTTTTGCTATGGCTGATGAGGACCAGTATATAGGAAGGGAGGCTTCCCAGCAAGCCAGTAGCAAGCCCCACCTCAGAAAATCAGTAACCAGGCCCCTAGCCCCCAGCACAAGAAGCCTGGGACAGTGCCTCCTATGTCCCAGAAGCAGAGATCAACTTTAAAAGCCAGAAAAAAAGCAAAAAAACATGATCAAGAAGCAACATAGAAAAACAATGACCATAGAGAAGTATCTTGGTGACAGGGAAGATCAAAACATAAATTCAGGAGAGGATAGCATTGTCAATATACTCACATCTGAAACCTCATTTAAAAATTTGAGGGGGATATGAATTGTTTTCAAGCCCAAAAATCTTCTTGGAAGAGCTCAAGAAGGATTTTAAAAGTCAAATAAGGGAGGTAGAAGAAAAACTGAACAATTCATTTAAAAATACATTGACAAAATGGAAAAAAAGTACACTGAAGAAAACAACTCCCTAAAAAGTAAAATAAACCAAATGGAAAAAAAAAAGTACAAAAGCATTAATAGAAGAAAACAATTTGTTAAAAATTAGAATTGGGTAAGTGAGAGCTAATGACTCCATGAGACATCAAGAATCAGTAAAACAAAATCAAAAGCATGAAAAATAAACCAGAAGAAAATATAAAATTCCTCATTAGAAAAACAACTGACTTGGAAAATAGATCCAAGAGAGATAAATTAAGAGTTATTGGTGTACCTGAAAGCCATGATGAAAAAAAGAGCCTGGGCAGTATCTTTCAGGAGATCTTCAAGGAAAACTAGGGCCTTAGAACCAGAGGGTAAAACAGTCATTGAAAGAATCCACCAATCACCTCCTGAAAGTGATCCCA
Organism: Vombatus ursinus; assembly: GCF_900497805.2. NCBI lineage: Eukaryota > Metazoa > Chordata > Mammalia > Diprotodontia > Vombatidae > Vombatus > Vombatus ursinus. The sequence goes on along the minus strand of NW_020954572.1, from coordinate 7,677,884 downwards.
AATTGAAAACATCAAGGAATATTGTAGCCAAATTCCAGAATTATCAGATCAAGGAGGAAATCCCACAAGCAGACAGAAAGAAACAATTCAAACATCGTGGTCAGGATTACACAGGACTTTGCAGTTTCCACATTAAAAATCAGAAGGCTTGGAATATGATATTGCATAAGCCAAAAGAGTTTGGATTACAACCAAGGATCAACTACCCAGCAAAATTGAGCATAATCTTTCAGGGGAAGAGATGAACATTCAATGAAATAGAGGACTTCCAGACTTTCTTGATGAAAAGAGCAGAGTTCCATGGAAAATTTGATCTTCAAATAAAAGACTCAAGAGAAGCATGAAAAGGTAAACAGGAAAGGAAAAAAAAAAGAACACAACAAACCAACAAAATGCTGTTCAATAAGGGTAAACTCTTTACATCCCTACATGGCAAGATTATATTTATAACTTTTGAGAACTGTATCTTTATTATGACATTCAGAATGGATATAAATAGACATAGGGGGTGGGTTTAAGTTAACTTCGATGTAATGATAAAAAAAAAACCTCATGAAGTGGTGAAAAGAAACTATAATGAAAGAAAAGGAAAGGAAGAAGCAGAAAAGGGTGAATCACATCACATGAAGAGGCACAAAGACATATTACAGTAGAGGGAAAGAAGGGAGTTTTCAGATAGTCCAGTAGTTCTCATATTATCTCTCTTGGATCTATTTTCTAGGTCTGTTATTTTTCCAATGAGAAATTTTACATTTTCTTCTATTTTTTTTACTTTTTTGATTTTGTTTCATCATATCCTGTTGTCTCATAGAATCATTAGTTTCACTTGTTCAATCCTAATTTTTAAGGAATTATTTTCCTTAGTGAGCTTTTATTCTTTTGTCCCATTTGGCTGATTCTATTTTTTAAGGTGTTATTTTTCTCATTAAATTTTTGTATAGTTTTTCCCGTGCTGTTGATTCTTTTCCCATGATTATCTTACATTACTTTCATTTATTTATTTTCCCAGTTTTTCTTCTGCTTCTCTAATTTTTGTTCTAAAATCCTTTTTAAGTTGTTCCAGGAATTCATTTTGGGCTTGAGACCAAATTACGTTTTTCTTTGAGGCTTCACATGTAGCCAGTTTTACATTATTGTCCTCTTCTAAATTTATGCCTTGATTCTCCATCACCATAGTAACTTTTTATAGTCAAGTTCTTTTGTTGTTATTGTGTTTGTTTGCTTCTCATTTTTCTACTCTTTTTGTGGCTTGGTGTTTTTAATGTGAGATTTGGCTTCTGGTCCTGCACTGTCCCAAACTTTTTGTGCTGGAACTTTGGGTCTCACTGCTGGCTTTCACTATGCTTCAGGGCTTACCTGCTTGCTTTATCTAGAGGGTGTGCTTCCCTTTTGGCTTGTTCTGGAGGACTGGACCTCCCTGTTGGCCTCCCTTGGTATGGTATTTAGCTGCTGGCCTTATCCAGGGGTGGGTCCTTGCTTCTAGGTTGTTATGGTGACATAGTCTTTCTGGTGGCTGGCCCTGGAAGAATAATTTTATTGCTGATCTGCCTGAGGTGTGGGGCCCTGCTACTGGGTTGCTATAGAAACAAGGTCTCTCTACTGGTAAGCCCCAGGGATGGGGTCTCACTGTTGGCCAGCCCTGGGGAGGGGCTTCACTATTGATCAGCAATGAGGTCAGCTGGTGGCTTGTACTGGGGGTGAGGTCAATGAGATGGAGACTTGCTGTGCACTCACTTGCCCAGACGACCACTGGTTTTCAGGAAGGTGGGGCCTCACTGGTGGATTGCCCCAGACTTGGAGCCTTGCTGCAGGCCCCCTGCTATGAAGCTGCTGTTACTGTGGTCCTTAGACCTCATTTCCCTCCCATCTTAGTGAGACAGACCTTTCCTGCCAAGCTGATAAGCTGCTTCCTTGCTCCTAGATCAATTCTGAGGCAGTTTTCTAGTTTTTTGGAGGGGAATTTGGGAGAGTTTCAGAGGGGGTCTTTCCTTACTCCACCATCTTGCCACTGGAAGTTAAAAAAATAATTGTTAAAAACTAGAATTGGACAAATGGAAGCTAATGACTCCACAGGACAACATTAAACAATAAAACTAAATTTTAAAATGGAAAAATAGAAGAAAATGTGAAATATCTCATTAAAAAAAAGACTACTTGGAAATAGATCCAAGAGAGAAAATTTAAGACATATTGAACTACCTGAAAGCCATGATCAAAAAAGAGCCTAGAAATCGTCTTTCAAGAAACTGTCAAGGAAAATTATCTTGGTGCTCTAGAACCAGAGAGTAAAATAGAAATTGAAAGAACTCCCTCCTGAAAGTAATCCCCAAAAGAAAACTCCCAGGAATTTTATAGACAAATTCCATATCTCCAAAGTTAAAGAGAAAATATTGCAAGTAGCTAGAAAGAAATGATTGAAATATGGAGCCAGAGTCAGGATAACTAAAGATTTAGCAGCTTCTACATTAAAGTATCAAAGGGCTTAGAATATAATGTTCTGCAGGGCAAAGGAATTAGGATTACAACTGAGAATCACCTACTCAGCAAAACAGTATAATACTTCAGGGGAAAAAATGGATATCCAATGGAATAGAGGACTTTCAAGTATTTCTGATGAAAAAACCCGAACCAAATAAGAAATTTGACTTTGAAATATAAGATTCAAGAGAAGCATAAGAAAGTAAATAGGAAAGATAAATCATAAGAGACGCAATAAGATTAAACTCTTTATATCCCTACATGGGAAAATGATACTTGTAACTCATTATGAACTGTCTCATTATTAGGGCAGCTAGAAGGAGTATATATGGAAAGAGGGCATGTGTGTGAGTTGAATATGAAGGGATGATCTAAAAAAAATAAAAGTAAGGCATGAGAAAGAGCAATGCACTGGGAGATAAGGAAAGGGGAAGGCATAATGGGATAAATTATATCATACAAAAGAGGTACAAAAGAGCTTTTGCAGTGCATGGGGAAGACAGGGGAGGCAGGGAGAGTACTTGACCCTTACTCTCATCAAAATTAGCTCAGAGAGAGAATAATAAACACATTCAGTTGGGTATAGAAATCTATCTTACCCTGCATGAAAGTAGAAAAAGATGGAAGAAGAAAAAAAAAAGAAAAAGGGGGGAGTTTTGATGGAAGAGAGGACAGATTGGGGGAGGTGATAGAAGAAAAACACTTTTGAGGATGGAAAGGGTGAAAGTAGAGAGACAGAGTAAGGATAAAGAGAAAGAAAAATAGGAACTGAAAACATTGTAACACATTTTGTTGATAAAAGCCTCATTTCTCAAATATGTAGAGAACTGAGTCAAATTTAAATATAAAAAAGAGCCATTCCCCAACTCATGAATGGTTGAAGAATATGAACAGTTTTCAGAAGAAGTAATCAAAGTTATTTATAGTTATATGGAAAAAAAGTTCTAAATCACTATTGATTTGAGAAATGCAAATTAAAACAACTTTGAGCTTACCAACCCACACTTATCAAATTGGTTAATATGAAAGAAGAGGAAAATGATGAATGTTGGAAGGGGATGTAAGAAACTTGAGACACGAATGCGCCATTAGTGAGTTTTGAATTGATTCAACTATTCTGGAAAGCAATTTAGAACTATGTCCAAAGGCAATAAAACCATGCATTCCCTTTCACCCATCAATACCACTATTAGGTATGTATCCAAAAGAAAGGAAGAAAGAAAGAAAGAAAGGAAGAAAGAAAGAAAGAAAGGAAG